>NW_028280781.1:0-600000 GCF_059751285.1 Brachycentrus maculatus
TAGAGAGAGAAATATTCTTCTTCTTCTAACACTCAATCAACCCATCGTATCGACGTAGTTTTATCATATAGATATATTGAGTTTAATTTCATTACACACGACTTGTTTCGAAAACTAACAGATGTACCTAAATATTTTTTGTTATTTCAGTTTTACTTTTCACCTACAGATAAAAACATCTGTTAGTTTTCAAAATTAATCGTGTGTAATGAAATAAAACTCATTATTTGGTTATACAAGTGTTTACTTATAAAAAAATATTAGTCATTGGTCTTAAAACTTATCCAATTAACATTTACTTGATAATTATTAAAGAACATTTTATTACAATGATTAAAGAAAACACTTGTTTTTTACCACTTGAGTTTTATTATAGACTACATGTTTCAGAAGTTGAACTTCCATCATTCAGGTCTGTATAATAACATGTTATTATCCAAACCTGAATGATGGAAGTTTAACTTCTGAAACATGTAGTCTATAATAAAACTCAAGTGATAAAAAACATTTGTTTTTTTTTTCAATCATTGTAACATGTCTTACCACAAAGTTAATGCCGAAACAATAAATAAAACATTTTATTATTTAGTATGAATATATTAAATTTAACTCTTAGTTTACATTACTGAGGACAACAACTCGATTCTTGATGGTAAGTAAGGCAATGCATTCGATTGATACAGAGTTAATTATACTAAGGCAAGGTGATCAGTCCCGGGCATTAAATTCAGATGATGAAAGCAGAAGAGCGAGGGGTGAAAGATATTACGAGATAGAAAAATTATTTGTATAAGGTAGTTGAATGTAGAATAAGTATTAACAAGAACACTAGGGGTTGCGTAACCATACATGTACTTATGTAACTTTACATTACTGATTTGTAAGGTTAAATCCCTTGAGGTATGTGTTTAGTTACATATGTATAATATATTCGTGACTCGTTAATTTAGTATAACTATCGATTGTTTAACTCAATACAAATCAGACACATCCGCTGTTAGTGAGTTGATCAATAAAGAAAAATAACATGTTATTCCGTATATTGTTAAAGCAATCGCACAATTTTACCCTTAGCGTGTTTGGAATTTTAACGTGCTTTATTATAAAACACAAACCACATACCATTTAGTTATATCTTCTTTTTAACAACACTTGCATTCTTAGTATGGATGTTTTGGTATACATGTATCGAGATAATAATTGAGGAAAAGTTGGTGGATTATCGGAATATATTTTAATAATGAATGCATTTACTTAATCGACTGTTGTAAGTTGTACAATTCGACAAAGAGTCATGAGACTGAGTCTGGTCTAAGGAAGAAAATGTTCACAATAACACAAAACTAAAAAACGTTTACCTATCAATAACAAATTAGTTTTTTTTACATATTACAAAACATTTTTTTTATTGAATATAGTTACGAGTGTTTATTTCAAGTTAAATTCATTTTCTTGATATTTCCACATACTTATAAATCTTAAAATTAATAACGCAGTTCTTTTCAATAATGAGACTCAGCTCTTGTGTTTCGAGGGGGTTATTATTTATTGTATATTTTGACAGTCTGCTACTGGCTATTAAAATAAATTCATACTTTGTTTAAAACATCACAAAATAATCAATTATTCTTAGTGAAAAGATTATCTTACTAACTAACTACTGATGGTGCATCATATTGATTCCCTGAAAAGGTAGGCAGAGAAGATAGAACACCACACTGCTGTTTTTGTAAGCGTTCTTCACTTCATCCACATTCATGCATCTCCTTAAACATATCTGCCGGTTATTCCATCTCACGACAATTTCATGTATTTAAAATACTTTATCAAGTAGAGTTAATAATATTCTCTGAATATATCAATTTGTTATATTGTTTTTCCCCACTCATTTGTTTCACGTGTCTAAACCATCACATTACACCTTTTCTTTTTCTTCGATAAAGCTTTTATACATGTTAAACACTTTCTTTTTTTTTACAATTCCAACATCTTTTACACATCATTTCGCCATACACACATCAGAGAGATACTATAACGATGACATAAGGTATACTTTGATCCTTCATTTGCCATTTCCTTGCATCTATGTAATATATATTTGAGTTGGTACAAATAATGTTTTACGCCCGGCTAGTTTAACATTAATTTTTTTTCCAACAAATATAAATTAAACTAACACCACATATGCTTAAACATGAAGAAATAAAGGTTTAATATATTTCTCACATTAAAAAAATAACCAATCCTTTTTCATCAAGAGAACCTAATGAAGAAGAAGAAGAAGAGCAAATAAAGAAAAGACTTTCAAAAAGAGAAAGGAGAGTATTTCAGTTTAAAACTTATTTGTTAAATGTTGCAAAATTTAAGATCGGGTTCTATTTTCTGCGGGAACGTGTAACCCTCGAATAAGGTCACTTTCCTTGCAAATCCAGATAACTGGGAATATAGGTTACAGGTGACCTAGAATCCTTGACCTATTTTGAGTTCCAGTTGAACTTATTGTTACGAGCGATGCGTGTCACAGCGAATAGATACGTAAATTCATATTTTATTTACGTTCGATTTTAGCTACGTCAGAATTGTGTGTTGATGTCACTATTGATCCTGTATTGACTTAATTATGAGTAATGGAAAAACTTAATGAAAAAGCATATTCAGTTTTTATGAATATTTAGGTGGTTTTTTAATGCTTCGTTTCAGTTTTGTTGGTGCTCAAATCAATATTGCTTTATTATATAATTCATTGAAAACGCACAAGGGTCGTAAATATTTATTTAAATTATTTTTTACAGAATTTAAACAATTTTATTCACGACATCAAATCGTGTAAGGAACAAAAAATAAGTTTAATTTGCCGTTATTTTTTAATTCTTCGGTCGAATTGTTTTATATTACGTTCTTATGTACAATAAAAATATTTGGATTAAAAGAATGCATAAGAGAGAATAAGGCACATATATGTATCATTCAAATAAACATTAAAGAAGTAAAATTAAAATTAACTAAACAAATCTCATACTTATGTAATCGTTTAACTTCGTAAAGAGTGGGAAAAAATTGCTCCTGAAAACCTTTTCAGAGATTTGGTACAAATCAATGTCCAGAGCGATGTTTTTTTAGCTAATTGCTAACTTTTTAAACATTTTTGACTAAGGTTATTCGTTTCTACATTCAAAACCTGAATTGATTAACTATTTAAGAATATTTTCAAGAATATGTCAACATCTGTAATCTATACATACAAACCATACATTGCAACTAAAAAAGTACTGATACTCTTTATCACATAATTCTGACTATATATTCATCGCATTCAGTGAATTTTTTTTTATAATTTATAATTGTGAACCTAAAAACTACCTAAATGTATGTAAATATCCATTCCTGACAAGGTGCTTATCGAAACGACACATAAAAATGGTAAAAAACAATGTATAAGTTTTATTTTCTAATGTCTATAAATTATGAACGTAGCGTGGTGTTAATATTATTTTGTGTACAAGATACGTTTTGTTCATAACTATGACCTAATTATTTAAAGGAGAACTCAATTAGCTAGGAATATAAATTATTGATTGGGATGGTTTCTGCTTCGTAGAACGCCATAAATGAAGGAGCTGCTGTAGACAATGCGCAGTTACTGGCGTATGTACTTAAACCGGGCGGCAATTTTCACGGAGTAATCACTTTTTTTGCTATTGCAAGTATCCCTAACTAAAATTAATGTCCCTGTATTTAATACTTGTGCAAAAACTCTGTATAATCTACAATCGGTATTTTAATTTAAATAATCAATCAAAACTGAAAGTATACACTTTTGTGATAAATGTTTCCCTCTTGAATCGCGTTTTTTAAAGAATTTATGTTTCTTTTTATTTGAACCCGTACCCGATGGTGCATAGGGTTCTGCATCATATAAACGCAATGTTATCATGATCGTCATTACTTGAAGGAAAGGTGATTAGTCCTCCGCTCCAGGGTGATATTGAATAAATATTACAAAAGAGTGAAAATATCACTTATATTTATCTAACCCAGAACCTCCAATACGGTAGCCGAGCGTGCTGACCATAACACTACGGAGACGGACACTTATTTGTATAAAAAATAAATTAAAAATAAATATGTCAACAAAATATTTCGCTGAGAATTTATAATTTATATTAACAAAAGGCTGAGTATTACTTATTGTATGATAAATAAAACTACATCTATATTTTTGAGTAGACAATTAACTAAAAATTGATATGTTTATATAAGTAATCAAAGAATCCTTATGCCATTTTTGTATTTATACAGCTTATTTGCTGGCAAAAGTGAGAGGATGGAGATGAAATTATGAAGTACTTATCTTTTTACGGAGATCACTGGTTGTATTTATGTTTTTATTTTAGTTGTCTAGAACGGAACCCAAGGTGCCATTATTGAAGTTTTTGTACCTAGCAACGTCTCGATACCAGTTATTTAAAAATATTTTAGGAAAATAATTCTGTAAACTACGTATTTTAGGTCCGTGCTTTATGATTTGTATCAATGATATCCGTGGATTATTTTTTAATAAAATTATGTTTTCCTAAAGTACATTTTAAACATATCTACAACATTTTGAGTGTGTCCAAATACTTGTTCACAAAATCTGGATTATCTCCAATTACAGGAGTTATTTTCATATTATTTTTTGACATCTCATCAAAGATGTTGTAAATAAATTATCTGGTCAAATTATAAGCTTAAAAAAATAATAAAAATGAAAATGGTATTTTCTGGCGTTTCTCATGTGTGTAATTATAATCCAGGATTCGGACCTCACATACTAATATAAGAGTTTCTGCTTAATAAAAAAGCTTCTTTACATCTCACCAATAGATGTGTCTTGAAGTTCTAGTGATTCAAGAACAAGGTTTCTAAATTGGTTCATATATATATAGAACTTCCAAGAATTTGAGTAGTGTGGTGCCCAGACTTCCATATTCTTCTTCATCTTTGATGAGATGTCAAAAAATAATATTAAACATATCTCTTTTATATACTAAAAAAACGATACAAAGAAAGAAGACTGTACTTTATCCTTAATTAATAACGATCAATAAACATTTTGTGTAAGACTCTCTCTAAGCACTAGCGCTAAGTCCCTTTTTTAGAGACGCATAAGCTAATTAGTATAATATATTTTGTAAGCAGAAATTTCTTGTTGAAAAATTAAATGCTTATGTTTTTCGTAGTAGTATTGAATACATAAAAAATATAATGGCAAAAATATTAACAAAATTAAAATATGTATACTTTTTTTATTTTTAAATAAATAAAAAAAATACTACAGATTATGCTTAAAATATCACAATTTAAAATAGTTATTACTTTGCGAATCAACTCCGTTAGCGAGAACTACTCGGACCAAAAATCACCCCTCACTTCTTTGAGTGTCAATCGTCATAATACTAATATTACGAATATAAGGTAAAATTTTATTAAAAAGAAAATATTGGAAATTATTTGTATTTTTATTTCTCGAGAATTTTTGTAACGTTATTATTATTTTTATTTGAATTTTTACAAGAATATAAAGTAACATTTACATGTAGTGCTACGTTCATTTAAAATGAATGTAAAATATTTGATTTAACCAAAAAAACCCAGATTATAATTTTTTACTAGAGATACATTTTTCGTCAACCCTTTTTAATTCAATATAAGTATGAAATAAAAATCAAATAAAAAAACGAGTATTTGAATTTCGATAAACTGTAATTCAATTTGTTTTTCACCGAGTTCTCAAATAAAAGAAAAAAAGAATAGAAAAATACAGATCGGAATCACAAAAAGCTCTTATCATATTTATTTTTTATTTATTTATTTATTTTATTTATTTTGAACTTTTTGTACAATATGTGTGTACATTGGCGGGCTTATTGCTATAAAGCAATATCTTCCAACCAACCAAAAAAACAGACTAGTGTGAACGATCTAGGCTTGTACCTTTTGATGTATGTTAGAAATTAGTGGGGAGATAATGCTTGAACAGGTTAAGACAAGGATAAGCAAAAAGAAAAACAAAGAAACATAAGAGAGCATAATTACAAATTAAGAATTTAAACAGGGTAACATGAATAGAAAAACAAAATATTTATTATTTAATAAGTATTAAGTGAATTAGAACTTAAAAATTGAACTTTTAAATAAAATATGCTTTCACCTTTTTGCAATAAATATTATATATATGTATATTGAATAGTGTTGAAAACGATTTTCGAAAGTCGGAAGTTTTCATTAAAATATGAAAATTGAGAATCAACAGGGATAAACAACACTCACAAAGGTAATTTAAACTATTACTTAAACTATAAATATGTACACCATAATTATAACTTTAAATGTTCATATTAAATTTCATTTCATTTAGAAAAAAAAATTGTTTAAACAATGTGAATGAACTGTATTCAAACAGTCAATAACATGAATACACAATGGACGAAATATAAACTAAATATTTAAGTAAGCAATCTGTGTGAAGAAGTAGCTAATCACAGTAACATACTTTAGTATAAAAAAAAAGTTTTTTGTCTTATTTAAACATTTTTCTTTAACGTAATTAACGATATTGTTCCGAACCTAAGGGATGATCGCTTTTCATTTAAAGAGTGTCGGGTTGTGGTCCCACGGTTAGTATCGCGGACTCTCAGGCAGAGTTTCTCGGTTCAAACCCACTCCATCACAATTTGATACCTATTTCTAATAATGAGCCGCTCAGGCTCACAGAAATTGTATGAAATTGAAATATTTGTGTAAATTATAAAAACACAAATATTTCTCTTTTTTAAAAAAAAAAATCAACTACAAACAATGATCCTATAGTTGTAATTGCCTCGTAAATTTATGAATGTTGAAAATGGTAAGAAATTATTGGCTCATTTTAAATGTTTTATTTATTTATTTATATTTAAGATAATATTGTTATGGTAATATTTTTTACTTAAGTTTTTAAAAAATTAGTTTGCATGCACTATATAACTCAGAATTATTTTTTAATGAAAGTCTGTTTATAATTATATTTTTGGTAAATACAATGTTTAGTTTTTGTGTTATCTAAAACAAAATATTTAAATTGTGTTCATGTAAATACAAATTAATATTTCTTCTCAAATTTATAAATGTTTAATTAAAAAAGGACACATATTGAATGTCACAGTATCGAATTTTTTTAAACACGAATGAAATCTCAAATACTGATTATACAAAAATGTAAACCACGAATTAAACCACTTTATTTGAAATACTTATTTGAGACATATTTTAAATGGGAAAAAAAGCATTGTAAAATTGAAATAAAACACGGTAGATTTTTCACAAAAAAGTAAAATTTTGATCAAAAAACACTTTGAAATATTTTAAAAAAAAATTAGTGTGTATTTTGATGGAAAAATTTAAGAATGAACAATGATTTAATTATTTTTATAACTCATATTTTTCTTGTTCCGTAAAATGAAAAAAATAGTGTGTTAATTTTATTTTAAATTCACCTTGTAGGCATTTATAAGTTATTAATTTAAAAAGGTACTCACTTGTCGAAGTGTTGAACATTTTGCTGCGTCAATTTATCACTTGTTATGAAGTAAGTTGAGAGTGAAGTAGTTCCGAGGCCACCACATTCTACAGGTCTTGTTCTCTCAGCAGCTCTCGATACTCTGTCAGGCTGCCGTATACGTTGTACGCTACGAGCCCCCAATACCGACCTAAGCCTGTATGCCGCCCTATACTACCATGCCGACTGACACCCTTGTACCGATACGCTCGTACCCCTGTTGATCGCGATATGGTAATGTGCGTGTGTACGCCTAATACGTCACGCTTCATCTTCAACACACGGACCTGTAGTCATCTCGGAATCCTGAAATTCAAGGGGGAACTGTGACTAATTACGTTAATGACGTAAATGATCTTGACGTCATTTATACCACCCGGGAAAAGCAAATTAATTGAGATATTTTTAGAACATTTTCCAATTAATTCTTTATAAATGAATTTTTTCCGCCAAAAACAGAATATACTATACTTATTTGCTTTATTTAATCGTGTTTTAAAAAGGAATATATTAAACATTTTCTCAGCGTTCATATTAAACTCATGAATTCTTTTTGAAAATAAGTATACAAATGTTTATAAAAGGGCTTATCCAGAAAAATAAAAACTTAATGATAATGAATGAAGAATTCAATAAGAATATAGAGGTTAAGTTCATAGTATTAAACCAAACGTTTGCTTTATAAACCCTAGAACCTTGGGTTTAGAAGTTAAAAAGAAATAAACCCCTTAAACTTAATAGAATTTTACGAATCTAATCGAAAATTGTAAAAAAATGGTTTAAATAATAGAAAAGAAAAAAATATTAAACCATATTTCATAAAAAACTTGATTGATAAATTATAAATGAAAAATAATTTTAAAAATATATTTTTTTAAAATAATATAAAAATACATTTATTAAAAAAATATCTATAAAAAACGTGGTTAATATATTTTAAATGAAATTTTATTGAAAAAAATGTAGACGTTATTTTATTAAAACACAAATATATATATATATATATATATATATATATATATATATATATATATATATATATATATATATATATATATATATATATATATATATATATATATATATATATATATATATATATATATATATATATATATATTTATATATATATATATAAAATAAAAATAAAACATAAAATTTTTACACATACATATAAAATATAAACATTACGTAATAATTTTTTTATACTTACATAAAACTTCTTGATTTGTTAACAAAATACAATATACGGCTACATAATTCAACACTTTGTCACGAAAAATAAAGAAATTACTTCATCCCTTATTCAATCAATAAAAATAAAAGCCCGGGACTCGGAGAAGCCTTTCGAGCTACACATTTAAATTCGTACCGGACACGTGTTCCGATTACTGATTTTCGTATTTTCTCCCGCGCTAAATGAAAACTTGTCGATGATTTGAATCTCGGATCGTGGCGATGACAAATGTGAGCTTTCATCGTGACTGGATCGATCGGCCGGCTGGATCGCTATGGATCATTTTGTATCGTTTTGTTTTTGTCGACATTGTGACGTATCTACCGTTCTCGACCTTGACACCGACCTGCGTACTGCAAACTGTTGAACCCGAAAGAAGACGTGTTGATTCCAGGCAGGACGAAAAAGACGCGGTGTTGCCATAAAATGGTGAAAATTTTCCCATTGAAGCAATTGAAGGGGTGACTAACTTAAAGGATTCGAGTAATAAATATATTTTTTAATGATTTAGGAATAAATATCTACATAATTCGTACGCAATGATATTAAGTTAGTATAAAGTGCCGCAAAGGTTATGTCGAATATTATACATATCGCTCACTCCTTTCAAAAAGTCATATATCAAAAAACTTGATTTTTTAGGAGAACGTTTTTAAAGTTTAAAAATATAATCCAATGTTTTAAAAATAAATATCAAGCCACTTACTGATCTGACCGAAGAAAACTTGCCATGGTTAAGTATTTCAAAAACTTGAAAGTGGTCAGGTCAGAAGTCGGAGATGCACGAATGTGAAAAATGCGAAGATTGTTTACATTGACAGATAAGTGTAGCATTTTATTGTCTCTGCCTACCCATTCGGGAAAGCAGAGTGTTGGTTGGTTTATTTGAATAAAAATGTAAAATTAAATATTTAGTGATAAAAAAGTACATATTTACATTTTCAAGTATAAAAAAGTACCTATTTTTGTAAAATAGAGAATTATTGAGATACCTCGAATTACAATATCACCGACGTAACGCATTTTCCCGAAATTTCCCGATACGTGCGGGATTTTCCTATTACGGCAACCCACTACCTGCGTAATCGCGATCCGAGCCCTCCGCGAGCGCTCGGCGGGGTTCGGCAATCTCCGCCGGCGGTCGGCCGGGAGAGCCCCGCCCCCCTCCCTTGACCGCAGCGCCCCTCGGCCGGGCACCTGTGGCGCTAAATCGACCCGCTGCGCGCGCACCGGGACCCCGCCCCTGCACTGCGCGGGGAGGGCGGCAGGACTCGGAAGGCGACTCGGGTAAGGTTAGGTTGGGTTAGGTTAGGCACAGAATCCGGACCTCAGGGACTTGAGGAAATTACTACAGCTAAATATGAAGAAAATGCTATTTTCTGGCGTTTCTCATGTGTGTGATTGTAATCCAGGATTCGGACCTCACATACTAATATAAGAGTTTCTGCTTGATAAAAAGCTTCTTTACATCTCACCAATAGATGTCTCTAAATTGGTTCATATAATCGTATATGGAGCTTCCAAGAATTTGAGTAGTGTGGTTGTCAATAGTGGGTAGAATTGGTGAATGTTACACGTGTGTAAAGTGATCACTTAAACCAGCCTATGACGGTCGTCAGCCCTGTAAATGCCCAGACTTCCAAATGAGATATAAAAAAAATTATAATAGATATGAAAAAGATTACATTTGTGGAGGTCCTCACCAAAATGTTACATTTCCTTTATAAAATATTGTAAGCAATCAGGAATTCTAGCTTATAAAATTGTAATTTTTTTTGAATTTTTCAATGTTACCAATAACGAAATGTTACCAACCCTGTGTTAATCAATATGAAATCATTAAATCGCTCCAAACATTTTTTTTTGTTTTGGTGTAATTAAATGATTTCATTTTGGTTTTACACAGGATTGGTCACATTTTGTCGCAACTTTGATTAGGATTCCAATACAGAAAACAGAACAGATTCGCATTTAAAGGATTTATTTGTGCAATATTGGAAATGTAACTCTTTGGTGAGAACCTCCACATTTAGTAATAGAAATGATGTTTTATTTTTTTATATATTTTTTATTTGGAAAATTTACAAAACAGGTACATAAATACAATTGTATTAACGAGTAACACTTTGTTCTGCTCATCGAAAGCGCTAAGGTGTGAGTTGTCCAAAAAAAGTGAAATTAAAATTAATGTGATTAAAAAAAAATTATGTGTTTTAATTTTAATTTTAATTTTAATTTTAAATTTTAAAACAATATTTAAATCATCATATTATTTCATAGAGTTATTGCTAAATGAATCAATATAAATCTTCATGCTATTTTGGGGTGCATGTGTTTCAAGAGTATACGACAGTCGTAGGCTGGTTTTAGTGATCACTTATGTACATTTAACATTTACCATTCTACCCGTGATTGACAAACACAGTTATGAGATTTCGAAAGTTGTACATATTTCCTTCAATTTTTTGAGCGTGTCCGTATTTTTGTTCACAAATCTGGGCTTGAGGAGAAAATTCAAAAGTTTAGGCATGTACAGGGCTTACGACCTGTCACAGGCTGGATTAAGTGTTCACGAAATACGTTCACCTTTTCTTCACACGCCTTACAAAAAGAGAAAAGATACATATTATGAATAATTAATTTCTTAATAAAATAAAATCATCAATCTTGGAACATTTACCGAAAAATAAACATAAGTATTGGTTTGAATATAAAAATTTACGAATCCACGACCACTTTACGAATTCATTAATGTTTACACAACTAGTTTAGAGAACTATAAATGTTTTATTTTACGTCTCGCAACTAATTATATTTATAAACTTTAAAAGTGGTCTCATTCCAGTGTTTTTATTATTTTATTATCATGTTATTCCATACAGTTAATAACAAATCAATAAACAACAATCATCGTGTTATTTTGGGGTATATGAATGAATGTAAAGCTTAAAGAAGATTAGAAATGATTTTAAAAGCAAGTATATCTATCACTTGATTGATAAAATTCTTTATGTGAGATTAGCTGAGATAAGTCTCGACACATTTTGTAGTTATCTCGAGAGCAAAAAGTTATTTTTTTGATAATGTCGAACAAAAACTATAAAAATTATGTTATTTTAGGTAAGGAATATAAAAAAATATTTAAAGTAATTTTTGAAAAATGCAAAAAATTTGTCCACAATTTTTTTTAACGTGTCCGAATTTTAATTGCAAGGGTGGAAAAAGTGATCACTTTACACAGGTGTAATATTTACAATTTTACCCTAATTGACAACCACGCTGCTAATATTTCGGAAATTTCATTTCGGATTTGTTTAGGTTGAGTAAAAAATGGATTCTATTGAATAAAAGAAATATAAAAGTAAATTAACCATTAAATGTTTAAAAAAAAAACTATTATAAATAATAAAAAAATACAAAAACAAATTATTATACTATTGGATATGTTTAATTAAAATAAAATTATGCATCATTTACATAGAAAATCAAAGAAAAATGTTATTAATGATAGGGTGAAAATGATTTACAAAAAAACAATGTCTCAAAATAAATCAAAATTTTAATATTAAAAACGAAATTATCGTGATATTGAAGTAATTGATTAAAATTATTTTGTGTTTTAATAATATCATCCAAAATTTACTTTAAACAAAAGTTTTGGAGATTGTTTCTTTTGCTTCTAAGTGAGTATGCGAGACAGTCGATATTCATTATACAGGATGATTTTCTTGACGCTTCGCTTTTTTTCTGAAATGCGAAGTCATTGAAACCTGATTTGTTAAGGGACTTGCATAATATACTAAATAATAGTAGAAAGTATTTAGTGGTATATCTGGTTGAATTTGGGATCAAATAGGGAAAAATCGAATGTGTTGAAGGTATTAAAGAAAAATAAAATGTGAAAGAGCTTAAAGTTATCTTTTTTTTCTCAAAGCTACGAATCTACAAAATATTTGTAATTTTCATACGAGGTATAAGTAAGATGGTATTTAATACTATAACGACGCAATATTCAAGACAAAGCTTAAAAAACCTTTACGCTGTCTGCAAATGAAAACTTCAAAGGAAGAACAAAGCAATGAGAGAAGTATATGTGTATTGAATTTTATATATCTTCAGAACTTAATTAAGCTGCTAAGATACTGTAAATCAGTGGTTGTCAGACTTAAAGATCGTACAAACTAGTAAATTAATAATTTTTATATCCTAGGACCACAAATAGTATTTTGTAACGTTGTTTTAAAAAGAATAATTTTAAAACTTTATTGAAATGCTAAAAAGTATTAATTTAAAACAAATTTGTTATTTAATCAAAAAAATTTAAAGAAAACTCATAAAAATAATTATTTAAAATTTTGAGCATCGTTCATTTAGTAGAATACAATGAATATCAGTTTATTATTCGATTTCTGATTTTATTCATCCGACATTCGTCTGGTATTGGCTATTGTCCGGCCGAATACCTTAATGTTTAGGAAAGTAAATTAATAATTGAAAAACATTTTTAAAAAGTTATATAATTCTGATTAATGTAATACGTAAAGATGATAAAAGGTTAATAATAATTAGTTTTAAGCTTTGTTGGGAGTAAACGATTGAGCTTTTCTACATACTTTCACATTCTTCTCCCCTGATGCCTCGCGGCGTAATAAGTTGTAATTTGGAAGCGCGGGAGATATTCAGAGTGACGGTCAAAAGCTTTGCCGGTTATTTGGAATCCGGATACCGGAAAAATCTTATTTCTTATACGATGAGTGTTCTGGTTCGCTAGAAAAACGAGTATTAATATTTGTTTGAAAGATGTTACTGCAACAACAAAAAACTGCATTTATTTGAATACGAGATCCATATAATGTTTAGTATGCTTTGAAAAAACCCTTTCGCATAAATTGTTTGTAAAAAAAAATTATTTAAGGGTTAAGGTTTAAAATACGAATACTATTTTTAATGCCGAATCTAAGGTTGGTATACTGTGAATAAAAAAAGGAGCATCTTTATTTCTCCGCAGACCAACGAAATTTTCTCTAGGATCAAAAGTGGTTCGCCGATTACCATATTGGCGACAACTGTTTCGGATTACTGAATTGGTTAATTAATACCGAATATTATTTGAGTATGTGGAGAAGATTAATCATAAAACAACAGCAAAACAGATCAACAGTGAGAATAATGTTCAACAAAGAAGCTGGATGATAATAAGATACACCAAATATGAGTACATATGTACATTTGAAATGCGAAGAAAACCATTTAAATACATTTATTCCACTATTTTATTTAGATAAATGTCACTTTTAACTAGTATTTAAAAACAACTCTTTTAAAAAAAAATATGAATTTAAATAACTGAAATTTTTTTTTGGTGTAGTCTGCGGATATTTTGGATATTTGTTACTGCAATAGCATCCAAAATATTGGGTCGATGGGCTTAAAATTTCTGCTTTTAAAAAATTATTTTCAAAAAGAAAAACAATTTTATAAAAAAATAATTGTACAACAATAACTGTCGCTCTGCAAACAAATAAAAAATTTACAATTTTTTTATGTAATATAGATTAAATATAGTATCGTACGATATGGCAAGAAAAAAAGAAGTGTACTGCTATAATCTTATTTTCCCATGTTCGCTCCCTAGGTGGAGCATATGGCCAATACGAGACGTCTCCTAGTCACTCTGTCACGCGCCATCTCCTTGGCTTCCTCCCAGGTCAGTCCGGCGTCTCGAAGTTCCGCTGAGTATAGTCGGTGAATGGATGTCACCGGCCTTCACGGGCGCCGGAATCCTCGGGGTCGGAAGAAGAGACATGAGGGGTTGATGCTCTCATGTGGCATTCTAAGGACATGTCCCAACCATGTCCACCTTCTTCTCTTCAGGACTTCCAGTATGAGGGGCTGTTGAGTTCTTCTCCTTACATCGTCATTCACTTTATACCCAGTATTCGCCTCAGGCACCTATTTTTAAGCGTTCCTGGGAAAAATTCTGGCACAAAAAATACTATAATCTTAAACACCAAACAAAAATTTTTTCAATACTTTTAGAAGTAAATATATTGACGATTCAATTTTATCAAATGTCGAAATAATATTATAAGAATATCGATATATATATTTAACATTTAATGTATATTTAACAATACATAATCAAAATTGACCTTACCATTATACTAATAGAAATACGAGTACAAAGCTGAATTTTGAAGTGTTTAAAACATTGTATAAACCAACATTTATCAAAATAAATTTCAACTTACTAAACACAAGTTTGGATTAAACCGAATATTAATTTATATTTACAAACCTTCCTACATTATCTTCTCTTTAGTTTACCAATTGAGTTTTCATTTGCTACATATATTTTTTATTTTATTTATTGATTTGGCAGTCACTTTGTGGTTAAATCTATGCATTTTTAATAAATGTTTTACTCGGTAAATACCACTATTTCTTAAAATCTATAAGAAATGCATTCCGCATAATTTCCAAACACTTTTGAAAATACGATGTATGAAAATGATGCGGAATGCATCGAAACACGTGTTCTTATAGATTTTAAGAAATAGTGGTATTTACCAAGTAAAACATTTATTAAAAATATATTTTTTTCTTTAAAAAAAAACATTAAGTTAGCAATTAAACAAGGTTTTACAATAACACAAGCGCGTATTTTAGAAATTGCGTCATTATTGTCAACCCTCGTACCGCTGTTTTAAGTTTAAATTACGTGTCATTCAGGGAAAGTTAGTTATTAAAAAAAATACATATTTTTTAAAACGGCTAAAATTTCTGTAGAAAATGAGTTCTGTAAAAGTGCATACTCTTCTTACTCATATAATATTGGTACACCAAATAAATACAAAAATTCAATATTTTACTTCTAAATTTTCAAACGTGTTTACGTCCCCATCTATAGGTGGAAATTATAAGCTTTAGTACAGGCTATTTAAACGCCTTCTACCCTTATATTCTCTGAGCATCAATGGCCAATTTGCTTCGGTTTGCTTTAAAAAGATGTCGAGCTTTCGTTTTTATGCACTTTATTCTCGTTTCACCCCTAAAAGTATTAACAAAAATATATTCTACTATGTTTTCAAAATAACAATGTGATGAATTTTGTTTTATTCAAAATTATTTTTAAGCACTATAAAAGTAAATATGTGTTAGTTAAAAAAAATCATTAAATATTTTCTAGGAGTATAAATATAATTAACTAGATGAGATTAAGGAACAATGTTTACTTGATTTATTTTAAAATAATAAATTAAGGATTTTCAATTTTTGAAATTTTTGAAAGGGTAAGATGAAAAGATTATTAGTAGGTATCAGTAATTTAATATAAATAATGTTATATTATCAGCAATAAGTTGAAATAAAAAAGTAATAATGGATTGTTTTTTATAAAAAAAACTTATTTAAAATAAAAAAAAATTGATAAAAATTTGGTTATACATATTGAAACGGAATAGACAAATTCTTATAATTGAATAATAAATATTTTCCTCATCTTCAGTTGAGACATATATAATATTGAATCACTTAGATTTTTTTTAAATGCCATCTTATATTTATTTTTTAGTTTAAAATAATTTCATATAAATTAAGTATTAAAAAAAAAAACGATAAAATTAAAAATGAATTACTTATTAAAATATTTTTAATATTTATGTTTAAAAAAAATCGTATATATCATACATTATAAAAAGGTTTTACTTATACGTTTTATTACGTCAAACTATTTGCTGTTGTTTAAGTAGATTAACAACATCTCATTTTTAGAAATCCGAAATTCCGGTAGAGGGATTTTAGTCTTCCTTATTACGCATACCAGTGACGTATACGTTAAGCATAGGTTATACTTATACAGAAATGATCCGCATACTACGGGAGTAACCTAATGCGCTTGCTTACGCCATTGGAAAGAGACGATACGAGTCTGACGTCATCACCCACCCTTTCACATTACAAAAGCACCGGGGTATCATCAAAAATGGTGTGTCAATAGCTTTTTCGATTATAAAGTAAGCTTTTATGAAAAAAGAAAATTATGACTGATTGTGACAAAAAGTTGTGTGATATTTCTTAAATGCAGTTTTTTTTTAAATTTTTGTTTCAGAAAGTACTAAAGAAATCCATGTATCGAGGAAAAATGAAATTGACCCTTATCTTCACTCATTGATGTAAAGGCACTGCACCTAATTGATACATTGTTAATTAGATCATTTATTTTTTCAATCAAGTTCTGAAGATAAGTCTTGCTCTAAGATTAGATACCAGTCGTGGGTAGGATCAAACAAGGATAAGAGTGAAAAAATACTTATATTTAATTTTATCCTTGAAAAATTAAATACATTATAATGGTGGACTGAGTAAAATATGAGAATGGATACAATAAAAATTCACCGATAAAGAAAACGAACGAGAAATTATGCATACATATATTATTGACAAATGCCGTAGCCTAGCTAGCTAGACACGTCATGGATTTGATTACCGCCAATTGAAAAATTAAAAAATAAATATTTATTTTTAATTAATTTGGGTTTTTTTAATGTATTTTTAAACTTTTTTTCTTTATTATCCAACCTTAAGACAAACCTCTAAAAATAACATATTTTAATACTTAACTATGATAGTATTAATTTTAATAAAAAACTGAAATGTATTAGAAAACTTACATCGTTAATTTTTTGAAATGTTAATTTAAAATTTTATATTTCACGTTCATAAAAATGTCCTAAGTAAATTTTTTTAAACACAACATTTTCAATTATTGATTATCGTTATGACTTATTTCAATAATTACTAAGAAAAATAAAAATATCCCCAAAATTGAATTCCATAACACAATTTTAAAAAAAATATACAATTATATTAGTCCTTATGACAAACAAAATTATTTCAATTCCAAATCATTAAAAAAAAACAACGAAGCTTTTGAAGAAAAAAATTGAGTTGTGTTAGTGATAGGATTGAAACAAAAATCCGAGTTCGCAATACTCTCGTGAGTCTGAAAACCTATTTCCTAACGTAATTTGAAAATAAAATTTACACCACCTCAATATTAAGCTCATGAGAAAATTATTAAATTTACATGGAACGAATATGCTATTTGTATGAAATCAAATATAAACTATTCAAAAAAATACACCGAAGGATAATACATATATTTAAACAAAAGTTTATTGGGTCGTAAAACTTTTGAAAATACGTCATTTTACTGAAACTGAAAAAAGTCTTAAAGGCCTACCTATAGGCGGCGATCGAGCCTCCTGCGCAGGCGCAAGATGGCGTCCAACATGGCGGAGGAGTTCGCCGGGGCGCGGCGGGGCGGGAAAGCGGACGACAAACACGAGCTACACCGCCAGTCAGCGGGCAGAGCTATGCCGCGAGCAATGGGGGCGCTCTGATATGCGGTCCGCGGCCCGACGGGGGCTCGCCACCGCAGCCCCTGACCTCGTAATCGAGAAAAACAAATCCAAGTCTCGCAGGGAACGCGACCGGAATCCAATGAGACACACGTCACCCCTCATTTCTGTGCCGACCGGGAAAAAAACAGACGAGAACTGCCGATAGGTTATCAAGCGTTTTGAAACAACGTTGAAATCGTCGTCTTACGCTAGACAATCGATGGTTTTGTGACAATATTTCGTGAGTTTCCGCGATATTTTGTGTTGATTTAGTGAATCGTGTTGTTTTTGTGTCATACTATTATCTATAAATACGAGAGCGTTATTTGTTACGGGACACAGTTGACTTGAACGTCCCTTAGTGCATGCGTTATCTTATCTATAGAAATCGAATACAGGCATTATAAATATTTAGGTAACAGTGCAAGTTTCTGATTGTATTATAAGAGAGTGAACAATTTAGTTGTAGGAATATTTGTGCGAGAGTGAGGTGGATTTTTGGTGGGAAACGTGTGGTCAGGTTGTCGCCATGTCCCTACTTAGTGTCACAGGTGAGCCAATCCACTATTTTGCGGGAAAACTTTTCATTTTCACATTAATATGATTTCATACAATAGTTTATACAATTCAACCAATACTTAATAAACATATAAATCTTTACACACAATAAATTGCACATATTATGAAATTTTGGATAAATATTTTCTAACAAAATACATCTCATAGTATTTTGTACCAACATGCAGTATACAGCTTTATTGTTGCATGATTATTATTTGAATAACTTTTTTTTAAAAATGTTATTATTAATTTTCGTTTTCGTAATTGTTTAAACCAACGAATAAAAAATTAGTTCAAGGTTTTTTTTTCATATTGTAAAATTTGTTTCACACATAATACTGAATAACCAGCTGTAGGCCCATTTTAAAATCAAATCAGAGGAAGTAATACTACCTGCATATCTTTTATTTGTTTTTTCAATCTATCTATAGAGTATATTTTGTAAAAAAATTATGTTTATAAGAGCAATTGTATCTTCAGAAAAATTATGGTTATAATACAAACAACAGAAAATATATGTGACGTAAATAATTTACGTCATATTGTATATATTGTTATTTTACTTTTATCTAGTGTTTGTTTTACATTTATTTTTTAACAGTTATTTGTCTCTTCAATCATTTAAGGGTGTGTAAATGATCAGTTAAATTAATGTTATTTAATTATTGTACTTAAAAGTTAAATACACAATTTTTTTACGATAAATATGTTTTACCGACCAAATGAAAGGTGACAAGATGGAATTGAGGTAGAGTAGGAATCATATGTATTTTATATGTGAAAATTTTATAATCAAATAGACAAAGATTGAGATGAGAAAATATAAATTTTGGTATTTATAGATACAACCTGTCATTGGATGGTTTAATATAAAAATTTTCATACTGTGTTATATTTAGTATTCTTCTTATGATTGACAACCATATATTATAAAATTTGACATTTTGGATATATTTATTTTAAATAAATGGTATATGGTGTACGAGCCTATATGAAATATGGCAGTTTATTACATATTTCTATTTAAGGTAATTTTCCTTTGATTACATAAAATCTTAATATTCATATAAGAATACAACTCGTCTCATTAAATTGTACTCTAATTTTGAAATTATATTTTCAAATTC
Organism: Brachycentrus maculatus; assembly: GCF_059751285.1. NCBI lineage: Eukaryota > Metazoa > Arthropoda > Insecta > Trichoptera > Brachycentridae > Brachycentrus > Brachycentrus maculatus. The sequence goes on from NW_028280781.1 coordinate 19,909, forward strand.
TTTTGCTAAAATATTTATTATTTATAATTTTTTTCTTAGCCGTCCTCATCCTGTTTTTCCATTCGCATTTAGCAAACAAACTCTTTAAGTCATCAATAAAATAAATAAATAGAAAAATACATATTTTTGCCTCCGTAGTGTTATGGTAATCACGTTAAGCTACTGTACTAGAGGACCTGGTCTCGATTTTCAGGGTGGTTGAAAATAAATATTACAGATTTTTCACTTAAATATTTATTTACCTGATGCACAAAATCACCTTAGCTTCATATAAGTCTAGCACTGTGTCAAAACAATGGGGTGCCATAAACACCATTGTAGGTTTAAAAAACAAATAAGTTATTATTTGGTCACTAATTTGCTTTACAAGTCCAAATTACCTTTCTTAATCTTTTAAATATTCCTAACTCAGCGTCATAATAACATCAAATATCTTCATGCAAAATTTTATTATATATCGATTTTTCCACTCATTCGTCTAAGGGATCCCATTTCAATGGCGTCCAATATGCTTTCATCTACTGTAAATGAAAATAAGTCATCCCATTTGTAGTTCAGAAAATAAAAGGTCCACCATGTCTTACACACGCGTTGATTCATATAATAATTCCATATCATTGGCAGAGAAAGACATCCCCAATATTCTCATTTTAGATATCGGTAACCATCAATTCCTAACTGGTTTTCCATTGAAATTTAATGAATATTTAAGTACCGGGTGATGGGCGCCTTCACATACACTGGTAGTTGAGATATTCCACACTAGGCATCAAGGATCGTTCGGGAAAATATAATGGTAGAACTCGATGAATAAAAATTCAGGACGTCATTAGTCTGCGACAATCGAAACACGGCTCTTAGAAAGTCAAAATCAATAAAGAATTCGGGCAATCTGCTCGCGAGTTAATTGGGATTTAAAATCGTCCAGTTTAGCGTAGTGGAACCTCATTACACGACCACACTCGAATGGCTATTCCAAGGGACACTTTACGTAGGATCATCTCAACGATCAAATCTATTTAAACGACCGTAATGCGGTGACCATAAGCTTTGCGTAGCGTAATTATTAAGATATTTTATGAATTATTTATCTCATAATTTCTCCGCAATTTTGCTAAAAAACACATTTGTATTAATTTTAACCAACGTACTAACTAACCATCACCCTGTTTCTCCAAAGGAGTAAGCAGAAAAAAAACGCCATACCAATCTGCCTTTGCAAAACAATTTTCGCCACTTTCACAGTCCTTCATCGCCTCATACATACCCGACAATTTTTTCGGCTTCTAATCTGACAAATATTTGAAATACTTGATCATCCCAAGGTTTTCTAGCTGATTTTTCATTTCTATTTACAATTACATCACCTCATTAATATGTTTAACTATTCTTTGTTCTCTAATTTGATTAACATGTCCATACCATTTAAACACACCATAATTTAATCAAAAAAGCTTATCTTAGCCTTATATTCCTTTTTTACTATCACCAATTGAACATCTATCCGTTTTGCCGCACATTAGACTGAGAGATCGCATTTCAACTACATTCAATCTACTATCCTCTTTATTTAAGCTCCATGCATCACATCACGGTTGGATCTAAGTCTCCATTGTGTACTACAAATTTAGCTTTGCAATTTGAAATGTGGTGGAAATCTAGAATTTTGTTCAGAATATTTATTTTCATTGAAGTTTAGACTTGTATTATATACTATGTAATGAGATTGTTTAAGAATTTTCAAAATATTTTTCAATAATATAAACATTGTCTTATTACACATAAGATTTTCTTTATCATTAAAAATGTATTTGAATAAAATTTTATAAAAAAGATATTTCAATCAAAGAGTTTGATAGAGTCTTAAGTTTTTTATCAAATAATATTTATATGCTTTGACCAAAACTTTTATCTTAATTTGAAGCAATTATTGATTAAAAATTTTAGTAACAGAAATATTTAAATATTATTTTAAAGCATACATTGAACAGTAAAATAATTTAGTTAGAATCTTATTTGATCAGTAAATGATTTTGCTTTATTTATTATTTAAGAAATTTCACGGATAACTATTTTTGATTTGTTTTTGTATGTTCGTTATTGGACTTAAATAAAGATTTGATTTTATTGAGTAAAAAAAAACTAATGGTGTGAATGTTATGGGCAAAATGTGTCAAAGTCTCAAATTCAGTTAGTAATACGAGTATACACTCACTCGTTTCAACAACGTCAAATATAAAAAAAACTTGATTTTTTAGGAGATCGTTTTAAATGTTTAAAAATAAAAATAAAAAGATTTTTTAAATTAATATCAAGCCACTTATTGAACTTTTTACTGTACAACAGATCTTTTTAGGTAAAACCTGAATGTTTTTTCTCCATTTAAAAGATTTTAAGTTTATTTAAAAAAATATTAAACAATACCTTTTCTTCAAAATGCAAAAACATCACTTTCTGCCCTGTAGCGGGTAAATATTAAGTTTTAAATAAACCGCTTTTGCAGGGACATAATACATTTTTCTGGGCATTTCGAAAACATGCACAACTGAAAATTTTTGATCTGACGATTTTTCGATATATGACTTTGTTGAAAGGAGTGAGCGATAGATAAGTCTTGTATATATACATAGACCTCCATATTCATTCCATTTGAAAAGTTTTTTCTATCGTTTATTGGTTCAATATACTCGTTTATTCGCCGAATTCGATTATTAAATAAAAATATGTGCAAAAGAGCTTTTATGAAGCGAGCGTTTAATATGTATCGCATTACTTTTGATAAGACTGGCATTAAATTTATATTATTATTTGAACGAGATTGGCTCCATATGTCTCTTAGATAATGAAGTATCCGTCATAATAAATGGCTTTGTAAATATTCGACCCAAAATAATTGGCAATGTTGTCATGGTTATAGTATCATTATCATTATAATTGACCTGGGAGTTTATTGCAAAGCTATGAAATGAATAATATAAATTGATAGGTACATGCCACAAAAGGGGTTTTATTGAAGCTGATAAGAATAATTATTTATCGAATTGGTATTTATGTACGTTCTAGAATTCCTAAATTGATAACTGAAATTAATTAAAATAAAAATATTCGTTTCTTCAAAATCCTAAATCTCCTAAAGTTATTCAAAGATATCTTGGAAATTTTGACATATTGAATTAAAATATGCGTGTGTTTTATGTTTGTACGTATTTACTTGCAACAGGTAAAGACATGTATATTTTAACAGCTTTTATACTGAAATATCAGCACCATCGGTTGATCGGAATAGCAATACACGTAATACTCAATATTACTAGACAGACAGCGTGCTTCTTGACACATGCTTTCACTAAGCATTTCGAATATTTTAAAGATATTTGATATTTTCATTGCTTCACGAGCAATGTAAAACGCCGCATTTTAAAAACGGAAGCCATATTTTTTTCATTTCCATTTAACTAGACTGAGCCACACGACGCGAGGCCGGAAAAAGCTAGTTAATAATGTAAATCTATACAATAAGTTTATTCATTAATTCTTATTTAAGATTCCACGTGGTTTGTCTAATGTATTATTTATTGCGATCTCCACAAGAAATATCATATACATTTATACCTCTAATCTGTTTTTTTTTCTGATCACCGATCTAAATATAATACCGTCCATAAAACCTAACCAAACCTTCCCTCTTCAGTGTTCACCCCACCTACATCTTTTGTAGATTATATATAACTGATGCGAACATCTGTAGTTCTGAAAACTAACCGTGTAACTATTAATACATAAAAAAGTGGTGTTGTAAAGTGTTTCATGTAATCATATTATTCCACGAAGTTAATGAATCAATCGATTCTGTTAATAAATGAAGTTTTTTCTAGTTAAAATTTCACCCTTAAAGTCTACGCTCATTTTCCTTCTTTTCGTTAAATAATGATGTATTATTTTACGAAAATGGCGCTTTATAAGTTATCCAAATTTATTATTATTATTATCATATTTTTCTACGAATTTAATGCAAAAACAACAAATAAGAATATATTTTAATTGTAATTAACGTCGGTCACATTTATTCCTTATAAATAAATTGAATATGTTTATAAATGGACCCTTTTACTTTTAACTTTTTCTCATTGCTCCTCTTTTCGTTGAAAATGTTTCATCTCATCATATTATTTCACAAAGATAATGCGAAAACAACAAATAAGAAAATATTTTAATTGTGAAAAATTTCATTTACACTTTTAACAAAATGTTCACCCTAATGTTCTACGCTCATTACCCCTCTTTACGTTATTTTTTTGTCATTTAAGGCCATTTGATGACACACACATTAAACATCCGAAACCACCGTTTCTTCTCCCTTTGTGGACAGATAGTACACGGAAAGCTGAAGTATGAATCAAATGTGTTTCACCGAACGGAAAACGTGTTTAATGAATCGTGACAAACGTAGGAACTTACATGGGAAAGCTTTCAACTATAAAAACGGTCGTGGGTTTAAAAATTCGAAATAGTTCTTGATAACGAAGACAGTTCTAATAAAAGTCGTCATTAAACCTACACATAAAATATATTCGAGAATCTACTACCTACTGGAAACTGATATAATAGTAATGTGCTGATATTTTAGCGCCCTTGAAGTATTATTTTACGAAAATGGCAGTAACGAAATTATCTAAATTTATTATTATCATTAATCTTAATTTTGATTATGGAAATGACAAAAAAAACAAAAAGTAACCAAAAATACTGTTTTTGTTTACTTTTTTATCTTTTTGATCGCTTTTACATTAAAAATCCTTTTATCTAATGTTTATTCAATACACGAAGTTATCGAAAAGAAAAACATCAATCTCCAAAGATATTGTATTACTTTACATATACTCTTATAAAAAATAAACCCGCCTTTGAGTTAACTAGTGTTAATAATACTAGTTTTGAGGTTCTCATCTTTAGTTTTCGAAACTTGTTGTATTTACATAAATAAACTTTTATCTTATCTAAGTGTTTGATTTTTTTACATTGGATTCATCATGTTATTTCCCATAGTTAATACCATATCAATAAATATTTTGCTAATTAATCATTTTTTTTTTTCATTTGATTCATCATGTTTTTTCACATACTTAATGCCATATCAATAAATATTTTGCGAAAAATATACATGGTTAAAATCATAATAAATATGTATTAAAAAAATATTGATTTTTAATATGAGTATCAATTATGATAATTTATCTGTTGTCAAATGATCTGCAGTCACATCATTGGAAGTTGACAGGATAGCAAGGATGAGAAAGACAGATATGAACAAATACACAGACTAACCGAAGAAAAAAAACCTCGTTTTTATTATGTGATCGCGGAAAATAGAACCACAGCATAACTATTTCTACCCAACAACGCAATTATATTTTACATTTTAACATGATAAATTACGATATGAGCGCTGAGCGTCAAGCGGTAAGCGGTAAAGCGGTACTGCCTACGTTTGTATTTTATATTTTATATTTACACTGTTTGCCTAGGATATTGGTTATGCATGTTTGCGATGGACAAGACTGCTAGTGTAGCAACTCATCTTATGTATCCAAGCATCCTACCAATATCCAAAGGTATTCGATATAAACAAACACATCACGGCTGCTGCTATGCGGTTCTACCGCTTTCCGTTCGTATATTACATAATAAAATGAAGATTTTTTTTCCGTCTGACCATTAAGGTTTAAATCTCGGATAAAAATATTTACAATATAAATTATTGATTCGGATATTGTCATATTCGTTTTTAATATCCCCAAAAATCAAATTAACCCATCGAACAATTACGTGTTGGATGAATTGACCCTATATTTCATTTAAAAACTGTAAACTCACGTAAAATGATCAATATAATCTTTGTATTTATTATTATTATAAGGTTCTACCCAATTGAAATAATCACTGTAATTTTGACTGCATCTGCAGTTACTGAAAATATAATGAAAAAGCTAATTCGTGGTACAGTGGATCCATGATTTTTGTTTTTTTGAAAGTAAGGATATAGGTATTTTTTTCATGTGCTACGTTTACCTTTAAACATTACCTTGTAAATTCTTTCTATTGTGACGCTTCACGCTGAAGGTTGGCAAACATCGTGGCAATTTTTTCTCTGTCTGCAATCAGTAAAAAACAGCTCTAAAAGGCAAATTAGTGGTGCAGTAGATCCACACTTCTTTCAGATAGTATAAATGTATTTTCCCAATGAGTCGTTCACATTCAACTCCTTTTTGCAGTATAATACGTATCATTTCAAATTTTTCTTCCGTTATAAAATACTTAATCAAATCTTAATTAATTGAGTTTCAATTAAGATTCATCGTAAAAATGATTAATTAATACTTATTTAATGTCCGTTTTGTACATTCTTCTTTAGAATTCTTTACTAACATATTACTTTATTTTTATTTCAATAAATGTTTAACTAAAGATATATTCCAATCTAATTTTTTTATGAAATTCAACAAATTTTAGATTAATGTGGTAAGTTTAAGACAAATTATCTAGAAAAATAATCTATAATTTGTTAAAATTTCTCAAAGCTTCCAGAAAACACACTTCTCTCCGGCTTCTGCTGTTTCTCACGAATCTCGTATGCACTCTCTTTCAGATATTGTGAAAGGCAAGAATGAATCGTAACAAATAGAATGTAATATCAAAGGATTTATCTCATATGTACGCTAAGAATGAAAAATGCATGAATACGAGTTTCAAAAACTGAATAGTATAATAAAAGTCAGTAGGATGAATCAAACGTGTAAAACTCGGAATGAAATCATTACATGGTTTAACAAAAGAACTCTGAAGTTATTTAATGTATTCACAAAATGGTCAAAGGATATCTTTAAAATAATATCTCCTTTCTACAAAGGTATACCCTAATATATTAAATTAATTACTCTTACAAAAAATATATCCAAAATTATTTTTGAAAAAATGCCTAAATGAATTTTAAAATTTAGAAACATAAATCCTTTTAATTTGGGTAAACAAATTGTAACTTAATCCCTTGAAAGCTCCTAAAAAGTATTCAGGTTAATATGAAAACCCTTTATAATTTTAAAGATCCTTTTGAAATACCTCTGTAATGAAATTAGCCAATGGTTGACCAGAATCTTAGCTTTATTATCAAAGAACTTTGAAACGGCGTATTTTAAAGATACTCTGTTTGAATTGAAAAAAAAAATATTTCCATGAAAACGAGGATATTACAAATTTAAATATCCTAATATCTATATATTTATTATATCTACATTTCTCCATGAAGAAAAACATAGATATTTAATTATTATTTTTGGCTGATTTTCTATTTAAAATTGAGTAAAATATGAAGCATTGAGCGTAAAAGGAGGATAAAAGTCAACTAAATGATGTCAATCTCTCAGAAAAATGTACACAAAAACTAGTTTAGTAAGGTGTTTGAATGATGAAGGAAGAAAATAATGCAGGACAAAAATTAAGAAAGGTGTGTTGAGATAGTTTGGACATGTGGAACGAATGGATGAGGAAAGAACGGTTAAACAAATCTATGAGGAAAATAAAGTTGTAAATAGGAGCAGAAGAATACCGATAAAAACATGGCAGAATCAAGTATTTCAAATACATGATAGTGGTCAAGTCAGAAGTCGGAATAATCGTCGGTTATGAGTGAGAATTTTCGTGAACGTGGAAGAGGCCAAAAAAGTTTGCAAAGACAGAGTGGCGCGGCGTTACAATCTCTTTGCCTACCGTTCCAGTGAATCAGTGTGATGGTTAGATTGTTACTTAGTTAGCTTTATTTGATAAATTAAAATAACACAAATGTAATTTTTTCCACAATGATCTTATTTGACCAGCAACCGGGTTTTGTCGTAACCGAGATCATCAGACCAGTCTAATGATGTCGGTTACAACAAAACTCGGTTACTGGACAATTAAAATTCATGTGGAAAAATTACATAGTGGTTGTTTTATTTTATCCAATGCAGTTCCACCGAGAAATTTCAGTACAAAACTTAAAGCTTAATTTGATAAAAAAATAACTTTATTAAATAGGACAATTTTAGATAGGAATAAAATTTAAAAAAAATTACTTAAATAAATTCACAGGACACATAAAATTAAATCATTCATTTAATCAATTTAATTTTTCACCCCTATTTTTAAAGCAAATTCATGAAAAATTCTGTATGAAAAATGTCTTAGTAATTTATTTTACATTTCTCAGAATAACACGAAAGATCGTCTGTCACTCTACTCTTGGAACCGACAAGAGGACCACCTTTGCAGTTTAGCCCATACTGACAAGTGATGAACACACTAATTTTTAATAAGTGAATTTATTTAGATATTTTTGCAATATAGGACCATAGTATGGATAGAAAGTTTATTAAATTTAGTTATCGGTAGCAAAGATCTTAGTGAATGTTGGTGAATTACAAAAAAATGTAGATACAAGTAGGAAAAAAATAGAAAAGATGTAATATACATATACTGTTAGCTTTCTTGGATTTTGTCCATATTAAAGTGACCAATTAAATTTGCTATTTATTAATTTTGACTGGCATCTTACGCTTTGTGCTAATTATTTTGAATTTATGTGAATAAAATTACTCAATCGTAGAATTTTGTGAGTTTTTCGATATAAAGAATTAGGAATTGCAATCCCACACAATATTGCAGCTGACATAATAACAGGATCAACGTAGAATTCGCACAAAGTTGAAGAAGTGCAATATATTTTCTATCCCTTATCTGATCCAAATGGTGCATAGGGCACTGCATCGCTTTGACATAGTGTTACGTTGATGGTTAATTACTTGAGGGCACGATGATAAGTCCTGCGCTTCAGGAAGATATAGATTAATAATGATTTTATGTATTCTATTTAAATTTTTATTTAGTTTATATTTCATCTATACTATCATTTATTGTACCATACAGTATAGTTAAATACACAGTTATTTATTAATATAAAGTTGACTTGAAATGTGATAAAAGGGTACATTTTTCACCACCGGTTTTCTTTCGACGATAAACCCTTCAATTAAAAGTATAATTTTCGTGTATAATTGAGAAAAAACACTACTTTCCGAACATTTTTTATTTAAGATTTTCCAAATTATCAATATGAATAAAAAACTTTTTCAGTGGTTCTAATTCTTTCCTTTTAAATTTAATGATTACTTTGTAAATTTGACACAATATTGCATTAAAATACATAGATGCTTCTATTGTATGTATATACCTGAGACTTGTTTTGGAAAATAACTTTTATAACCACAATGGCAGAGCCATCTGTTGATCGTTACAACAACGTAAGTTATACTAAACATTGCTTATCTGCTGGATTGATAGCTGCTGTCATTTTTTTTGGAATGCATTATTGTTTCATAGAAACAAATTAGAAATATCCTATTTTTTTCTATTTGAGCATACAAAACAACATCAGCGCGTAGCCTTGTACTGCCAGTATCTAAGTAAAAAATATATCTTTAGTTTTAGTGAAACCGATGTGTTCTTAGAACAACATTATTTAAAAATTGTAAATCATTTGAGACACTTTAATTTTTACTTGAGAATATTGGTTTGCAGATACAAGAAAACAAGTCAAAAAGTTATTTGAAAAGAAAACGTTAACTAAATACACTGAGCATTTGTTCAAAGTACGCACGTTGCATTTAAAAAAATATAATCCGTACGGATCCACCAAGTAAAAGTGTGTTATCCCGAAAACGCTAGATCCCACTTGATGATTGAGATCCCAAATTAGAAAGTTTACTTTTCCAGTTTTGCCAATATATATGTTTATAAGTTTAAGCAAATCTATACTTATACGTGTATATATTTTTCTTGTAAATCATTTTTCTCGAGTTAAGTGGTAATGACCCGAGAACATTACCGGATAAAGACATTTTCATGATTTTTTCTCTACCTTTCCTCGTGGAAAAAAAAATAATGTTGGCAGTATTTAGTTAACAGTTTTTGCAAGATTACTGTTTTTGATGGGCGAGTGATTGTTTTTATTGCACGTGAGGGTTTTTATCACCTAAATAAATCACTTTGAAACTGTGTGACAATAACTACCCTTGCTAAGCAGCTTAAGAGCTTTACCTTGTGTAAGCATTACAAAAGCACAAGCAAATAAATTTTATTTCTGTTAGGTTATTAGCGAAAACGATAGGCTTAGATACTGTTGTAGCGTAGGTTTTGCTTGGTACCTTTGAAATAATATTGTTTTTATTTTGGCACCTGTCGAGTGACAACCAACTCTTTTAAACATTTTTGAACCAAACTGTACGATTTTACATACACGCACACACACACATACACACACATACACACACATATCGCTCACTCCTTTCTAGAACGTAATAAATCAAAAAACCTGATTTTTCAGGAGAATGTTTTTAATGTTTAAAAATATAACACAATGTATTAAAAGTAAATAAAAAGCCTCTTATTGAACTTTTTTACTGTGCAACAGATCTTTTTTGGTAACACCTGAAGGTTTTTACTCCATTTGACAAATATTTACCATATTTAAAAAAAAATTAAAGAATGCCTTTTCTTCAAAATGCAAAAACAACATTTTCTGCCCTGTAGCTGGTAAATATTAAGTTAAAAATATGCCTCTTTAGCTGGGATATAGTACATTTTCTGGACATTCCGAAAACATGTACAACGGTAAATTGACGATTTTTTATTTATGACATTCTTGAAAAGAGTGACCAATATATGAAAAAATAGCAATTTTTAGATATTTCATTTAGATGCAGCTAAAATCAAGCGCTTATTCGAATGTAAGATTTTGTTAAAAAATAAAAATCGGTAAATAACCTATAAAAGCCAACACAAATATTACTTTTATTTTAATATTTAAAGCATTGACTTAGTTGTTAGTTGTCATATTTTTACTAACATAAATAAGTTCGTAGTTATGTATAACCGTACTGCGTTTGAGTCGGATTTGTTTTTTAGCTTATTGTAAAGAGTTTATTGTCGACAACGTAAATTGATTCAATAGTGCAAGGTACATTTCATGTAAAAATAACAAATAACGATCAATGAATTGGCTTGCAGTTTTGTATTAGGAACATAATTTTGTGTTTTGAAACGTCGTAAAATAATTTTGAAACCCTGCGTATTGACAAATGACATTTCAAATTAGTCTAAAAACATTTATTTTTAAATGAATGACTTTACTATTAATATTATTTAAAAGAGGTATTATTATCATAAATGTGATTTTAAAATATGATTAGAATAACAAAACTCGCATCCAAAATGACAAAAAGTTAAGAAAACGTGTAATTATACTGTGTTGTTAATTAAGTGTAGTGTTTGTTTGCGTTGTATTATGGGAAAAGTTTTTCTGCGTCAAATGTCACCAATTAAAGTAACCCAAGGTTCAACGGCGGAGGGAAACCTTATTTTCTTTCATGCAATGACGTATTTCATCATAACTTAGTCTCACGTCTTTAAATTCTTTCTTTCATTCTGTAAACTTTTGTTAAAATGCATACATCAATGCACGCGGACGATATTAAAGATATTAGTCCCGAAACTCATTTGACAGATTATGTCATCGAAAAAATTGGTAATCACGCAGGGGTAGGCAAAGAGTATAGAGTTTTTTTTTAATGTATTTGTACAGTTCTTTCTTAGTTTTTTGTAATCGAACGATGTGACCTTTTAATTTTTTTTCTATTTGTAATTTGCATCATTTATGGAGTAAATAAAATAAATATTTAAATGAGGTTGAAAATCGTGGTATTAAAGTAACAAGAAAGTAAGTTAAATGTTGAGAAACCACTTTAAATGAGAATGTTTTGGTAAAATGACGCACGATGGTAAAACGCAGGGATAAATGTGCGTACCTGAGATATATTAGAAGCAGAGGGATTTCCAATAATGATTTGAAGAATGAATCAATAAGGGCTCAAAGTACTAATTTTAAGTTTCGGTTTTAGATTTGAAATAAAAATATATCAGAAAAATAACATGTAGTGAGAAATCAATAAAAAAATTCACACTCCATTTTTTTGTCATCACTTTTTTTTATTATTAAAACCCTTACACGCACCCCAATGGTGCATAAGGCACTTAGTTATATAAACGCCGTGTTATCTTGATCGTTTACACATGAAGGAAAGGTGATCAGCCCTCCGCTTCAGGTACCAGTCCAGGGTAATACTGAATAAACATTACAGTGAAAAAATCACTTATATTTATTTTACCCCCCTTGGAAATTGAACCCGGGACCTCCAGAACGGTAGCCGAGCGTGCTGACCATTGCACTACGGAGGCGGACAAAATTGTCATCACTAATAAATGAAAAAATATTGGAGTGATGACGTAAGATCAGCTCGCTAACCTTGCATCGCAACACTAAGCGATTCTAACTTTTTTTTCATATACGAGAATAGGTAAAAGTACAAAATTTAACAGCATTTATAAAAGCTTGTCGTCTCAACTCTAATGATAAAATCCGTAGTAGCATGGAAATTATCGTAAATATCTTTCCCCACTTCACGAAAATTATACCAACACAAAAGTGAATAAAATTTTGTTTGCCAATTGATTTCACAATATCCTTAACAATAAAGTTTTTATCTCAACTCTAATAAATAAATTGGTAGCAAAGTGAAAATTATTGAAAATATTTTTACCCGTTTCATAAAAACTTTACCAAAAAAATATGAATTCAATTTCGTACCAATTAAATTTCAAAATATCTTAAATAAAAGCGTTCGCTATCTCAACTGTAGCACTATGAAAATTATTTTAAATATCGTTACCCGTTTTATGAAACCTTAACGAAGACTTTACCACAAATGTGAATTGAAATTCATGTCAATTAAATTCTACAATATCTTTCTTGAAAGAGTTTGTATCTCATCTTTAATGAAGGAATCTGTAACATTGTGAAAATTTTGTAAATATTTTTACCCGTTTCATGAAAACTTCACGAAGACTTTACGAACACAAATGTGATTTTGGATTTCGTGTCAATTTAATTTATAACATCTTCAATAAAAGTGTTTGCCTTCTCAACTTTAGTGGAGAAATCTAAAGCATTGTGTAAATCAGGCCTGGCCAACCCAAATAGCATCGCGGGCCGCGTCGATGACTTAAAATTTTCTCAAGGGCTGCATACAGACATTAGAATTTTGTTTATAACTACAAATTTCATACTTATTGATTTTTTGTAGGTACATATTATAAATAATTTCAATGCGGAGGTAATCAGAAAGTAAAATCATGGTAATTGTAAGAATGAAAACATCACAACGACCAGAAGTGTGTAGAAAACATACAATGAACCATTAAAAATGTATTGGGATAGCAATAAACAATTTGAAAAATTTTAACAATCAAAATTATTAATTAGGGCACATAAATCAAACAATATTAACATTTTTATTCTTACTTAATTTTTCTAAATATATTTTAATAGTTGAAGTAGCACACTAAATGGTTTTCGAGATTTTTTGAGATTGCGTTAAATTGGCAATGCTGAAAAGCGTGCGAACGGATATTGTTCACTGTTTTTATAACAACATGCATGACTTGGCTCAAAGAATACTTGAGGGCATAAATTTTGTTGAGGCATCAAATCGTGTATCACTAATATATCACTGGTTTAAAAATATATTCTACATACATAGGTGGGCCGCACGTAAGGGCGTCGCGGGCCGCGGGTTGGCCACCCGTGGTGTAAATTATTGTAAATATTTTTGCCCGTTTCATGAAACCTTCACGAAGTTTACCCACACAAATGTGTATTGTTTTAGTTTGTATAGCATTTGGGTAATAAGTTTGAACGGTAAGCAATGAAACGCCAAGTTTTCAGTTCAAATATAACCACGTTCAAAACTGAAATTTTCCCAGAGAAGCAGATTTAATCTTCGCAAAGGGGGTTTCCGCCTATTTCCGTTGCAAGGGGAAATGACTAACTCGATACTTGGAGGCTCTTAATGTAAAATAACTCTAAATTGTACAACCGTAACTAGAGAGAATTCTCTATATTTATTACTGGCTATGCAAATCATAAATAATTATGCTAAATCCCAGAAAGGAAACGAGAAATATGAATGTAAAATTAAAGGTGAAATTATTTAACTTTAATATTCAATGTTTGTAATTGTATTGTATTTGTTGGCCAGCAAAGACTTTAAGTCGGGTGGTGAAAGATTAAAAAAAAAGTAATTTGAAATAAAATATTATTTGAAATTTATGAAACGATAGAAACATTGGCTTCAATGTATTACATTTATAAGCCTGAGATAAAAAAAATGACAGGATTCAATTAATGATTGGATAATACAATAACAACTGTATAGTTTTTCAACATTTATTTTATTTTACTAGTGACCAAGTTCTCATCAGTTTGACGATTTCGAACGAAGAAACTCGGTCACTGCTCACACAAAGTGAATAACAACTGCTTAGTTTTTTTCACATTTATTTTATTTGACTGGTGATCAGGTTTTGTCGTTACCGACATCATTAGTTTGACGATCTCGGTCAAAGAAATTCGGTCACTGCTCACATATAGTGAATGTGGAAAAAACAATACAGCTGTTATTTTATTAAATATATTCAGTTCTATCGAATCGTCAGTATAAACTTTTTTTGTATTTGTGATTAATGTTTCTTGAGACTAATTTATTTTTACGATTTTGATTTCAGTAAAAAAGGCGCATTTTGTTGGACCACAATGTAAGTTTAAAAGACGTATTCTATTTATTGCTTTCACTATAGGATGCTGTTATAAATATACCATAAATAATTTTCATATTTATATATCTTTAATTGATTCGGCAGTTTTTACGATAAAATATATGTATCTATCCATATTTTAATTAAATTTTACTTTATAAATACCTCTATTTCTTTCAATGAATTGTGTCGTTCATTTAGATAGTTTCAATGTCATTTAACGGTGTTTAATAATTATATTCAATGCAATGTCACATAAACATATCACAATAGATTATTTGAATAGCATTTTGAATTGCATTAAAAAGCTTAAATAAAAAAAGATATATCCTCCATTAAAAAAATACATTGTTTTCTTTTTTTGTATGAAATAAAATAAATACGTCAATGCGAGTGTTAGAAATTATTTAAAAACATTAATCTAAAATAATATCAACATTAATGCCAAATAAAACGGAATTTCAATTGTAATTTCATAATTTTATGTCGCATTAACACGGTTTCATATTTTTTCAGCGTCACAATTCAACACTTACGTCACACTAAAACTTCAGAACGTCAAATCAACAACAGTAGTCGTAAAAGGAGCAGATCCTTGCTGGGAACAAGATTTTCTTTTGTAAGTATTTTTTTAAACACATGTTCAGCTTTAAAAAAAATTGTTCATCTGTAAATTGTTTTACAAATGATAATATTCATTAGGTTTTGACAACTTTTTCTATTGAACCTTTATTTCTTGAAATAAAAAAATCAGTCAATTATATTTTCAGACAAATCATATAAAGAAAGGATGGTTTATGTAAATTAATGTTATATAAATAATAAAGTAAATGTTTTATGTTCAAAATCTTGAATTCATTATTCACCAATTGTTTTAGAATTCTAATCAGTAAATAAAATCCTTATTTAAAAATATTTTTGACAGCAATGGCAGCGCCATCTGTTGAACGTAACAGAAACACGCTATACTAACCATATCCCACGACGTACAGCATGCTTCTTGAAAGCTGTAACTATTAGGCAATACGTTCTCAATTGAAGCATAAATATAACTTCCGATATTTGAGATGTTTGGTTGTCCAACACGGGTAGAACGATGAATGTAACACATGTATAAAGTGATCACTTAAACTAGCCTAAAACAGGTAGATTACACTAAAAATGTCCAAATTTCCAAGTTCTTTTTCATTTTTGTTGATATATCAAGAAATCTAGTGTTTTAATTCAATGGTTGTATTTGTTTGTTCTGAAAAAATCAGTATGTAAATTGAAAGGTACTCTTTCTTTTTTAAAGCGCAATTCCTTCCGGGCTTTCATTTAAATTTGCTCTATTGTAAATGGTTCTTATCCCGTTCTAAATAAATTACGTTGTAAAAAAACGAGTGTCAGACGTACTTGGTAGATGCAGTTGAAGTAAAATGGTTGAACTGCATAGGAGAATTTGCATAGAAAACGCTTTCTAGGAACGTCATTTCTTCTCTCCTCCACAGACAGGTCCCTTATCACCAACCAGTTTGTTATACTAGCGCTGAAATAAAGAAAAATTTATTTATTTTAGAATATTGCTCGAAAGATTGCGGAACGATATTTTTCCTGTATGCCATGTAATATTAATTGAGAACTGTATATTTTTGTTGTTAACTATCGATGCGTTTTTTTTTAAATACATGAATGAAAGAACTCCTTTTCTACCCTTTTTCTCTGTAGATAGTTTGTTATAACCAGTTTGTTACGCTCAAATATAAAAAAAAAATATTTCCACGAAAGATTGTGGAATGAAATATCGCTCACTCCTTTCAAGAACGTCATAAATAAAAAAACTTGATTTTTCAGGAGAACGTTTTTAAAGTTTAAAAATATAATACAATGTATTAAAAATAAATATCAAGCCACTTATCGAACTTTTCACTGTGCAACAGATATTTTTAGGTAAAACCTGAGGTTTTTTCTTCATTTGAAAAATAATTAGTATATTTAAAAAAATAATTAAACTATACATTTTCTTCAAAATACAAAAGCATCACTTTCTGCCCTGTAGCAGGTAAATATTATGTTAAAAATATGCCTCTTTTGCTGGGATACACTACGTTTTCTGGGCATTTCGAAAGCATGCACAACTGAAAATTGACGATTTTTGATTTATGACGTTCTTGAAAGGAGTGAGCGATATGTTTTGTTCTTTTTTCTCGTTAGGATAAATTGAATACTGTTTATTAAATTGTTGTTAATCTTTTATTAATGCTTTTGTTTAATACATAAATGGTTTGCTTTTCTAGTGGTGACAATAGCGAGAAAGGAAAGCTTGTTAAATAATGAATAAAGAAATTTATTCAATGAAGTATCGTCATTTGTTCGATGAGAGAAATTCCGGATAAAAAAATACTCAATTAAATACAACAATACTATTCGTTCGCTTATTCAATTATCCAATATATTGAGTGCGTAAATCTACCTGAAAGCAGGAAGTGTTTTTGCCTCGTATTTTTCGCTTAATGGTTACATAATATCTTAGTAACTTTAAGCGTATTCAAACTATCACAATAAAGAACGAACCACAAAATTTATAAAATTAGAACCCCGGTGGGAAAATTATAAGCGGTGTTTCATAAGCCACGGTAAGAATTTAGTCACTTGGACGTTAGATAGTTCGGAAAAAATGCCTCCAAGGTTTTAGGTGGTTAGCCCACCCAGCTGCTTTGCGTTCTTGTAGGTCTTATTTTTTCAAACAAAATAAAACTAAATAGACATAATTGAGTCTTTGTAGGAACATGATAAATAGTGTTGCAAAAGTCAGAAATTGATTTGAGTCACATAGTGAGAATTCCAAAAAAACGCTCCCAAGCTATTTGGTTCGCTTTTTTTTCTTTTCCCAAAAAGATTTCATTGAAAATATTTATTTCAAATATTGCCATTTTAAATAAAAAATACTTAAGGAATTTCTGTATTCTCCCCATGTTCGTCTATATTTATATAGAAAACACGATTTAAAATTATATCAAAAATTAGCAAAGGGTTATTTTTTCCTCTAACGTGTGCATAAAATATATGTTCTAATGTAGGTTTTATTATGAAAAACACATACGAATCGTTACTTAAAGTAAGTTCACGAATAAAATGTTAATTTTGATAATAAAACCTTTTATATACGAAATTAATAAGCAGACAGATAAAATGGTTTTCTTAATTCCTTTAATGCTACTATTAATAAGAATTGAGGGACGTTGGGTCGCTTTCCACACTGAAATTATCCCATGAAGTTATAAATATTTCATGGAATTTCAGACATTGCAAAGTTTCTCACGTCAATTCACAGGTTATATTGGAGTTATACTGAGCATACTAATTATCACTTTTGCGACTTAAGGGTTTTATTTATAACTATACATATAACGTGATAAGCTGACGTAATAATTTTATAGCCGAGATGGCTGGATTAAATAACGCAGACGTAAATTACGTAAATTAATTAATTTAGACATTTCATGAAAGTATCTGCGGATTATTTATTATTTTCACTAATTATTTCAAGGAATATTTCAGTATATTATCAGTAATTAAGTAATATGGTTTTTATTATTTATGCTCGAAAATTCAATTTTTACGTACACTACCTGTACTCAACAATGCGTTGCTCTGGCTTAGTTTAGCTAAACAAAAAAGAAAGAAAACAGAAAGCATATATTTCTTTCTACTCCTTCTTATTCTTTTTTATTGATCTGGTTGTGATCGTTGTAGAACCGATAACTCTTTTCCAGTTATTCCTTGACTACGCTGAACGTAGCGCATGTATTTTTTTATAATTCTAACAGGTTTTAATTTACAATTCTTATGAGTACATAATATTTTACCAGCTGTCAAGAAACATGTTATCCGCCATGAAAAATGTTGAGAATTATTTTTCTATTACTGTTACGTTCAATACATACTGCCAATACGGTTAAAGTATTTGTCGAAAAATGCATTACTCATGCACATTCCAATGTATGATTGTGTCAAAATTTATAAACATGCAAAAAAAAGTTAAAATCGACATTCAATTAAATACATTTTTTTAAACATGAAATATCGTTATTTTTAATGCATTTATGACGTTACAATTAATAAATTCAGTTGAAAAAAATAATGAAAACAATGGGAACAAGAATACAAAATAAATTTATGTGAAAAACGGGTAAAACTTTGATGAAGAAGTTTGATGAGAAAACTTTATACATATCAAATAGAAAAAATCCCGGATTGTACACGGTTTAACTGTTTGGTGTGTGTCCACATCAGTTATGGTTTTCTCGGTACAGTAAGCTCCGACCTACAATACCACCCGCCGAGTCTGATTCCCATATTGAATAATGTCAAAACGTTGTATGCGAGAAAAAATACAACAAAAAAAATGTAAATTTCAACGTGTTTTGTATTTGTAGCTACTAATTGAGTTTCAGGAAGATATTTTTTATCCTTTAATTTTTAAATAGAAAACAGTTTTAAAATTTAAATTTCTCTAATTGATCTTTCGAAAAAAATCTGTAGTAATATTGTATGGAATATGATGCCGGTAAAGTGGCCACCTCTGACTGCAAAGCGATCTCTTTTAAGCACATTTTTCATAACATTTTTGCAGACTTCTTGTATTATTTCAGCAAATATTGACTTTAAGCATTAAGAATATAAGTAGTTTGTAAATGTACATTTTTTCCTTCAAGAATTCTTGTTGAAAAAATCGCAGAAGGGGTCAAATCAGAATTATAGGGACCAGTCGATATCACCAATTTTTACATTATTTGGGCTGGAAAAATTCTCCCGAAATTTGCATCGTAACACAAGTTGTGTGTGATTAAGTACCGCATTTTCACGTTCGAAGCATAGTTTTTAGTGTGCAAACTTTTTTTTATAAATTGCATGATATACTTTTCAAAAATTAAATCGTTGTGGAGAAATATCATTAAATAATGATGACGACATTCCTGATTTTTGTTCGCTGCGTCAATGAGAGATGTCCGGACATTCAGGAACCCTCTGCCTCACTTCAACAATATTATCTGGTATACATACTTAAGCTCAACTGTTGCCTTATTTTAAGTTTATCCCCTAATGCATGCGTTTTACTAAATTTAGTTATAACACATATTTAACACGCGAATTTATGAAAAAAAAAATGTTGCGTAATTTTCTCCGCGTTTTTACCTCATTTAAATATTTTATTATATTTCTTTTACGTCGTTTCAACGTACTGTGCCCTACAATAATTTTATGGTATGTCAACCACTCTTTACGACTGTCAAATGTCAGCAGCCAAATGTCATCCAAAACAAAATACCGGCCAGACAAAATCAACCTTGAACATAAAACGCATCCTATATTATCTTTACAATTCTTGTAATGTACAATAAGTATATATCTACATCAAATTTATATTTTATTTCTCATTTTAAACCAAATCAATCGATCATTTTGATCTTTTGATTTTTTGAATAAAAATTAGCGTTGTTTTTGTTAATTAATTTAATATTTTCACGATTTTAAACAAATGTGAATTAATAAATTAAGGTGTTATAAATTATCATTTGTCTGACTTTGTTGTAAATAGGTAAACGCGGTAGGCTACCATGCACGAAGTCTTAGATTCGATTACCGGATAGATCAAAATGAATATAAGTGATTTTTCACTCTCATATTTATGAAATGTTATCTAGGATCGATACCTGAATAACAAATCTATTAATCATGTTCATTTTCGTATAAAATTAATAATTCATATATCCAATGCAGTTTTCCATGCGTAACTTGAAAAAAAAATGATGATGAATAAACGTTTCAATTAATCGATTATGTGAGTTGAAAATATGTTTTTAAATTACAAACCAACTATTTTAAAATAATATGAATGAATTGCAAATAAAAGCAAAAAATATTTAATTTAACGTTATTGAACAATAAATAATAAGTGTGTGTCCCTCTATAAGCACAAGAGCTTAGTCTCTTAATTGGAAAAAAGCGTAGGTAATTTTAAGATTGTTAAGTAAAAATGTCTAAAAACTGAAATAAGTTATAAAAACTCTTGTTACTATATTTAATTAATAAAAAAATGTTTGTTTGTTAAAATAATTAAATCTTCTAAAGTTTCTAAGCCGATCCTTTAAAAATCAAACGCAATGTTGGCTACGCAGTATAAATTGTTTTTTTTTTAGATATCTTTGTGACAGGTGTTTCTTCCTGTAGCAAGAAAAAACATGTTTTTTTTACTTAGATTTTTTCGGCAAAAGCAGCGCCATCTTTCGAACGTTAAGCAAGTCACGCAAAACTATTGACAGCTGCTATCACCTTAGAATTTTCAATGCTGAGATTGAATATTTCGTAGATTTTTATATTTTCTTTGCTTTACAAGCATTGCGAAATTAAACAGATATTATTAGAAATATTTGCTTCCTATTATATTTATTTTCCATTGAGCCTGACTAAAGCAACGTAAAACCGGGTACAGTTTTTTTTATGTGTTTCAAGGGTTGTTAATCTTTTTTTGCTTACGATGTTTTACACTGAGTAGACGTTTGAACTACCGCGTTCGTAACGCGATCATTTCCAACTCGTTATAATTCAGCTCGAATCCCGTAAAACGGACTACTTTATGGTTACTCATACACGTTTTTTCCATAATCCTCTCCGCGGGCAGAGCCATAATAAAACCGGGCTCATGTGCTCAGATGGTTTGACGTAGAAAATCCATGTAAATTTTACAAATCACACACATCCCATTGTATAGGAAGCTGTACATTTTGACACGGATCTGTACATTCAATTCAGCCTGTAATCGAGAATTTATTTTTTTAAATCCCTTGTTTGGGATGACATTCATATAGAAGTGTTTGAGAAGGGTTTCAATCTCCCAAGAGAAAATAAGGATAAAATTTACGTTTATACTGTTTTATAATGTAATTTTTACTGGCGATCTTCCTTCATGGGAGAGTAAAAAAAACTAACATCAGACGTGAAAATTTTTGTTTGAAATAAATTAAAACATTAAATATTATTATTAAATATAGGATTTATCTCATAAATTTAAAAAAATAGCTGTTCAATATGAAGCAAAACGTACAAACTAGAAGCAAAACGTATATTCACATTTTTATAGTATCAAGAAAAGATAACAAAATTTCATGACAAATCGTAGGATTAAAACAATTTTTATTTGTGGTCCTAGTGGTTTTTTTACATTAATAGATAATATTTAAACATTTGAAAAAAATGAAATAAATAAAAACATTTTATTTATTTTAATACCATTGAAAATATAACTCCATAACAGAAGCTGGATAAAAATACTAAGATGGAAATATTGTAAAAGAGTATTATAACTATTCCTTTTCAAGTGCCTGTCCTAAAGTTTTGGACTTAGACAAATGCCACAATGAATTTTTCAGTACTGTTCTATCCAAAATAGCTCCTAGAGACCTCTAATTTTAGTTCTATTGCATACATTTTGAAACCAGACTGTTTTTTCAAGTGACTTTTTCCGTCTATTTTATCCAAAAAAATAATAAATTGATGTTTTTTACCCTTTGAAAGCCAGGAGATGTTAGTTAAGTTTAGTTTGTTTCTGTTAGGCCTTTATATAAATAATAAAATGTATAATGATATAAGAAACATAAAGATGAGATTGTTTGCAAATTAATCTTGTATGGCCGGTCTTCCGAGCACGTCATTAGGGAATGCCTAAACGCGTTTAAGAAAGCGAACTGGCTAACGAACTCATACAGAATATCATTGATTCTTTTTTACAATTTCTAGTTTTAAAATATTCAAGTACGTATTGAACATATTTTTACGACTCGTAATAAATACTTTCTTTTAATCGTTCAAGTTAAATATCCTCACATAAGACAATTTTTCATTAATTGCCAAATGTATACAAGAGCTTTGCATGTTAAGGAAGCTTTAAGTTTTGAAGTGAAGTTTATGGCAAACTGTGCAAATTACTTTTTTTTCAGTGACCTTTTACCATACGTGTTTTCTACGCAGTTGTCAGTAATAACATAGTATTATTTAGATGAAATTTCAGATATGAAATGAAAATTTATAAAAAGTTTTCTGTGACAACATCAAAAGACTTGAAAACACGAAATTATTGTGCTAAAAAAGTGTTATTGTGCTCATTTTTACTTTATATTCAATTATTTCTATTTATTTGAAATTTACACTCACACATATTTATTTTACTAACTGTAAAAAAATTTGGGTTTTAAAAAACTATTTATTTAGGTATTTTGATGCATAGTTTTCTTCGTTTTTGGTGCCATCAGTCTAGCAATCTACAAGCTCATAAAGTCCTTGTAAGACGTTTTTGTTTCGACTCATTTGTTTGGTATTGCAACCACTTCAACTTTTTAAACTAGAACAAATGATTTTTTTTAAATAACTTAACTTTAAAATCCTGACTTGAAAAAACATTGACCTTTGAGTAGTTCAAAAAATGTATGAAGTTTAGGGTTTGTAAGGTTTTCAAATAGTTTTAACCCCAAATAGTTTAAAGGTTTTAAAATACTGTCTTTGCAGTAAACTCTCATGATATCATCTTGCGCAGACTTCCTGGAAACCGATCGTGAATGATTTGATAAGTAGAATAATAATCAACTATATTTTATCAGTTAACGGATGCTATCTTTAGAATTTCTTTTAAAGTTTCTTTGATTCTTGAGATTGGGCGTTATATTTCTCTTCATACACCGTAGTTGTGCGAACATTTTTTAAAACTATTTACACACTTTTCTGCACGAAAAAATCTTAGCTTTTACTCATTTAAATACTGTAATAAATTTCAATCCCTGACAAACCCTCCGATCAGAAACATCGGTGCAAACAAATCTTTACAAAATTGTGATGTTTTTTTTTTCACATAAAGCTCTAAATTTCAATCGGTGTTTAGTTTCAAAGTCATTTTTAAACCGTCTAGTTACTAGACTCTAGTAAAGTTAGTTGACGTATATGTGTTTTTTGATGAACCATAACTTAAAGCTCTATTTTGCAGAATTTTTGTTGTTGTTGTTTTAAGATAATTATATATTTCACCCTATCACGTCTATACGTATGATCTTATCTCTCAATCTCTTGTAAGTACGTGTATATGAATTTCACCAAAAATTAACATATTTTTCGAGGGTCCGTATCAGCTTTTCAATTATTTATGTAATATTTATTATTAATGGGCCCACAGGGTATACAGTAAAACGACCCTTATGCTCATATTATATGGGTCGAAGGTCCGTTATACTCCAACTACTTGTCTATACGAAAGGTACTAAATGGAATTCATACTTTCAGATAAGGTATTTCATATTCGTTACTTCTTTCTGTAGAATAGTACATATAATTACGTAGAAAGGAGCCAACAGCTTGGTATATTCACGATTTTTTCCTTTTTTTCTATTTAATAAAATTTACAAATTTCTACGTTAAATGAACAATTCGAATAAAAGTTGTATTGTTATTTCGCAAATATAATTTTATTATAATTCTCGTCTCAATTCATAGTTCGTGTGTCGCATTTTGTTATGATTTTTGTGGTTTGGTTTGAAATACAGAATTATCAAAAAAATGTCTGACAGGGGAAAAAATAAAACTGATATTTTTTCATATTTAAATACTACATAATCGACAAGGTCAAAATAGCTTTTTGTAATAAAGTTTAAGGGTATAGGGCATTGGACAGCAACAGTGTTGTAATACACAACATCAAAGACTTCCAACATCTTTGTCTACTGTGGTGCAGAAAGTAAGGGTAAATTAGTGCACTTTCCTTCCCAGAACTAAGTAATTTTCAGTACAAGCAAAAATAATGGTCACGACCCTTAGTCATGAAAACAACAACGCAAAAAAATATTAAGATTATCACGTATCCTAGAATATCAAAAAACCTAATTAACTTGATCTCGAAAACCTGAAAAATATGAAATTTGACGATAAACAAACAGTTTTTTTTTTCTTTAAAATAACTTAAATATAATAATTCAATTAATATTATTCTAGATTCATAAGACGGAATATATATAATAATTGGATGAAAATTTATTGTATTTTAACATTGCAAAAACAGAAAATGATGAATGTAATATAATTATAATAATAATAAAACCCTTATCCGCACCCCAATAGTGCATAGGGCACTGCGTCATATAAACTCAGTGGTATCTTGATCGTTTTACACATGAAGGAAAGGTGATCAGCCCTCCGCTTCAGGTACCAGTCTAGGGTAAAATTAAATAAATATTACAATGAAAAAATCACTTATATTTATTTTACCCCCCTTAAGAATCGAACCCGGGACCTCCAGAACGGTAGCCGAGCATGTTGACCACTACGCTACGGAGGCGGACATCATTAATATAATTACACCATTAATATGAGGAGCGCAGTGTCAACATAATTTGGAGTTATCTGATGGTATCATCCGGCAACTCTAAATCAGGAGATACTTAACTTTTTGAGGACGACAAAATAGATGTAAAGAAAATGAACTGTTTTTTTGTTGTTATTTTACGTGTTTACAAATTTTCTGAAGTAATTAATTCAATCTTTCAAGTTTCAAGTTTCAAATTCAAGTTTTACCACAGTCATATCACTAATCACCAATTAATAGGAACAAGCTCCATTTTAAATGTCTAGTAAAAAGATGTGAAATGAAAAAACAATCAAAATGGTAATATCCTTGATCCAATATGGTATATTAAGGCATTATATTGTATAAATTACTTTTATCATTGTTTAATATTGGAATTTAAAATGAAAGTATCATTAGCAATGACTAAGTACAAATTTTAGATGTAAGTGCTTCCACATGTTGGACATAAAATGGCCATATTCGCGATCCCAGAGTAACTGAATAAAAATTTATCGTATTGAAGAATACACAAAAAGTTTACGTTGATCCCTTGTGTCATCTATAGAGGCAGTTTATTTGGGATGTTCTTTGTGGAAAGTTGCTCGAATTTTAGATGGCGCAAGCCTCCGAAAGAGCGCGTCAGTTTTTTGTCATCGTGGGAGCAGGACCCTCCCCCAGTATCATAAATCATACGACTTATTTCCCGGGCATTATGGAACAACCCTTACTTGATATTGTTATAAAGAGACGCACAGAGCAGATCCACATCGTGAATAATGGTAACTAAGCGATACAGCAAAAATGCGTACTTACTGTTTGAGTCACACTTCGTTATTAATAACATGTGCTGTTGAACGAATTTCACATTTCCTCATATTTGAAATAAATATATTCTGTGGTAAAAAAATATTTTATTACAAAAAGTGATGATCCATTACGTTTTAATAAAACAGTATTAACATTTTGTATCACATTTTTGAGAATTATCTGGAAAAAAATAACCAAATAGTATTTTTACAAAACCGTGTATGAAAATTTCATTTGTTCATATTTGAGTTTAACAGAATTTAAAATTTTAAATTATTTGGTATGGTTATTAATAATAAAAAAAATTGTTGAAAGTTACTTATATTTCAGAAGTTGTGACATTATATTTATTTTACAGCTGTCTATATGTAAGTAGTGTAATGGTCAGCACGCTCGGCTACCGTTTTGGAGGTCCCGGGTTCGATTCCCAAGGGGGGTAAAATACATAAATATAAGTGATTTTTTCACTGTCATATTTATTCAATATTATTCTGGACTGGTACCTGAAGCGGAGAGCTGATCACCTTTCCTTCATGTGTAAACGATCAAAATAACACTGCGTTTATATGACGTGTAAACGATCAAGATAACACTGCGTTTATATGTGCCCTATGCACCATTGGGGTGCGGATAAGGGTTTTTTATTATTATATGTAAGTAGCATGTATGCCATAAATTATACGTTTTTCAAGTAAGATGAAGTATTGATTGTTTTATATACAAGGGAGGGAGATGGAAGTCTGAGCATTCTAGGAATTACTAGGAAGCTGGCTTAAGTGATTTGGCTGACTTAAGTGTCTGATAATAAAAAATGTAAATGCCATTAGTCTGGATAATGGACACTCAATGCGGTCCAAATCTTTAACGAAAATGATTAAGACATGGCACGTACTGTAACATAAGAGTGAAAAAATAACACTTTTATTTATTTGACCTCCCCCCTGAGAATCAAACCCGGGACCTCCAGTACGATAGCTGAGCGTGCTGACCATTACGGGCTAATAGGAGGCGGACAATAATTGCGTCCAGTTGCACTTACAATAATAAAGAGCTTTAATAAAATATAATAATGAAACCTTAAAAAAATATATGGTGGAACCAAAAAAAGTAACATTTTATTTCAAATAGTGTAACGGTTCGGTTTTAAGTGTCGTAACTGTTACTATTATTACTCATGACACTGGCTTACGTTTAACCGTATTTTTATACGAGGGTTGTCAGAACGATGAATATGTTTTTTTTTGAGTTCGAGAATTTGTCTGATTTATTTACTCATTGATCAAACAAAACACGCACACAAAACATAATTGAGAATCCTGATGAAAAACAAAAATGTACCGCTTCAATGTAAATATTCATTAATTTATTTTGTACTTGCAATCTTTGATGGGTCTCTGTTTGAAGGGTGAAATGATTAAATAATACAAGTACACACCCATGTGAGATTTTTGTTTATATGTGTAAATATATTTATATATATATATATATATATAAATATATATATATATATATATATATATATATATATATATATATATATATATATATATATATATATATATATATATATATATATATATATATATATATATATATATATATATATATATATATATATATATATATATATATATATATATAAATATATATATATATATATATATATATATATATATATATATATATATATATATATATATATATATATATATATATATATATATATATATATATATATATATATATATATATATATATATATATATATATAAATATATATATATATATATATATATATATATATATATATATATTTATACATATATATATATATATATATATATATATATATATATATATATATATATATATATATATATATATATATATATATACTTATATATATATATACTTATATATGTATAAATATATATATTTATATATATATATATATATATATATATATATATATATATATATATATATATATATATATATATATATATATATATATATACTTATATATATATATATATATATATATATATATATATATATATATATATATATATATATATATAAATATATATATATATATATATATATATATATATATATATATATATATATATATATATATATATATATAAATATATAGTGTCGGGTTGTGGTCCCGTGGTTAGTACCGCGGACTGGGAGTCGGAGTTTCTTGGTTCGCAATTGGATACCTATTTCTAATACTGAGCCATCTAGGCTCACAGAAACGGTATGAAATTGATGTATTTTTGCAAATAATAAAATAATAACATAAATATTTCTCTTGTTTATAAATAATAAAAATGCATAGAAAACAACTTTCCATTGGTTTCTGAAAATGATTTAATTCGTCAAGTTGGAATAATAACTAGATTTATAAGAATCATCCTTTGAAGCATCATATAACTCCCACATATTATATCAGATCCTTTTACAATACAACAACGGAAAGAATGCGATGGGCTTATAAATAATGAAATAATAAATAACAATAATAAATTAGTATAATTTATGTAGCTCCATTTTCGTTAAAAACTACCTCCAAGGTGCTTCACTAAATGAATTGGGGAAAAGAAGATGGTGGAAATGATTTGCCAAACAAATGCGGTTTTAGTTTTTTTCTAATATTTTTTGTTGCATGAATTACAAAAAAATCACCTTCTCAATGCCTCTATAATTTTCAGTTAAATTTTTCTTGAGACCGATATTAAAATTTAAATAAGAGAACGGGGAAGTGACAAAATGATTCGTAAAATATCTACAGGAAGTCTAGTTGACTCGGAAACAAAGTCTCAAAGTTTGAGTCGTAATGTCAAGCTTAAGTCGTAACTCTTACTTTTTATGTTCCATTAAGTCATTATGGCTAAGTCAACGAGATCTGCTGAAAGTTTATGATTCACGATCTAGTAACAACAATTTGTATTCCTGGCATAAAAACAAACAAATCCGTGTGCTGGCAAGGATTTTATGAAACTTGCTTTAAAAAAAAAGATTATTGAGGAAATCATAAAAAATCAGTTAAAGACATAATTTTATGATAAATTGTTACAAAAAAACACATTATTTAATGTTTATGTATTTAAACATATATAATTGTATATACACTGTTCATTAATTAATATAAGAATCATACAAATTTCATTCATTATTAATGAAATTCGCATGTTCCGCAGAAAGACAAATATGTCACAGCTGGTTTGTTATTAGAGAATAAAGTTGGTTTTCGGTTTAGGGTGAAGGGTTACTAGAATTTAGTTGTGGTTTTATAAATGTCATAGGAATAAATCAACTGCTTTTTGTATATATGTATAAATTAATAATATAATAATAAAACCCTTATCCGCACCCCAATGGTGCATAGGGCACTGCGTCATATAAACGCAGTGTTATCTTGATGGTTTACACATGAAGGAAAGGTGATCAGCCCTCCGCTTCAGGTACCAGTCCAGGGTAATATTGAATAAATATTACAGTGAAAAAATCACTTTTATTTATTTTACCCCCCTTGGGAATCGAACCCGGGACCTCCAGAACGGTAGCCGCGCGTGCTGACCATTACACTACGGAGGCGGACAAAATAAGAATAAATTAATAAACGAATATTTAATAAAAATACATGTATAATTATGCAAGCATTTTTTTGTCATTTACAAAAATACTCCAATTTCATACTATTTCTGTGAGCCTAAGTGGCTCATAATTAAAAATAGATATCAAATTGTAGAAGCGCGGATTTAAACCTAGAAACTTTGACTTAAGAGTCCGTAACACTAACCATGAGACAGCAATCCGACACCATGTTGAATTATGCCAGTAAATGCGTAGCTGGTTGATTTTTTTAGATTATTTTATATTAATTTTTTATTCTTTTTTGGTTTTACATTTATCGTGTCAACAGCTAGAGATGTTATTTAATATAATGGAAATCGGATGTTAAATTTTTTTTTTAAAGATTACAAAGCAGATATTTTTTTCAACCAACTTTTTTCAGTGTAATATTGACATTATTGTGAATTAAAACTGTTTTACATGTATTTTTTTATTTATTTTACAAATGACTGTCGTTAGAGTCTAAGTTAAACCAGATCGTTTCTGCGTAACAACCAACTATGGTATTATCATATTGTAATATTCGCACGTGGAAAATGTTATTTTACATATTTTTAACGCAACATTTAAGGTACCTAACAATAATTTTTACCATTCACATTTTGATACAATTTAATTAATATGGATCGAATAGTTTGTTTTGTAAATTTCCTTAATGTCAGTAAATTATTGTTGTTTTTTTCTCTTCTCTCTTGTTCTTCTTATATCCTTTATTAATTGTTATTACAATGTATTTTGTTTATTAGACATAAAATCACGCGTAATACGCGTTCAGTAAATTTACTGTACAATGTACATAAGAGTTGTAAAAAAATATAAAATTATTTCGATAATTTTTGGTTTCGCAAATATTTTTGGCTTCATTTGATTTCAAAGAAATAATACGTGATATGTCATATTTAATCTTAAGTATTTTCTACTTAAAAATCTAAAAAAAGGGATTTTGATATGATATGATGACACAGATCCGTTTAAATGCGCTTACAAATAAATCGTAAGTTTTAGATAATGGAACGAGAGAAAGGATGATTAAGAAAATATGGTTTTGACGAAAATACCGATGAGTCAGTTATACTACTTGCCTACGCCACAGCTTACTTTGACCGGCATTTGTATGCCTCCTTTCAGTCTACATTTTATTTCAACGTGTCAACGTTTTAAACATGGCTTTGTATGGAAATAGTTTTTAAAAAATATTTCGTTTTATTCTGACAGCGATACGTTAAAAAGTTATAAAATTTTGAATTAGGTACATTTCGTAAATATTTAGAGCTTGGTAAGTACCATACATAATTTATAGAACAAAATCAAATTTTAACGTAAAAAATATTGTAAAATTAAGTACCTACTTTCAAAAATTTTTGAAAACCAAAAAAATTATTGTACAAACAAATTGATTCCTTTGTCTGTGTCAATAGCTAAGTTGTCATCATGTTTGTATGTAATAACATCAGCAAAATGAACTTTTTTTTAAAGTAAGCAAAACAAAATGATTCAAATTGTTCTTAAATAATTTTCATCAATACAACGAATATTTTTTTAGTGATTTCATGCAAATAACGAGAGAATATATAATAGATAATATCATTATGAAATAATCAGTATTGGATAAATGCTTGGTAAATAACATTTATTATTAAACTAAATTGTGACGTGTTTGAACTCAATGCACTTCATATCATTATTAAACACCATATTCCTGAATTTGAGTGCATCGAAACACTTGTAGTATTTACCAAGTAAATATTTCATATGTGACCATAAAGTGACAGGCTTTAATTAACGTAGCAAAATTCCATGCGTAACATATGAATATTAATAACATTCCTCGTATAACTATTCTTTTTACTGTGAATCTAATCAATAACATTTTATTTTGTTATTTTTTTAGGAACATAAAAAATTGAACTGTTAACTTTATATATATCAACTAATTTAACTTTTTTTTAATGTGCATATTTTTTTAGGTTTGCACATATTTTATCGTGGCTGATTATATCAGATCTGTCCATTTTATGTATTTATGAATAGCACTTTTATATTTCATTTCTGTTTTTCAATGGCTTGATGTAAAATAGGAGCATATTATAGAAATTTTTGAAATACAAAATCGATTTTCTTTTAAATTTTATTTTTTTAACAATGTAAATATTATTCATTATGTCCAACACTGGAAAGTCATCATCCTAGGAATAAGATTTAAATTTAAACGTGTCTTAAATTGATATGAAACATTTATCATTCTCCCCCTTTTTAAAGAAGATGGAAGTCTGCACTTCACGAATGTTTCGAAAACCTTACCGGTATGCAAAAGACCATTGCATATATGATTATACAGGCTTCAAAAATTAATGCAGTATGGATGTTCAATCATGGGCAGAATACACAAGTGTATAAAGTGATCGCTTGAGCTAGCCAAATGCCAGGTCGTAAGCCCTGGGATTCTCAAATTTCCATTTTCTTTCATAAAAAGGGAAGAACAATACATGTTTTAAATCAACTTGAGACACATTCCAATTATAATTTGCTTTTATAATTCAAAATTTTATTCGTAGGTAAATCTCACTATTTCTTAAAATCTATTTTGACACGTGTCTCGATGCATTCCGCATCATTTTTAATCACAGTATTACCGTATTACTGAAAAGTGATATTTACCCAATAAAACTTTAATTAAAAATGCATAGATTTTAACACAAAGTGACTGCCGAATATATTAATGAAATTAAATTTGCTTGTTAAAGATTATAATTATTTTGTTTTTGTGTGTTTGCAGCGAAACAAACGACGTTACTGCGGGCTTGTTGGTTGAGGTTTGGAACAAGGGAATGCTCTGGGACAAGGCCATTGGCTATCACTGGTTACCTCTTCCCTCAGTTCACGTGTCGAACGAGGTAAGTCTCCTCTTTTCCCATTTAATAAATACGTGTACGGAATATCGAATGAACTTCACAAGTTCTATAACAAAAAAAATACGATGCGTGAAACTTTTCATAATTAAACTTGTGTTTTTTGGAAAAAAAAACATTATTTCAGTTAATGATTTGAGATTTTGGTGAGATAATCAAATCTTAAGCAATTTAGAGATTAAAAAAGGCAAGAATTTATTTCAGTTGTATTCTTAAATAAACGGAAAAAAATGTCATTTACCCTTTAAAACTTCTTCTTCTTCCTTGCTCTATCCAAATTTATCGTCTTGGTGAACTGATGGGGTCAGCTCTCCTTATCCTCAGGTTTTAGGTCCTTTTATTATTTACAACCTCCCGTAGGTCATGGCTTCGAATCATATTATCTTTCTGCAGCATCCATGAATTTGTGGTCTTCCTCTTGATGTCTTTTGAGGAAGGTCCAGTTCAATGAATGGCCTGGTTTACAATATGTTAAGATTTTCCAAGTCCTATGTACCCATATCATCTCAATCGCCTTTCCTCTACCTTACTATTCTCATTGTACACGAATTACTTTACTAACTAACTTTGATGTATGGATGTGAAGGAGGCGAGCAGTGTATGTCAGGACAGAAGAGTGTGGCGTTCCATTCTCTCTGCCTACCCCTGCGGGGAAATGGTGTGATGGTAGTAGTAGTAGTACTTTACTAACCAAACTTTAATACTTAAGTCAGTTTAAAAAGTGGTTCATAAAGTAAGAACTCACTAATTTAATTTTTTTCGTATTTCGAAGCTTTTGCTTAGTTTTTTTTTATTTGTTTCTCATAAATTATTTCCTCAGCCTTGGTTAGGAAATTGCTAAGTATTGGAAAACATTTTTGATTAATGGTTCGAATAATGGATGAATGGTTTATTTTCTTAATAAATGATTGATTAACTTATATATATTTTTAAAATCTTCATGTTCTGAACTAAGCTAATTTAAATATTACTGCACGCTATGGTAAGGGTTACCTAATAAATAAGTACTTCATAATAAAAGAATACTATAAGTATCGCCATTTTCTTAAAATTCTACCTCAAGGACAATTCTCTGTGATATACCATGATTTGATTAATTTATTTTAGTTCAACAAAACAACAGTCAAATTTAAATCGAAGGCTTACTTTCTTTGGGTATGGCGTCAGATTGCCTGGTCAATTTCGTCGCCTTTGCCACATCTCTCACTCCTTTCAAAAACGTCATAAATAAAAAATCGTCAATTTTCAGTCGTGCATGTTTTTGGAATGGCCAGGAAATGTACCTACTATATCCCAGCAAAAGACTCATATTTTTAACTTAATATTTATCCGCCACAGGTCAGAAAGTGTTGTTTTTGCATTTTGATGAAAAGGTATTGTTTAATTATTTTTAAAAATAAACTAGTTATTTTTTCAATGGAGAAAAAACCTTCAGGATTAACCTAAAAAAATCTGTTGCGCCGTAAAAAGTTCAATAAGTGGCTTAATATTCATTTTTAATAAATTGTATTTTATTTTTAAATTTTAAAAACGTTCTCCTGAAAAATCTAGTGTTTTGATTTATGACGTTCTTGAAAGGAGTGAGCGATATGTGACTCGAGGTAGTTAGGGTTGCATACCTATCAAATTTATTTTTGACATATGAAATGAATAAATTTATTTTAATGTTCATATTTTTGAGCCATTATTTAAAACGCAAGAATCGAGTGGTAAAACAACTTTTAATTATTATACAAAATATTACTTCTTCTTCCTTGCTCCATCCCAACTTATTGTATTTGTAGACTATTGGGGTCAGCTCTTTTTTTCCTTAGGTTGTAGATCCTTCTATTATATACAACGTGACCTAGGTCATGCCTTCGAAACATATCATCTTTCTGTAGCATCTGTGAATCGTTTTTGGTCTTCCTCTAGATGTCTTTCGAGGAAGATCCATGGCGGTCGCCTGGTTTACAATAAATTCAGGTTCTCTACGTCCTATGTGCCCATACCATCAAAAAATCTACCTTACTATTGATATCAGTTACATCTCGACTTCCACGAATGCGTGAACTCTTTATTTTATCGCTAAGGGATACTCCAGCTCTCCATATAAGTATTATTTATTGATTTGACATAAACTTTGTGGAATGGCATGATTATTTTAATTAATTCGCGTTTCAGCAGTTAGTATTTGCCTAGAGTAGGTAAAATAAAACAAAGTAAAATACAGCAATTTTGGTACTTTAAATATGTTAATTTTGTACTAAAATATTTTAACTGATCGAAACTCCTAACCTTTATCTAAATGTTACGAGTTTGTAAGTTAAAGCGTTATTTCAAAAAAAGTTTTTTTTAGTTTTCCCTCTTCACAGGAAAATTTCAATTATTTTTTTTGTTTACGCTACGCTATCATGTTGCTTTGCCATTTACTTTCTTGAAAAATTATTGCATTCATTTACATTATAGACATAGAACCAACAAATTTTGTTTACCCGTTTTAAATTTTATTTGCAGCCAATGTAACAATTGTTTACTGAGTTCAAGTTAACGATATGAGTTGTGTTTTCGACAACATGGGTTGCCTTAATAGTGGCTTCAGCTCACCAGTATTGAGGTGGCAAATCACAACAGACAAATTTTAAGGCAGAAACACAGTTTTACAGATATTTATCTACTTATTTACATGTATATTAAAAAAACATATTTATAACATAAAAATGGAATGAAGTTTATTTTATTTATTTTTCTAAGTACCTACATAATTATTTAGCCAATTGTATAAAAAAAAACGTCTTAAAACATGTGTCAGTAAATAATAAAAAAAAACAGTCACAATTGCGCAGTAAAGACTCAAATAACAATTCCAAAATAGACACAATACTTGCATACTACTCAAAAAACATAATTTGACACAAAATATGCATGGGTAAATACCAAAGTCTCAGTCACAATTAAGCAGTAAAGACTCAAATAATTCGTCCAAACACGGACACAATAATCGAAAACTACACAAAAAAACACAAGTCGACACAAAGATGCATAGGTAAATACCAAAGTCCAGTTAAGCAGTAAAGACTCAAATAATTCGTCCAAACACGGACACAATAATCGAAAACTACACAAAAAAACACAAGTCAACACAAATATGCATAGGTAAATACCAAAGTCCAGTCACAGTTTTGCAATTAATCTTTAATAATAATTCGAAAAAAAGGCACCATAATCGCATACTACACAAAAATCCAGTCTCAATTGCGCTATAAAGACTCAAATAAAAATTCGAAAACTAGGCGCAATAATCGCATACTACACAAAAAACATAAATCGACACAAAATATGCTTAGGTAAATACCAAAGTCCAGTCACAATTGCGCAATAAAGACAAATTTTTAAAAAATAGGCACAATAATCGCATACTTCACAAAAAACAT
Organism: Brachycentrus maculatus; assembly: GCF_059751285.1. Classification (NCBI taxonomy): domain Eukaryota; kingdom Metazoa; phylum Arthropoda; class Insecta; order Trichoptera; family Brachycentridae; genus Brachycentrus; species Brachycentrus maculatus. The sequence goes on from NW_028280781.1 coordinate 55,788, forward strand.
AAGTCGACACTAAACATGTATCGGTTAATACTAAGGTCTAGTAAAAATTTACGTAATAAAGACTCAAGTAATAATTTGAAAAATAGACGAATATTCGAATATACAAAAGAAACATAAGTCGACATAAATTATGTATCAGTGAATACGAAGTTCAGTCAAAACTCAATTATGAGTTCAAAAATAATCATTATCCTCGCGCTTGAAGTTAAATATCTTTAAACAGACTTAAGAATGGTCTGTTACATTTGGGTTTGCGCCAAACTTACTTAACCAAACGAAACTGTCAAATTAAAGTAAACTGCCAAACTAGCAACAACGAAACGTATGCGGAAATTTATCACTGACATAATAAACACGTGGGTTTTACTCTCCTTTTCTAAACTGTCAAATTAAGACATAACTGTTAAACTACCAGGAGCGAACTGTCAAATAAACATAATATGGACAGAAATTAAATGTACAGTAAATTTATTTTTATTTTAGTTTCATAATCTTATTAGAAATAGAAACACTTATTGTAGATAATATATGTACTGTTGTTTATTTTGATCGTAACCCTTTCATTTGTAAACATACTTTGTGAAATTTATTATTTTTTAATTAATGTTTCACTTAGTAAATACTATTATTTCTTAAAATCCACTGTGACACGTGTTTTGATGCATTCCGCATCATTTTCAAACACCGTAAAATGATGCGGAATGCATCGAAACACGTGTCACAGTAGATTTCTAGAAAAAGTGGTATATACTTAGTAAAACATTAATTAAAAATGGATAGATTTTACCACAAAGTCACTGCCGAATCAATGAATTAAATTTATACTATTCATTATCACCCTGTAGGTGTCTCAAGAAAAAATAAATTTTATAAAGTATGTTTATCAATTAAAAGAGTAAAATCAAATCATAAAACAGTGCATATATCTGTAATGAGTGTTTGTATCTAACTGATATATAATGTTTGTGATTTATTTAATGTTCTCAAAAAAATATGCTCCTATTATTTTTTAAATGCTTAAAGCTAGCGCTTTTAGTGAAATGTACCTAAGGTTTTTTTATCGTCGTACATTTTACGACAATCCCGTATTTAGGTACATTGAAACAATTCCTATATTCTAGGATTAAGGAAATCTTACTGAAGACCTTAATTTTTTACTGATGACTTTAATTTTACATTCCTTACTTTATATATTTCGTTATAAAAAGTCGGAATTAATTTTGCTTAACCAATTTGGAGTCCACAAAAAACCTAGATAATTCGGGAATTACTCTATTGCAGAGACTAAAAACGATTCCGTATGGTAATAATATTAGCGTGTCTACACAGTTTAGAATAAGAAAATATCCAACCATTCATTATTCTTGTGTAAATTACTTATGGCATGCATGATTTTCCTAATACGAGTATATTTGCATTAATAAATTTAATTTGCATTTAAAAAAAAATAATATTCCATCACATAGTTTATTTGAACTAACTAACCATTTCATCGCTTCTCCGCAGGGGCAGGCAGAGAGAATAAAACGCTACCCTACTCTGTCCTTCAATCATTCTTCGTCTCTACCACATTCATGCATCTCCTCAAATATACCCACTGATTGTTTTGACTCCTGATCTGAACACTTTCAAAGATTTAAAAATCTTGATCGTGCATTTTTTCTGTATTTTTTTATAATATTTAAAAATATAGTGAATAAATCTTTGTTTTTTTTCTCCTTTTTTTTTTCGTTTGGTGACTTACCAGGTATTGATTTTACATGAACCATAACTACTGATGCGATCAGGTTTGTCAAATACTTCCAACTAATTGACAAACTTGATCGCATCCAGTTTTCCTTGGTCTTGCTCTGCAAATCTGAATTCAGCTAGTTTTTGCAACTAAGTTTCAGTAATTACTGAGCACCATGGTTTTAATGGGACTTTGGCCTTTTTCTTCACCTTGCCTCCTTTTCCGCGACCCGACATGGTGATCTAAAGCTTTCGCTGGTGGAAGGATGAATTGTACAAATAGACGTTAGCGTAAGCACATGTTTCTTGGAGGAAGGCTCTGTTTTATAGCAGTAATTCACTTTTCTTCTAATAAATTTGAAGTCAAATTAGTTGGATAAAAACTGACTATTATTTAACAATGTAGGTATATTATTTTCTTTCTTTCTAATTGGTTTTGAAAATGTTTTAGCGAAAGCGGAAGTCTGAGTTTATTCCCGGCAGTTATGATGTCGATCAAAACGATTCGGTAGCATCAATCATTCTTACGTCAAGCCCACGGCGGAGGCCTTATTGCGGGTCAACCCCTATTTACAGAACCGCAGCCTGAGAGGAAATGCGTCACGAATAAAACACAACACTCTGGCAAACTACTTTACGTTCCATTTAAAGCATCGTAGCTCTGGCGAAAGATTTGCGTTAAAACTAAAAGTTCATAGTGACGTAGTCTAATAGTACATTTTCGTCAGTTCAATTTTAAATCAATTTTGCCATCTTTTTGCAGATGATGACGAAAATATTACTATGGGCATTGACAGGGCTTACGATTTGTCAAAAGTTGAATAAGTGATCACTTTACACACGTATAACATGCACTATTCTACCCATGATTGACAACCGCGGTACTCAAATTTTGAAATTATTCATATCTGATCCATCTCATGATGTTCTTCGTAAGCCCTGTAAATATCTAAACTTTCATATTATTCTTACATCTTTGTCAATATGTCAAAAAAATGTTAAATAACTCTTAGTGGAGAAATCCAAATTTGTGAACTCGTGTGATTTGTATACACTCAAAATGTTTTCAAATTTATTTTTCTTAAATCTAGTATGATAAATGCAAGCTCCAAATAATGACGGTATTCCAGATCTCCTTCAAATGATAATTTTTAAATTTTTCATTTTTGAGGCTGAATTTTCAATTTATAAAAAAACTTTAAATAAATGCGCATGTAGATTTAGTGTTAGAGACGTAGAGAGAAAAACAATACAAAAATTTAAATTTCATATTAAAATATTCCGTTCTCACACAGTATTAAATTTATTTTCGATTGCATTGCTGTTTAATATTTTATTAAAATTTTCATTGCTTATCAAGCATTCTAAACAAATATGAAATATGTGGTTGCTGTTTTTTTATTTCAAACACTTTTTTGTTCACTTTATTGTAACGTTGAAAAAGCTTTAAATAAGCTTTGAATAAACTTTTTTGAATGCTCAAAATATGGTTTTATTGTTGGGTGAAAAGTTTCCTGAAAAAATGTTTTTACATAAACTTGAAAACTTATCCAATTTCCTTTCGATCCCACTGTCAAATTTATACTCTTCCCCTTCAAAATATGTTTCCGTACAGATACAAATCTTATATTCATATTTCATTCTCAACACAAAATACTGGAGGGTGTAAATTTCCAAGTTAAAGGGTTGTACTTTAATCGGTGTTATCCTTTGCGTCGCTGAAGATAAAGAAATGAAAAGTAGCTTGTTATAACTACAGGCAATGCAGGGGGGAAAAACAAATTGACGAACTCTCATTCTAATAGATTCGGGGCAGAGCTAAAGGTTTGAGGGAACAAATGATTTAATGATCGGTAATGAGAAAGGACAATGAAAAGAACTGTGCACAAAAGAAGATCGAAAGTAGTTTGAATGAATAAGCCCCAAATGGTCTAAATTGTCCCCATCAATTTTGGAACCGCTTCTGATTTTGTTTTGTTTGAGACCCAACAACAGACGAAGTATAGCTTTGTTTAGCAAACAACGTGAGATCTCTTTAGATAATTGAAAAACGTCGCTGGTTTTCGATTTATGTGAATTTGTGTTTGATTCCATTTAGATTAAATTCAAACAAATAAAAAAACTAAGCGTTTACTTTAAGAGCTAAATAAATATTTAAAAAAAACGTTAAATAGATCTCTTTATTAAAAAAAAACCTACATTTTATTATTTTTTTCTTTAGATTGTGATTTTTTATTACCATAAGTCGAAATTCAATCTAAATAAATAGATACTTTTTTTCGTACAATACAGCAGTCGGGCGACCGGGGTGAATTACCTCATATGGGGCAAAAATGATTTTTTTGTGGTAATAATGAAATTTTTGTCGTTCGCTATTTCGTAAACGTGTTAGTATTTTTACAAATTTAAACAAATCAGAAATCGATTAAACGCTGAAGACTATTCTAATTGCTCTTACATCAAAAATAATAATAAAAAAACGACAGAAAGTGAGTTTTTTACATTATTTCTATCTTCATAATACTTATATAGATTTCGTTAAAAAAAACTAGTAAACTATCTTGTAAAAAGAACCCCCCCTCAGAAAAAGCCGGGCATCAATTATTTTACTCCCGAAAAGGTTAAACAGATTTAGCTTTTTAAGCTTATTCAAACTTGTATAGAGGGAAGTTAATTTGGGGTTTAAAATAGGTTAGTAAAACAACACGAAACAGCTTGGTGACCTATAACTATTTTGCCTTTACTCTTCACCCACGCGTCCGCGAAATTTCCTCTTTGGAGCAGAATTGTATTTTTAGATGGTTAACTCAATCAAATTTAATTTATCAGACATCTATTGTTGGAACATTTTCTCTCAAGACTCGCTTTGTTTTTCCAATTTGTTGACTCAAATCGTAAATTAATCGGATTTGCGGGGCAGGAATGATTGTGTACAAATATTATATTCGGTTTATACAATTTTCGTGATTTTATGAGTTGAGTTAGTATAAAAACAATTATAATTTTTTTTTATTAAAGAAATATCTCTTTATTTTTTACAATAAAGCGGTTAAAACGATAACACACTGTTTTTACCAGGATGTTTAAGGATTACTTTGCCTAACATGATTTCAATTTAATAAATATTCTCCATTTTAATTTGTTATTTGTTGGATTTTAAAAACGTATTTAAAAAATTAAACACACCGCTTTCCTATATCGGTAGGCAGAATGAATAAAACGTTATTTCAAGCTGTATTTCCAAACAATGTTTGCCTCTTCTACATTCGTGCATCTCTCATACATATCAGTTAATTATTCCGACTCCTATCTTGCCAAGTTTTCTTCAGTCTTCCTCGGCTTCTATTTCCTTCATAAATTTATTTAACTTTTCTTTCCTTACTTATTTGTTCTGTGACTCCTTACCTAAATTTTTTCGATTATTCAAACTACTACTAAATTCGTCACATAAATTTGTTAAATATTTTCATCCTATATATTTTTATTTTTATTTGGAGGGTTAATAAGAAATCACTTTTTAAAAATAATGAATTCTTTAAAGAGTCAATAATCATTAAATTATTTCAATAACTATTTGAGAGTCAATTTGCTGCAATATCCATCTAATTATGCTTTAAATTTTACATGGCAAATACCACTAAGAATATATATATTTTACTTGATAAGTAGTGGTATTAACCGAGTAAAATTTAAATTAAGAATGTGAATGATTATTTGAAACATAAAATACGAGATAAAAGATCAAACTATTTTAAATTTTCCACAGTTAAAAGCAGTTGTCCCCAGACACGCGACGGTTACAGCGTGCGTTGTAAATGCCACTTAGCGTAAATAAAAACATTTTTATGATCGATATGTCAATAGGGTCATTTGTGGCGAAATAGGAGTGATATTTTAGGGTCATCGAAACGCAATATTTTATAAATATTTTTACCATTGTTTTCTTCATATGAATGGTGTATTTTTAAAAGCAGATCTTAAAATAAATTTGTTACCGTACCGTTGTTAAAACCCCTTCATTTAAATTTTCAAAGTAATCGATGTTTACCTATAATTTTTTTACGAAATTCACCAGTATTATTACACATTGTATTCAATACTCTTTCTTTTCTTACCCTTATCCGCACCAAATGGTGCATAGGGCACTGTATCGTTGACTTTGCAGTTGACGTTCCACAAGGCACTTCATCGTTAACGTTGACGCAGTGTTATCTTGATCGTTACTCACATGAAGGGAAGATTATCACTTCTGCGCTACAGGGACCAGTCCAGGGTAATATAAAATAAAAATTATAGAGTATTTATTTTCCCCCACTTGGGAATCGAACCCAGGACCTCCAGCGCGGTAGCTTAGCACGCTAACTATTACACCATGAAGGAGGACAGAATCATCAATCTTATTTATGGATACATTAAATGAGGATGTTCAATGATGGCAAAATAGTGCACGTGATGCAAGTGTATAAAATGATCACTTAAGCCAGCCAAATGACAGATCAAAAACCCTTGAGGTATTCAGATTATCATCTTCTTTTTTTCTTAGTTTAAACACCACACTGCTCAAATTCTTGGAACTTCTCGATATATTGATAAAACTCGAAACATTGTGTTTGACTTCACTAGAATTTTACTAGAGACATCTATGGAGGAGCATTTTATCAAGCAGAAACTATTTTATTTGTATTTGAGGTCCAAATCCTGGATTACATTCATTTATTTGGAGACACTGAAAATGTTGTACACATAATATTATTTTATTATTATTATTTCAATAAAATTATATTTGATTGTGTATGTTGTGGTAATATTATATATATTGTCTGCCTCCGTAGTGTAATGGTCAGCACTCTCGGCTACCGTTCTGGAGATCCCGGGTTCGATTCCCAAGGGGGGTTAGATAAATATAAGTGATTTTTTTCACTGTAATATATATTCAATACTACCCTGGACTGGTACCTGAATCGGAGGGCTGATCACCTTTCCTTCATATGTAAACGATCATATGTAAAGATAACACTGCGTTTATATGAAGCAGTGCCCTATGCACCATTGGGGTGCGGATAAGGGTTTTATTTTTATTTATTATTATTAATATTATATTATGAAGATTGACAAAACTTACTATCGCATCGCTTACCAATATTTTGATATATTATTTAACTGCCAGTAACGTTGTGGTAATATCTATTCATTTAAATTATATGTTTTACTTGGTAAATACCACTATTTCTTAAATTCTATTATAACACGTGTTTTGATGGATTCTTCGTCGATTTCAAATACTATATTGTGTTTGAAAATGATGTGCAATGCATCAAAACAAGTGTCACAATGGATTTTAAAAAATAGTGGTATTTACCAAGTAAAATTTAAATTTATAAAACAAAATTTTGTACGTAATTCGAATAAAGTTTAAATTCAATATACTTCGCAAACCATTTCTAAAGCCCAAATATTGTACGTATTTAACACTGGTTATTTATATTTTCCTTTTTTAATTCTGTGGGGTAAAAATGCCTTTAGGCGACGGTATTTTCCGGTGCACGTGGTTTGAAGTTCGAAATGAAGCTACATAAAATGGGGGGATGAAGTGAGATCCCAACGATTTAAGGTAGTCATACGAAATACTTTACGCTACCCGAAAATTTTGGAAAAACTTTCGGCATTTTATTTGATAATTTATTGCGTTTAAAGCGAAAGTACGATTTTTTTAAATAATATTCTTTATTCAGACACACTGTTTAAAACTTCATTTGGTATAAAAATAAGGATTAAAAAACTGGAAATACCAATTTGTGTAAAATTTTGAAATCAAATGTTATTAATGATTTTAATCAAATGGTATTAAAGAAAAAAATCATAATTTGACACATTCCTCTCGATATGGGAATTTTTTTTTATAAAAACGTTTATATTATGGGAATACTGTCTTACATTTCGAAAAAATTATTTACGTAGTTAAAATTTAAAAAAAGTATTTCTTTTATCATACCATCTTCAACAAAACTTTGATCAATAAAATCATGATAACATCAATTTTTAAAATGAAAAAATTAGAATATTTGGGGGTAATTATCTTACTTAAGAAAATATGAGAATAATCTGTAAAATTGTGTTCCATTTACAAGAGAGTTTTATTTTATTAAATATTTTGATATTTATAAAATAAATTTGATATAACTCTAATTTTTACTACAATAAATATGTAAAATATCTAGAAGATTTATTTGAATGATTATGCTTAGAATTGACTGGTTTAAACAATTCGTTTTTGGTCTGAAATATGGTATATAGTAACAGTTTATTTAATGAAGTAATAATAAATTTTATAATTTAATTCATGAGCCAGACTTTAAACATATCTTAATACTAGTTACGTTTTTCCTCTCAAAAAAAAAACAAAGCTCTTGTGCTTGGAGACTTACACCCATTGTTTATTCTTTATACTTATGAATGATACAAAAATTTATACATATGTGCGTAGAAGTTTTTTTTAGTCATTAGTGAATAAAAGAAATATTTTTTTTTATAATTTTGATCCTTAATAATAGATTTTCAATAGAATAGAGTAATAAAAAAATCATAAAATAAAATGAAGTAAAACTTTAAGAAGTCAAAAAAAAATCTGAAATCTTTCACAGACTGCTAGGTATTTGCGTGCAGCGATAGGCCGTCGGTTCCGCCGTAAAATCAATAGCATTGCACCCGCCTACCGTCCTACCCCATTTCGCCCCGTTAGAGCCACCCCGCTTCGACCAAACCGACCTCCCAACAGCCCGACGAGACTTCACGACCCATTCTCACCCCCTTCGGCTATATAGCCAATAGCTACCCGGAAACTCTAGTGTAAGAAAGAGTATACCACGAGAAATTATAGGTAACGCGATTTTTCAGGAGTTACACACCTAATGCACGAAAAAATCAGGGAACTAAATACACCAATAATCCTCTTTTTCACGAAAATGATCATAATACTTAAACCAATACTATAACCAATTAAGTATTTTTATTACACACATACTAGTAAAAATTTAAAAATTTGTGTGTATTTTTGTTAAATATTATAATTTTGATGACTGGTATGAATTGCACGCGTAACATTATACTGCCTCCGTGGTTTTTCAATGTACCTAATATTTATTAATATTTACCTGGACTGGTTCCTGAAGCACAGGAGTGATCAGCTTGCATTCGTGTAAGTAACGATCAAAATAACACTGCGTTAAAACGATGCTGCATTATGCACTATTGAGTGCAGATAACGGTTAGGGGGAGTTAGTTCGGTATGAATTACCACTCGATGTGAAAAAAATAATAATCTCTGGTGATATTCAAGAAAAGCTTGAAACATGTAATCTCTCCTTGGAATCCCAACTGTACCATACTTCACATCATTCTTCATTTATTCCCATATATCTCAACTTCAATAACTTACCTGATTCTACTTCTTTTCATTTCTTGTTTGATTCAATTTACAGTTTTATTAATATAAGATATTGTAATATTTTTTTTTGTTCATTCATACAGTAATTATATTTTTGTTAATATTTATGAATAAGTACTTTATTTCCATTAATTTCAATGAACTGTGTAAGGTTCAAACTTTGACTCGCATCATTAGTCTATTTTCCTTTGGTTGAGAGACATTATTTCTTAATAATAAACTAACTAATATAAATGTTTACTCTACAAGAAATTTAAAATATAAATTAATATTGCCAATACACGGAAAATTATTAACTGAGAGAACCTAAATACTTTATTAGAGGGGTTTCTAATCCTCTTTTTTCTTTATGATGACTTGATGTAACAGACCTGTAGTGACTGGTGATCATAGTCTCCGATAGTCAAATTTCCGTATACTCAAGTAATTATCCCGAATTAGTCAACTGGACATTGTTTCCCATATATAAAAAGATCTATAAAAAAGAAAGAGTTCTCTTTCCCCTACAAACTTAGCTGGTATTGTCGGTGGAAATAAAAGAAAATAAATTATTCAGTTTTAAAATGGTGATCACGAAGTTGCCCTCTAAGGAATTAAACGCTTGTTTTGTACAACATAAAAAAACAAGTATTTATTCTGATATTTTTTAAGGGTGTGACAACGTAAAGAAGCTGTATTTAAAATAAAAATAAAAAAAACCTACATATTTTTGCATAAATTAAGAAAAAATGTGTATTCATTCATTCAAACCCTTAACCGCACCCAATGCTGCATAAGACACTGCATCATATAAACACAGTGTTATCTTGATCGTTAACACGCGAAGGGGAGGTGATCAGTGCTTCGCTTCAGGTACCAATCCAGGGTAATATTTATTAAATTTGAGAGTGAAAAATCATTTTTATTTGACCCACCGCATGGAAACGGAACCTGGGACCTCCAGTACGTTGGCCGAGCGTACTGTCAATACACTATGGAGACGGATTACCAATTTGAAAATTTTCGTTACTTAAACAACGTTATTCATTTAATATTTTACACACTGTTATTTTGTCATTAGTTCATCACTGTTACTCGAGAATTTTATAAACGCAGTTTTAAAAAATATATTTGTATTTCAAAGAATTTGTATTATGTTAAAGTATTTTAACTAACAAATTTTTGATAACAAGTCATTGAATTAAAATTTTCATATTATTTGCAAAAACAAACAATTTTTTTCTGAAAATTTACTCATATGTTGTTAATTTGAAATATGTGTGAAGTATAAATACATTAATTTAATTTCATATTATTTTTTGACATCTCATCAAAGATGAAGAAGAATATGGAAGTCTGGGCATTTACGGGGCTGACGACCATCATAGGCTGGTTTAAGTGATCACTTTACACACGTGTAACATTCACTAATTCTACCCATTATTCACAACCACACTACTCGAACTCTTGGAAGTTCTATGTATATGAACCAATTTAGAAACCTTGTTCTTGAATCATTAGAACTTTGCTTTTATTTGGACACACTCAAAATGTTGATTTAATTTCCATGCGTAGTGCTTCATAAAGGAGAATTCCCGAAAAATATTATCAAAATAATAAGTAAGGTCATTCTCGCAATACTTTAGAGTATTCCAATCAACTTCAAACATAAATAACGTATTTTATGTATTAATTTTAAATCTTACAACATAAATTAAAATAGAGTTCTACAAATTAAACGACAAATCAATAAAAATAAATTACGTAAATGATACTACCACAAAACTGTTTAGTTTTTTCATTTTTATAAAGTGCGTTTAGAAACAGCTTTTTTACATTAACAGTTTTGTCAACGTGAAGAGAGAAAAACTATTTTACAATCCTTCAATATTTACTAGTGCAACGCGTTGTAATTCAGCGGTGTTGTCTGCCAAGGATACTTGAAATATTAATTAAGAGTTTTAAAATACCGTTTTTTCAAAGAGTAGGTGTTACATATAATATATGAAATCAAAGTTATTTTCAATACTGCATTCAAGGTTATGGTCTTACCTTATTTCTTGAGTTATTTTCTTGCGATTCCTATAGTTATATAATTTTTGACATCTCAACATAGATGAAGACGAATATGAAGTCTAGGCATTTACGAGGCTAACGACCGTCATAGGTTGGTTTAAGAGATAACTTTACACACGTGTAACATTCACCAATTCTACCCTTGATGGAAAACCACACTAATCAAATTCTTGAAACTTCTTTATATTGTTCAAATTCAAAACATAATGCTTGAATCATTAGAATTGCACTAGAGACATCTATTATGAGATGAAAAGAAGCTTTTTTATTAACCAGAAACTCTTGTAATAACTCCTTTAATTGGAGATAGTCCAGATTTGTGAACAAGCATTTGGGCACACTCAAAATGTTGTAAATTTCCATAGTCCATTGAATATCTCCAACTGGTTATTGATTCCAATATTCAACACAAAAATAAGAGGCTTTTTTAAAAATAGTTTACGGGGACACCAAGAGTGTGTTGCTACTTGATTTTCCCTAATTTACCCTTTTTTGGCCGCATTCCAATATAGGATTTCCGTCCAGACTTGATAAGTTTGTCTGGGTTTTGGATAGTTACCAGACTTTCCAGAGAGAAATCAATGATTTAACAGGTCAGTGTCTCGCAAAGAGTTCTTGGCAATAAGGACATACATTTTATTGAAGGTTTTTATGTAAGCAACCAACCAAGAAAAACCCCTGATTAGAAATAATTTCAAACAGAAAAATGAAAAAAAAAAATTCAAATTATAAATATAATTTATATTCGAAGCCTTGTGATTTTCCATTTTATAATTAAAATTTCACATTGTTTAAAAATCACTATAAAACATTATCATTAATTTAAAACAAAGTTACATTTTAATTATCAAATTATACATATGGAAATTTTACATGGTGTAATAGAGATATGATTCTCCTTTTTGTATAATTTGCCCTTTATTTCAATTTCATTTATTGCTTTCTCTATTTAAAATTCTTTATTATTATGGGTTTCGCTTGGGTGATCTATCTTAAAAGCTTCAATAAAATAAATTACCTTATTGAAAATACTAAAAGATAGCAGTCAAGAAGTGTGCTATCCCCCATGAGAAATGCTTTGTACTGCATGTGTTGCTGTTACATTCAACAGATCTTTCTTTTTGTACTCACAGGTTAATATATATATATATATATATATATATATATATATATATATATATATATATATATATATATATATATATATATATATATATATATATATATATATATATATATATATATATATATATATATATATATATATATATATATATATATATATATATATATATATATATATATATATATATATATATATATATATATATATATATATATATATATATATATATATATATATATATATATATATATATATATATATATATATATATGTATATATAAAAACAAAAATATTAGTAAAATTATCAATAGTCATAAAAGTAACTATCAAAATAAAATTTGAATGAAAATCAGCATAATGGCACTGGTTATCGTTAACAAATACTAAAAATATATTTTTTGTAAAAATATCACCAAGCTCGTCTTTGAAAGATACTTTGAGTAAAATATAATGGTTGTTACTATTGGAAAATACATTATAATAAATAATGACAGACAATTTATACAGAAAGGTTGAACTGGCATATAAAAGGCTTTGTTCAACGTAAGTTACGGGGATGAAGTCGAAAGTTAAGTATTCTTATGTATGAAGTACGGGAGGTGGTGGTATGTACAAGCAAACCTGCTAGTTACCTACGTGGATGCGCAGCGCTGTGTACGGCGCACACGGAGCTCGGCTCGGTGTCCTTAGAAACAATAGTCATAAAAGCAAAACATTTTCCGGAGTGCTTTTTAGGTAATTCAAAAGAAAAATACGTACGTTCGTATGAATAATGAAACCTTTGCACCCATGGAAGTAGTTTTAACCACTTTTTTTTACTCTTATAATAAATTAAAATATTATTCTTACTTACAAAACGCCATTTTCACAAAATATTGTGGATAGGGCGCTTTATATTTTTCTCATTTATTAATTAATATTCTACGTATTACTTACAGAAGATCTTTGAACCTGCTTATTATTGCATTAAGATTTGTAGTGACAGGGACATTGAAATGTAAAATCACAGTAATATTGGGATACTATTTTGTTTCATATTTTCTATAATTTACGCATTTAGTTCGTAAAACAAAACGAAAATTGCTTTCCAAGAGAGGGTCCTTCAGGAAGCTTAGATGCTTCTAAATTTGATCTGAGAATGCGGTTGGGACAGCTTTCAAAATAACATTGCAATAAAAATTTACAAATATCCGAAATAAAAATGAAAATAAAATGATTATGCTACAAGGGTCAATTTTAAAAAATTTTACCGCTCACTGAGCAAAGAAAAAATCTAATAAGATGTTCTGACTTCGTAGAGTCATTCTAGGTTTGACATCCGCACTGTCACAACTTGTTTCCTAGTTTCTAATACAAGGTACTCAGGTTCATCCGGAGATAGTAGAACTGAAATACTTGTGTTTATTATTAGATCACAAATATTCATAATATTGCACATACTTTGTTTACGAAAACTTAAGTCACGCTTTGTCACAATGTATGAAATGACAAAAGTGAAAAATAATTAACGTTTTGATGGTACTTTTATAATATTTGATAGCTTTTGTATGGAAATCGTTTTAAATGAACATGGTAAGAACTGTTAAGGTTGCCTTCAGTATGGAAATATCCTTTGCCTACGTAAATAAGGTTCCATTAATAATAATGACCACGTGTTTCAACTAATTTTGCATTCATAACGGCATTTTCACAATTCAACTACAACTTTTCCCCCTACTTATAACGACGCCTACCTCATACATATTATACAATTTAGAAAATATAAATTGTTTTGATGCAGAAATAAATTGATATATTTAAAGTAACAGTTTTCAAATTTCATCTTTAAAATAAGGTCGGCCGAGATGAATCACTCTGGTTTCATGGCTTGTCAAGTAGATACAGTTTAGGGGGTTCGTTTTCAGTATAGACGTTGACTTTTGGAGGAGAATCAGGATGCTGGAGCACTGAGAGCAAAAACGAGAAGCCTGAGTAAAATTTATGAATACATTCAAGAGCAGACAGGAATAAATTCAACGATATTTTGAAGTCAGATTTTAAGAGCAATTTGACTGTTAACTTTCGGGTATACTTCAACATTAAAAGAAATGAACTTTCGGTAATGACCATTAAAATATACGTAAAACCGAAAAATCACTTAAATTTTTAAATTTCAGTAATATTTTTTCTTTCAAATAGATTTTGTCACATATTTCAGAAGAGACAAATATTTGTAAGAATTTAAGTCTATGCGATAACAGGGCTCGCAACCTATCGTCGGATTGTCAAAGTGATTATTTTATACTCTGTGTTTTATTTAACGCCTCCATTTTCATAAAGTTAGCGTATTTGACTACCATGCTCGATAATAAAAGGAATATAAGTGATTTATAATTTTAATGTTCATTTAATACATAACCTATGAGTGGTATACTAAGCGCACAACTTAATATAAAAAACGATTAATGAAAATCATACCGAAATGTGAAGTGCTTTATGCACCATTGGGTGCGGAAGAGATGAGGTGTGATAAAAAGAAGCTTTTTATTGAGCAGAAACTCTTTTATTAGTATGTGACGTCCGAATCCTGGATTATAATCACACACATGAGGAACGCCAGCAAATATCATTTTCATGTCGTAACTAGGCGAAAAGATTGTCACAATTTTGTATTTATTTATTTATTTTCAACAATAAAATACAACTTAGTAGACTCAGAAAATCAGTGTTTGATTGAACATTTGCTTGCGACAGGTAAATAGGTACATGCTTATTTTGAACAGTTTTTTTTACCGCAATAGCAACACTATCTATTGGTCGCAATGGTAACACACTTAGTGACACATTTCTTGGCACTTAGTTTTTTTAAATATTTGAAAGATTTTTTTATTTTATAGACAATAAAATACAATTTAGCAGACTCAAAAAATATGTTTGATTTTAACATTGAGTATTGATTTTTTTATCTTGGGCTTGGGATTAAGAACACTTTAAGTGTCAGGTTGATCCAAAAGTTATGCCAGATAACCTCAGCATTGCGGGTAGCAGATACCCTTCCATTATGCGAGGGTGTATCGAAATGTTCGCTCGGTGTTTTAAGAAAATTGACGCACGCCGTGAATACCGAATTCAAATGTCTCTACTGATTTATTATTAAACTTTCGACCTGTGTTCCCGAGCAAACGTATTCAGGGAATACGGAGGATTTTATGATAAAAAAAAAGCATTTCTCCTGGATACAAGAAACCACATCTATTTGTATTTCCATTTCATTCGAGAATAAAATGAGATTGATGGGGGATTTATGTTGCGAAAAATGTTCATTAGGCTTGAAGTTGATGAACATAAAGATTTTCAATGTTCTAGGTACATATCTAAAATATTTGTATGTAAAAGTGCGTCCTATAAATTGAAATGAATTTTTGAACTGTACCCTATCGGAACCTTTACAAATGTGTCAAAAATCTTAAAATGTTGACATTAAATACAATAACAGTAAAAATTCAATCTAGTGCACCTGTAATAATTTTTTTGTTTATTTATTTTCTTTTAACTTTTTTGTCTCAATTGTGCTGTAATCAGCAATGGACTACAGTATTAGATAACACGAGTTCGATTCCCGGGGAGATTAAAATAAATATAAATGATATATTATCCTTATACTTATTCAATATAACCCTGTTAGTGACACTTGAAGCGTAGGGCTGAACACCTCCCATTCAGTATTATCTTAAATTGATTAAATAAATAATGTATTTTTATAAAAAAAAATCATTTAATTTTAGTACCAACCTAGTTATATGGTCAAAGTATGTTTTTTGCCATAATCACATATGTTGTACATATATGCTGAAATTATTTTCAAAAACGTTTGTTTTTTACCACTTGAGTATAATATTTTTATAACTGCAATAGGTTAGGAAGCTAGAGATGCTTCCATTTACGGGTTTGAATAAAAACAGTTTTTTAACTTTTAGATGGAAGCATCTGTAGCTTTCAAATCTAATCGTACCTAACAATACTAGTTGTTAGCGGTAAAAAACACATGTTTTATTTTTTATTTAATAATGTCTTACTACAAAATGTAAAACCTCCGATGTACCCGATAAATTCAAATTGTTATTAATATTTTTTTAAATCAATGCGTAATTATATTATATGGAGGAATACCTTGAATCTTGGCATTGTTTTTATTATATTTATGGAGATATTATGGTTATTAGAAGAAATGTGTACAAGGTACACAACACCGGTGAGGGAAGGTTAACTAGATCACCTAAGTGTAATAATATGATTAAGAAAATACATAAACTATATTCAAATAGATAAAGTTAGAATTATGTCGGGTTAAGTTATGATAAGTAAGGTTAGGTTAGACTAATCGTAGATTGAAGCGGAAGGAAGAAGGCCATGTAAGAGGTCCTGAATGTTATTGGAGGTTCTGTTAATTGAAGACATCACAAGGTCAACTAGCAGCTTTGAGCAATAATGCTACCAATATCAAGAGATAAACCGTCTTCAATAACGTTTAATTAACACTCAATAAACATTAGCTGATTACATTCCGTTACAATATTTAAAATTCAATATTTTAACAAAAAAGCATAATAATTGTACTTTCTTTTAATTATAAATGTTATTAAATTGTTAGAGTAACATGATTGAAAAAAAATCATTGGCATCACTTTTTTTAATTTTATTACTAAAAATGCGACTTATTTCTAAAACTACAGTTGTTTTCGTTGAATTTAATATAAACAGTATTAAAAAACAAATTATTACATACTTTTCCTTTTTACCCAGTTTTTCTAGTTAATTTGAACAATTGGATGGGTTTTGTTGTTACCAACACCACCAATCTGATGATACCGATAAAAACAAATACTGATCACTGGTCAAATAAATTAAAGTAAAAAAACCTATAATGTTGTAATATTGTATAAAATCAGTTCTACTAATAAGTGTCAGTAAAAAACTCAAATTTTAGAATTTAAATTGACAAGAATATCTGCAGTTCTCGAAACTAGTCGTGTTTACATCAATTAACTAAAAAAAGTGGTATAATACAAATGTTTTATTTTATATTTAAAGTGTACTCATGTATGTGCCCATGTAACTGTCCAAACTTAAAACACAGTAAGGGACATTTTTTGTGATACGTTTTTTTGCATTTTTGGACTTAGTAGAATCTACTTAGTCAAAAAATGTAAAAAAAAACGTACTACAAAAAAATTGTCCCTTACTGTGAGTTTGGACAGCCGAACTGTTTAGAAAAAAATAGTTTGACAATATAAAATGTGACTTTTTTAAGACAGGAGTTGTATTTATTATTTATCTTGCTCATTATGTACAGGGTTCATAGATCATTGAGTTTATTTGTTTCTTCTTACTTAAAAAATAAGATGTTTTATTTGAATCTGTGTTGGGAAAAAACCCATGTGTAATTAGAGACGAAAAACTTCAAAAAATCAAATCCCAATATTGTTATTTCTCTGGTTTGGTTTCTGTATCAGGGCGGTATGGGGGTGGGGAGGTTTATTGCAGCGGTTGTCGACCTGAACCTCCCCGTAGTAAGCTAGACATCCTTATCCCACCCCGCGTAAACCCCTCAACGCGGATTATATTTCCGTTCAATCTAGTTCGCTAGATGAGATATAAATATCGTTAACTGCAATCGATGAATGGGAATTTTACCCGCTTATTTCTTGTAAACTAATTGACTTACTTAGCAATGAAAGACCGCAAGGAATAAAAATAGTAGATCGTATTATTTTTTTTGACATCCCAACAAAGATGAAGAAAAATATAGGAGACTGGGCATTAACGAGGCTAACGACCGTCATAGGCTAGTTTAAGTTATCACTTTGCAACGTAAATTGTAAAGTGATCTCTTAAAACTAGCCTATGATCGATCGAAAGCCCTGTAAATGCTTAGACTTCTATTTAATTCCTCATCTATGTTGAGAGATAAGTAGGAAATCATGTATTTTTAATTAATGTTTTACTTAGTAAATACCAGTATTTCTTAATATCTACTGCGACACGTGTTTCGACGCATTCTGCATCATTTTAAGTGACTGCCGAATCAACTAATGAAAGAAATCATGTTATTTGAATCACCTAAAATTAAACATTGTTTTTAACATCAATTCTTAGCGCTTTTTTCCATTCGGTTTTTAAAAACATTTTTTTATCTTCAGAGATGGATACGTACGTAAATTTCTGAATTATTTGTTGAGAAACCTTGAGACAATTTACACAGCGCGAGGCACCGCATGGCAGCAACACTGACACGATGAACAAACATAAAATCAATCTGATTGCAATTTCTATGACTACGAGTATGTTTGTGCGGTGAAATTACAGATTGAGTAACGACTCTTGTCTTTGCAGTCACGCCATTCTCCCATCAGATCCTCGTTTTCTCTTCTGCTGCGAGAACTACATTTTCACTGATATCGATTTTTCGCCGGCTCGATTTTCTTTGACATTTAAGTGCCGCGGACCCATTAGATTACACTCAAGAGCACTCAAAGCTTCGGCCTTAAAATGACTGTGACGTCACGCCGAAGGAAAAGATACCTTTTCTATGAGACCCGTGATGTAATTCCGCTAAGAAAAGATTCAATTATCTCATATTGCTAATGTACTAGCACAAGTGAAGAAATTTAATGTGAAATATTTAAATGTAATTGTATTACACATAAAACATTATATTATATAAAGATATTTATACACTGTATCTTCACCTGTTGATGAGAACATCTGTGTCTATGTGTGTGTGTGTGTGTGTGTGTGTGGTAGATAGATTATACGCGATGGCCGTAAAATATATACTTATATAATTAATATATAAATTCACCTTTTACGTATATATTTATAGTACATTAGTACATTATAAAGTAAAATAATAATCAAAATATGATGAACAGCCTTCTAATGAAATTCTTAAGCTTAAAAAAATTATAATTATAATTGCTAATTGAATCTTTATTATAAAAAAAAAATCAAATAAAAAACAATTATTCATACATCTCTGCTTATAGTACTGAGTAGTTAATATACGCGAAAGATTGTGTAATGCAGTGTTCAATGTTTTTTTTTTGCACCTTGTATTTTATAACATAAAATCAAATTACCTGTCTTTAGTTAACTAATAGGAACAACTGAAAGCAAGTCACACATTTTAAATAATCCAAAATGTCTGTTGCGAACTTTAAATCAGAATACTCCACCACTGGGCAATGTCCTGAAATAGCAACGGCTCCCAGTGACCTAGTACTACCTCGAACCGGCCGGGATTTATTTATCCCCCACATAAATAGATTTACCCTTAAAAGCATCCAATGCATTTTGCCCTACATCCAACCTCTACGATCGCGCCAATTATTTCGTGATACAAACTGAATGAACAGCTAATGGAAATATTTATTTAATTACCTCTTTAATGCTTGTTGAATTCTTTTTTAATAATTTACAATTTTAAAATTCTCATTGAAAAATCATACTTACAATTCATTCATTTATTTGGTCGTCACATTGTAGTAATATAATTTTTCCATTAAATACACATATATTTTTGAATTATTTGTAATTAATATCAGTAACGTTAAATAATTTATTTTAAGTAATTTGGTATTCGTACCATTCTCAAACAATATAAATTTTACAACATTTTGAGTGTGTCCAAATACTTGTTCACAAAATCTGGATTATCTCCAATTACAGGAGTTATTTTCATATAAGAGTTTAATATAAGAGTTTCTGCTTAATAAAAAAGCTTCTTTACATCTCACCAATAGATGTCTCTAGTGAAGTTCTAGTGATTCAAGAACAAAGTTTCTAAATTGGTTCATATATATAGAACTTCCAAGAATTTGAGTAGTGTGGTTGTCAATAATGGGTAGAATTGGTGAATGTTACACGTGTGTAAAGTGATCACTCAAACCAGCCTATGATGGTCGTAAGCCCCGTAAATGCCCAGACTTCCATATTCTTCTTCATCTTTGATGAGATGTCAAAAAATAAAATATAAATTTTGATATTTTTATACAATTTAACAAAGAATAACCATTGAACATTAAAATGATAGTTTTAATATGTATAAATTTCAAACGAAATTAAATAGAAAGCATTTTTGTTCACATCAAAGAATAAAGAAAAAAATGTGTTTAAGCATAAGATGAGATTGTTCAAGGGGATTGTTCTTATACATATAAAATTCGCATATTTTGGTAAATGCCCAGACTTCCATATTCTTCTTCATCTTTCAAAAAATAAAATATAAATTTTGATATTTTTATACAATTTAACAAAGAATAACCATTGAACATTAAAATGATAGTTTTAATATGTATAAATTTCAAACGAAATTAAATAGAAAGCATTTTTGTTCACATCAAAGAATAAAGAAAAAAATGTGTTTAAGCATAAGATGAGATTGTTCAAGGGGATTGTTCTTATACATATAAAATTCGCATATTTTGGTTGAGACAACCCTTATGATATATTTTTTAACATTTGTAAGGTTTACGTTTCAGAAGCTGCGATCTACATACTTATATGTATATTATGTCAGTTAATACACATTTAGTCCATATCAAAAATATTTCTTTTACAACATGAAAGTCGAAAAAAAAGTCTTTGTCTTCGGATAAAACCTCTGTAGTACGTACCTGTAATTGTTTGTTTTTTTATACCGAAATTTTTCTAATCTCTTTTTACGTTAACCGCAGAAAGCAAACACAAAGAAGGGATTCACGCACGTAGACGGTTATTTACATTACATATGGCGGCAAATCGAATTTTAGCTCGCACATCCTGTTATTATTATAAATAACACCCTTGGGGTATTTATGTGTAAGGCGTATGAATATGTATGACTGGGAACACCTTTCATATATATCTGAATTTGTTAATCTTGGTTCGAATATCACCTGTGGCTCAATATAGCTTCTTCATTATATTCCGGAGATTTGAATTTTAATACCAAGCCGCACGAGTGGAAATCAAAAGTATTGTAAATATGTATACCTATATTTATAATAATGTAAATGTTAATTTTTAGACCAGTTTTTTTCCTTGAAATTTCTTTACTGTCAATTGTTAAAAACGTATTTTTAACGTTTTTTAAAAAACGTATTTTATATAGGTGTATATTTACTTTTTTTTAAATATGTAAAACATATTCAACAGCCTTTTTGAGTTCTTTATTACCTTGAGTTTTGTATGACGAAATTTCAATGTTTAATATTTTGACCAGTTTTAAACTCATTTAAAACAGAATACGAATAACATTTTTAAGTGCTTTATTGAGTTTAATATCATGATATTTTCAATATTATTTTTGTACCAGTTTTTAACGTAACAATTTTTTATTTACGATTCATACATATTGTAAATTGCAAAATATATTTCCACCTCCATGGTGTAATTATTAGCGTATTTGACCACTGTACTGGAGGCAGTAGTGAATTTATACTATTTTTTATAATTACACTGGACTGGTTCGTGAAGCGCAGGAGTGATCACCTTGCCTTCTTGTACATAACGATCAAGATAGCACTGCATAAATACAATACAGTGCTTAATACACAATTGGGTGTGGATAAGGCTTAGAAAGTATAAAAAAACATTATATTATAAAAAAATGTAAAACTGAGTCCTTTTGAGTACTTATTGATAAGACAGATTTGCCTAACATTTTGCTCACAGTTCAAACATGTCATCTCCGCGGAAACGATCGTCATCCGGTGACGATACGAGTGGCTAATCGTGCGAACGATCGCTTTCCTGGCCCAAATGTGAGTAATATTAGTCCGGACTAAAATGGCAAAAGGATATTATGACGGGTAGAGGAAACGAAATGAAATGAATTTATTAATTACATTTCTGTTAATTACGTTCGTCGTGGAGAAAATCCCTTAATTCCTTTTAGACCTAATTAAGCTTTTTTTTTCAAATTATCAATATTAAATTCCTTCATACCTCTCTTTTTATATTATCTAGTAGGTGCACTCGGCTGCGCGTTGCTGTGGTTTATTGAAAGGAAAACAAAATGGAGAGCATTTTTTTTCTTGAATGTACTTTGCAGATAAATTGTGGCACATATCGCTCACTCCTTTCAAGAACGTCATAAATCAAAAAACTTGATTTTTCAAGAGAATGTTTTTAAAGTTTAAAAATATAACACAATGTATTAAAAATAAATATCAAGCCACTTATTGAACTTTTTACTGCGCAACAGATCTTTTTAGGTAAAACCTGAAGGTTTTTTCTCCATTTGAAAAATATTTAGTATATTTAAAAAAAAAATATTAAACAATACCTTTTCTTCAAAATGCAAAAAACACATTTTCTGCCCTGTAGCGGGTAAATATTAAGTTTGAAATATGCCTCTTTTGCTGAGATATAGTACATTTTCTGGGCATGCCGAAAACATGCACAACTGAAAATTGACAATTTTTGATTTGACATTCTTAAAAGGAGTGAGCGACATTATAAATTTTATAATATAAAACAAGTTTGTTTTAAACCACTTTTTTATTTGTAGATTTTTTCTCATTTTTATTAGTAGATTCATCATCAGGGTTAAATATGTACATCTTTAACCCTGATTATGACAAGGTTCTTGTCGAAACAGGTTGGAGAAAAAAAATTACCAATAAAAAAGTGGTTATGAACAAAGGTGATTTGTTTGGAAAGCATTCCTTTCTTTTCTTCATTGTGGGTTAAAATCTGTGCAATGATTGGTTTGCTTCTATTATGTTCTGAGATGGCGGAAGAAGTTTTATAAAAGTTTATTATTTACTCGTATTTCTACTGAGTGACAGGTTTCTAGAATCTAATGACTAATCAATTACAGAATGACTTTTTTTACGTGTGTAAAGTTACTTTACACACGTAAAAAAAGTTTCCTGTGTTTCACAACCAAACTTCTCAATTTCTTGAAGGTTCTATATATATATATATATATATATATATATATATATATATATATATATATATATATATATATATATATATATATATATATATATATATATATATATATATATATATATATATATATATATATATATATATATATATATATATATATATATATATATATATATATATATATATATATATATATATATATATATATATATATATATATATATATATATATATATATATATATATATATGATACAATTTCGAAACATTATACTTAAATCACTAGAACTTCACTATAGAGATCTCTATTGGTGAGATTTCTGGCATTTTTCATCTATATGATTAAAATCCAGGATTCGGACCTCACATACAATTCAAAAGTTTCTGCTCAGTAAAAAAGCTTATTTCATCTCACCAATTGATGTCTCTAGTAAAGTTCTAGTGATTCAAGAGCAATGTTTCAAAATGGATTCATCCATATAGAACTTCCAAGAATTTGAGTAGTTTGGTTGTCAATAATGGGTAAAATTGGTGAATGTCACATGTGATCACTTAAACCAGCCTATGACGGTCGTCAGCCCCGTAAATGCCCAGACTTAATATTCTTCTTCATCTTTGATGGGATGTCAAAAAAAATATAAATGAATATATCCATACTTCTCAATACATGTTTTTAGTAACAATTTTTTTTTAAATCGTAGATTTTATAGCACGATTTCAATGTATGACATACGCGTGCTTAATCGTTTTATATTCATTTTTAACAAAAGTAATTTTTCCATTTTTATAAGTTTGAAGAAATTATTTGTAAGTAATCCTAAAATTTATTTCTTACGTTACGAACAAAAAATAGAACAAGACTGTAACATGTACCCGAGGTCGATCAAAGCTCCAAATCACGCTACCCCAAGATTAAATTTAGCCAGTACTTCATAATGTTACCGATTATCGATCTTCACAGGCAATTCACAGGCCCATTCTGTGTTCCAACCCCGTGGTTAAAGGGTTAATTATTTATTCACGTGGCGCAAAAGGTTGAACTCGCTTTCAGTTTGTGTTCATAGCATCGAATCCGATATCATCGGCTTTTAATAATTTTCACGGTAATTGGTTTTTTAATTTCTTATGGCTCATCCCTAATGTGTTTCAATACTAGCTCTTTGCGGTGACAGGGGGCAGTTGTTTATTAATATAAATTCTGTATGCGTAAGTGTTTTCCAACCATTGAACAAAAAACGTTCAATTGATTAACGAAACATTGTGATAGAAATCATGATTTAAAATGGTTCAAAATTTATAATAGAAAAGCTTTGCATACACATACAAGTTTATATACATTGAACGCCACACAACTTTGTTTTTGCAAACAATCCAGCAATCTTCGCCTTTTTCACATTCATGCGTCTTCTTATACAAACATTCGTACAATGTTGTATTCAAATGCGTACTTTTTTTTATATGTGACAGGAAAATGTTTTATTTTTAGTTTTTATAAATATAATCATAATCAATGCTAAACATTTCTCAAGGCTGACAGCATGTTTCTTGATAGATACACAAGCATTGTGAAATTAAACATATTAATGTATGCTTTGATTTTTTACCAGATTGAGCCACAGCAACGTATGGCCGGGTTAACAGTTTAATATTTAAGAATGAGTTTATTTTTCTCCAAAATCACATATTTATCTTCGTAATGTAATACTTGAAGAATAAAAATTATATTCAACTTGTTTATAGTTTCCCCTCTAAATTGACTTATACGTAAGGAAAAGTCTGAATACAAATACGAAGAGTAGAATAAAAAATTGAAAGAGAAAGCTTTGGGGGAGCATAAATATCGCGTTCTTCAACAAATCAAACCACAGAAACATCCGTAATTGACTTAACCTCTGGCAAATAGAATCGATCGCTTGCAATTTGAGATTCCTGGTGTAGATTTTGTTTCGTCTGTATTGATCGAATAAGCGAACGATGTTACCAGGAAAACAGATTCACAAGTAGGTACACATATAAACTTCGCTCAATTTTATTTGTCAATTCAGTTTACTCAACGAGCTATTGAACATAGTTGGTGCAAACAATGAATTCTATTGCGAGAAAAATGGTATTTTTATTTTATTTTAAAAACAACATCTTCCTGTAATTCTTATGTTTTCTTTTACGTACTCTAGCTTGTATGTATAAATATAACGTACACAATTTTTAGTGTGTCCATATACTTTTTCACAAATCTCTAATTATAGAAGTTATTATTCAATTATTTTTTGACATCTTAACAAAGATAAAGAAGAATATTGAAGTCTGGGCATTTACGGGGCTTACGACTGTCACGACTATGTATATGTACTATACTGTACCTATATGATTATCTATGATAAACTTTTATGACTTTACCGTATCCCAGTGATAACCCGTTTTGTCTGTCAATTTTAGTATTGAAACTGAATTCGCACAGTTCCTTGGAAGCTTCGGTGCGAATAACATGGAATCATAAGAGGGGTGGAGAAAACCCCAGAGCTCGCGTGATAGAAAATTGGCTTTTTATTTTATTATTTCATGAAAGAAATTTAAGCTTAAAACTTCTATATAAGCAGTTTTTTAAGTAAAATATATTATTGTTACTGCACTAAAACACATACGTATTTTCAAATGAATACATTTTGGTTTGACACAAACACATTTTACTCAATTTTTTTTAAATGTCACCATGGACTGGTGGTACCTGGATCATATTTGAAATGCAGTGCTTTATGCACCACCTAGTACGGATAAGGGTTATACTATTAAAAATACTTTACTCGTCAATGTTTAAGTACTTTTAAAATTGATAAGCGTTAAATGATGTCTTAAATTTTTATGCATAACGTTTTCCTAATTTGTTTTTCTATTATTTAAATAAAGTAGGTACGTTAATTTTTATGCGTATAGTAGGCATTTAAACGGTTGGATTTGAACACTTTTTATCAATTTACTAATTAAATCGAATCATTAAATTTGTTTGTTTAAATCTGAAACTCGTATAACTAAAAGTGATTCTCACTTACAATAACAATCAAACCAAATTTAACCTAAACTAATCTTTCCTAATGTAACCGGATCTTCTCTAAGGGTGAATTATATTCCAAAGCTGTTCTAGCAGATACCTTTAAGAATAATTTATTCAAAGCAACGTTACTAATTCAAGCCGTAATTCCATGATAAATGTAAAGTCGTGAAATACTTTGTGTAAATACAAACTCAAACTCATATTCGTGCTTTCAAGTATTATTATTTTTTATTTATTTAAAAGGAGATTCATCATCGACTCGCATTTTAGTATTTTTGGTACACTTTATGTGTGTTGCCTACTTTCAAAATCCACCAGATCCAATTTTATATTGTTTTAAAATGAATACTCGGAATGCCAATTGTGGGTATTATTGTTGAAAATATTTTAATACTCGAAAACCCTGCTAAAAATATTTAAAAACAGCGTTGTATTTCAAACTCCGCTATATTCATGAAACTTGCCTTCTGACCCATGTCGCCTAATCAGAGAGCGGGGGTAAGTCAAAAATTAAGATGACGTCATTATCGGTTTCTATCTCGCGTTTTTTTAAATACTGAAAAAATTTCCAAAAATTGGGAAATTCTTTATTTCATAATATTTTATCTAATGATGGACAAATCGTTGAAACATACATGTTACCCGGAGAATAAGCATTTTTTGTAAAATCGATTTATATGGATCTGGCGGATTTTGAAAGTAGGTTACACATCTGAGGTTCAAGGGTCTTGATTAATCCTTTTAAAGCTCTTAATTTTGTTTTTTTTTTTATTATATGCACAAAAACGTATTTATTTGAATTTAATTTAAACAATTTCAATAATGTGTCCGAATATTTAAAAAATCTGGGATTTCACCATTAAGGAGTAATTAAAAAAAGAAAATCTAAACAAATATGATGAAGAATATGGATGTCTGGGTATTAATAAAATTTATGACCTGTTATAGGCAAGATAAGTGATCATTTTGCATACTTGAAATATTCACCATTTTACCCATGATTTTCAACCACACTACATCAAATTTTGGAGCTTCTAGATATATCAGTATTTATTTACTGTTTTTAAGCACATTTTATTATCTACCTCCACAAAGAAGTGGTTAGCATAATTAACTAAAATAGTGGAGGTCTTGGGTTCGATTGCCAGGGGGATAAAAAAAAACAATTAGATTTTTCATTCATATAATTATTTAATAAAACCGCAGACTGGTACCTGAAGCGCAGGGCTGATCATAATTTCTACGTATGTTTAACGATCAAGATAACACTGTTTTTATGGTTCTTTTACCGTTAGATGCGGATACGGGTTTGAAAAATTATGTTTCGACAAAAATCAACCTATTCGTTCATGTGAAATACATTTATTGAATTAATTGTTATTATAAATTCATTAAAAATGCTACAATTAACATTATTTTTTTGTTCAATCATAATTTGGCATTAAAATGATTTATATATTCATCTGTCGATGAGAACATATGTAGTTCTTGTAAATAGTCGTGTTTACATTAATAAACTGAATTCTGGTCTTGAACAAGTGTTTTATTTCAAAAATGTATTAATAAAAAGCTTTTTCGCATGTAAATAACTAATAAAAATATGGAATTGAAATAAAAATATTCAACTAAACCTCATATCATGAACATGTGAAATTGATCGCATTTCTAGGAAATTATGGGCTAGTAGAATTTTAAAAATGTTTTATATTTCAAAAAGGACGTAAAAAACCGTCTGCCTACTTTCGCGACGGCTAAAAACGTAAATTTGGTATGTTGGAAATTTTATTTATTCATGTGCTTGGAGCCTGTCCAAATCTTATGGGTCAAAGTAATAAAATTCTGAGAGCATATCTCAAATCCTTTCATATTATTCGGCACTTGAAGAAACGCCTCTCCGTATAATATTTAGGAATAAAGAATTTTATTCATTGTACTCGTATGGTGCGCATGCTGACACTTTCCATTATCCCTCATACGTACTTCTCTATCAAAAAAATAATGTATTCAAAAACCTTTATTATTGAAAATTTATTTAAATTGCCTTACTACTTGATAACTATTTCTCCTAGTAAATACATTATCATAATCTGGCCATTTCACCCAAACGGTGTAAATGAAATACATATGTTTTATTTTATTATATATTAATGAAGAAAATTGAGATCTTCCTCGAAAGTTATCTAGAAGAAAACCAAGGAATTCATGGGTGCTGCAGAAAGATAACATGATTCGAAGGCATGGCCTAGATGACGTTGTCCAAGACAGAAGGACCTAAAACCTGAGGGCGATGAGAGCTGACCCCAGCAATCTACAAGGACAATTAGCTGGGATTTAGCCAGGAAGAAGAAGAAGAAGACAATTGAGAGTATATTTCCATAAAAATATATACAAGTTTTTATTCTTAATTTTATACGCGCGTTTTTATATGCGAAAACGTACATCCGCATGAACCGTACACATACACAAACATACGTATTTAACTGTCTCTCTTAATAAACATATTGTCTTGATACGTCACCATCTTCACTCAAATGGTGCATAAAACACCGCATGCTACCTACGTAGGGCTATCCCGATCACATAATTGTCGAAGTTACATAATTGAATTACATTAAATCTTGCTTACCAAATTAAAGGTTCTGGGAGTGAAATATATTTGATAGAAAAGTTTGTAAGATTTAGGAGCTAAGGATGAAGAGCAATACTTTTATTTTAAAAAGGATAGTGGAGGAATAAATAGATGATAAACAAAAGATTTGGAAAAATGGATAAAAATCATTATGTTTACAAATAGGTTGAGAGAGAAGTTTTATATATTACATATCCATATGCATAAGCACAATCAGTAAAATTAAGAAAGGTGTGTTGAGATGGTTTGGATATGTAGAACGAATGAGTGAGGAAAGAACGGTAAAACAAATTTATGAGGCAAATGTAATTGGAAATAGCAGCAGAGAAAGACCGATAAATACTTGGCACGATCAGGTATGCCAAATACTTGAAAGCGGTCAGGTTAGGAGTCGTAATAATCGGCGGGTATGTATTAGGAGATGCATGAAGGAAGAGGCGAAGAATGTTTACAAATACAGAGTTGTGTAGCGTTTTATTCTCTCTGCCTACCCCTGTAGGGAAGCGGCGTAATGGTAAGTTAGTAAGATACATATCCAAATGCTTTTAACTATCTATGGGTATCTATTACATTTTTTTAAAAAGATATAGCACATAATATAGTATTGCTGATAGTGTGCGAAGGAGACGTGTATTTACAAGTGCTTACTATTTGTTATTTTATTCTTATTTTATGTTTAAGACTTTTTGGTTCCCAATACATATATTCATTAGTGTATTTTCATACAAGATATTGTATATATGTATTATGTTAAAGGCATTAGCCGTTCAATAAATAAATAAATAAATAATAAACTCTTACATCTTATTTGTTACTAGTTTACTCTGAAAAGCTTTCTTAAATCTCGAAACAAACATTAAATGACGAAAAGGTTAAGAAGATAATATTCCCATGAGAAAAAATCCGGGAACATTTTATGTTTATGCGTTTGTGGTGGAGTTTTTTTTTTTTAGAAAAAAACCTTTAAAACCTTGTAAATTATTAACGTAAAACTCCAAATCTCTTTATGCTTGAGGCAAAAGATTACTAGAACAATAAATTTTGGGCGGAATCGACAGCATGCTTTTTATTTTTTGACATCTCATCAAAGATGAAAAAGAATATGGAACAGTGAAGTTCTAGTGATTCAAGAATAATGATTCGAAATAAGTTCATATACAATATATAGAACTTCCAAGAATTTGAATAGTGGGGTTGTCAATAATGGGTAGAATTGGTGAATGTTACACGTGTGTAAAGTGATCACTTAAGCCAGCTTATGACGGTCGTCAGCCCCGTAAATGCCCAGACTTCCATATTCTTCTTTATCTTTGATGAGATGTCAAAAAATTATATAAAAATACCTCCTGTAATTGGAGATAATCCAGATTTTGTGAACAAGTATTGGGATACACTCAACATTTAGCTTGCTTTTTGTAGAAAGGAGATTTCGCTTCAAATCAATAAGTCTGAAAATTTGTTTAACGAAAGTTTCACAAATACAAATAAATATTTAAAAAATGTTGTATCAATAATATCGTTTTTAATATATTGTATTTATTAATTAAATTTTACGAAAATACTAACATAAATTATTAGCTAAGACCAATATTTGCCAAGCAACAAAAAAAAGACTGGTGATACTGGCCAAAATTAAAACTTTAAACAGTCGTTTAAAATGAGAGGGCAGAGAGTAATTGTGCATAATTATAAATAAAAAAAAAACATATTTAAATTAAGTGCGTGTCCAAATCTTTGATCATAATTCTCAGTTTCTAAACCAATGAGTTATTTATATTGACATCTCACCACAGATGAAGAAGAATGTGGGAGTTTGAGTATTTACGGGGCTTACGTCATGTCATACAATGTTTTAAATAATCACATTATGCACGTGTTATATTCAAAATTCTGCCCATGATTGCCTACCAATGAGAATCTTACACGTGTATAAAGCAATTACTTAAACCATCCTATGACAAGCCCAATAAATATACATACTTTGTTATTATCTCGACTTATTCTTCTTCATCCATGTTGAGATGTATATTTTTATATTGATTCTTTTTTCATTTATTGATTCGGCATTAACTTTGTGGTAAGACATGTTACAATGATCAAAGAAAACACTTGTTTTTTACAACTTGAGTTTTATTATAGACTACATGTTTCAGAAGTTAAACTTCCATCATTCAGGTCTGTATAATAAATATACAGACCTGAATAATGGAAGTTTAACTTCTGAAACATGTAGTCTATAATAAAACTCAAGTGGTAAAAACAAGTGTTTTCTTTAATCATTGATTCTTGTTTCAATTTTGTAAATGTGGTTTTATAAATCAATTAAAATAAATATTTTATTTTCAACTTCATTATTAAATAATATATTTTTTAAATGAAATAATATATGTATTATATATTTTGAAGTCCTTGTATTAAGAAGATGAATTGAAGTGTTCAGGCTTTAACGTGTAAATTAAGTTAAAATCCTTTTAAACCTTGCCTTAGTGCTCACCTACAGGTTTCAATAAAAGCCGTAGTGGTTTATTCATTTACGAGACGGAGCATGAGTTTAAGAGAATATAAAATGGTTTCCCTTCAAAAGCTTTCCTAGAAAGATTCTTAGCATGGGAACTTTCTATCTCCACATTATTAAGGCTTTCTTGACGCTATGAAATTATATTTTTTTTCACCATCGTATAAAAACACAGCAACCTCGCAAGAATGCGCCATGTTCGACAGTGTACAAACAAGAAAACTATTTGTAAGGGTTTTCACAAGGGAGCGAGCTTTCTGAACAATGTGTGTAGGTATGAAGTATGTACATATACAAATCTCTTTGAGGACGCGGAGGAAGTCTACCCCAAAAGCCTCCGCTATGCTTAACGCCAGACAAGTGGGTCGAGACGTCGGCGTCACCCGTCTGTACTGTATAGCTTAAATTATGTAACAGATTTGATAAAAAAGAATGGAATAAAAGTAACCTTGTTCATTGAAAATGTTTAGTGTATTTGTGTACAATTTTGGATTATTAATACGAGAAAAAACTACAAAAATTGATGAAAAATAGTCCAACATATTAGATATTTATTATTTTTCTAATACCGTATACTCAGAATTCTTTTTTATATATACAATATCAGGGTTGCATTACATATGAATGGAATAAAATATAACATAGCACTTTTAAAATGCATTATTTTATTATTTTGGGTTATAAATACGAGAAAAAGCTACAAAAATAAACGAAAAATAGCTAAACACATTTGATTTTACTTATATTTCTATCGCCGTAAATCCAGAATTGTGTAATATTAATGAAAGGTTTTTATTTGCTCTGCTATTATAGATTAGTTTTTTTTAAATTAACATTTGCGTAGGTTTTTCGCAACTTTTTAAAGTTTGCAGTTAAAATATAAATGAAATACATATTATGAGATTTTAACGTTTTGATCGACGAAAGGTATTTTAGTTAGTTAATTTAAAAATAATGTCATTTTACGCTCAATAGTTTCTGTACAAATTAAAATAATAATTTTTAAATATTTCGATTACTGAATGCGTCTTTTATTTTCATTTTTTTTAAATAAAAATCCATTTTACCATAGCACTCTAATTTGATAATCAGGCTTAAACAAAGCATATGCTTTTTTCTGTTCATTTTTTTAAAAACCACAAATTAATTATTTTTATATCATTTTCATATTAGAATTACGTTTTTTATGGTAATGTAACTAGATATATTCCAAAATTTACTACGGTTTATGTTTTTGTGTAAAAATAACAGGAGTATGCAATGTTTTTCTTAAATATTAACAAATATAATAAAATCTAAAATTCAATTGTACAAAACATTTATTTCAGTATTATTTGTAGAAATATGTTGTGATCTAAATTCATAACAAAAATATGTTATTAAAAAAGTGAAAGTAAATTTAGTATGTGTATTTTAAAGTCAAAGGTGAAACCCTATTTATTATCTGAACAATAATGTAGTAATTATTATAATTTTAGAAATATCGTCGTATTGCGTGATTCAGTATTATATTTTAAAGGTAAAATATGTTTTATCAACTGAACAATCATATGGCTGTATTTTATATGAATTTATGGAATAAATTGATTTGAACATAAAACATAAGAAGCTAGTATTTTTCTGTCAGTGTTGATGTTATTAAGTAAAAACCATAATTATAGTCACTTTTTTAGGCTGTTTTTAAACCATATTATTAAAAACTAAAAATTGCTATTTTTGTTTCGGCATTGACTTTGTGGTAAGACATGTTACAATGATTAAAGAAAACACTTGTTTTTTACCACTTGAGTTTTATTAAAGACTATATGTTTCAGAAGTTAAACTTCCATCATTCAGGTCTGTATAATAACTATATTAGTTATTATACAGACCTGAATGATGGAAGTTTAACTTCTGAAACATGTAGTTTTTAATAAAACTCAAGTGGTAAAAAACAAGTGTTTTCTTTAATCATTGTAATAATAGCAAATTAAGTAAACTCTTTAATTTATCTGCAGTATTATGAGTAACTTCATTGTCAATACATGGATAATTTTTTTGCCATAGATTTGGAAGTATGGGTGATAGTGGCGCTATGAGTTATGCGAAGTTCGTGAAGTTTATATAGCTTACTCCGATCAAACATAGATGAGATTCATTCCGAATGACCTCATTTGTATTTTCAGGAGAGAGAAAGACTGAAATAATATCACAATTTCTATACACATTCATTTAACAAGTTGATTTTCATCACTTTTTTTTTATGCAGACACTGAATTATTTACCCTCCGAATGATATATCAATATTATAGGTGTCTTAACAAGAGATTAAACATTTCGTTGTCGTACAGGAGAAAGTGACCAATTAACAAAACGTCAAATGTTCAGTTGGGCCATTTAAGTCACTTTTTCTTGGCAAGAAAAAAAGCATCAATGCATTTAGTCATTTTTAACAAGTCTATATATTATACTTTCAAGTTTAAAATCCTTTGGGATTTTTTCAGAGCAAGATTAAGCAATTAAGATATCAAATAGTCAATGATCACGTTTTTTTTTTAAATGCACTTGGCCACTTTCTCCTGTTTGACTACGATATATTGTTTATAAACTAAAGAAGCTGAAAGTCTGATCATCCCAGAGCTAACGACCAGGGATTTGAGTAATCACTGCCTCAAGTAAGCACTTTACGCACTTTTGTAATATTTTATTTACCTATGGGTAGGCAGAGAGGATAAAACGTCATACTCTTTTGTCCTGACATACACTCGTCGCGTCTTTCACATCCATACGTCTAGTCACACATGTCCTCCGATTACATAAAATTTTGAGACCACCACATTTTAGATTCTGATTTATCTGATCGTGCCAAGTCTTTTTCGGCCATCCTCGTTCTGTTCCACCCACTCACATTCGCCACGTATATTTTCTTAGTCATTCTCTCGTTGTCAATTCGCTCCACATGTCCATACCTCTTCTTAATATTTTTACATTCCTTTCTTACATCTTCGTATTTTAAGTATGTTATCTTAATAATTGACTTCTCTTAAACATTTTTTAGCTTCATATTTGTATTGTACCTAGAAAAACTTAGCACGATCAAGTATGCCAAATACTTGAAAGTGGTCAAATCGGCGGGTATGTATGAGGAGATGCATGAACGTGGAAGAGGCGAATAATGTTTGCAAGGACAGAGTGGTGTGGCGTTCTATTCTCTCGCTTACCCCTGCGGGGAAGCGGCGTGATGGTTTGTTAGTTTTAGTAAGTTATATTTCTATTGTACTTATGTATTTCTCAGGAATTTAGAAACTTCGTATTTACTTAAGTACTCTACACGTGGGTGAATTTGTAAATGCCATAATATGAATGTAGGTTAAGGGAGTGAGTTGCGACTGGTGACTCGCCAGTGACCATCAAATTTAATTATAACGCAAAAATATGCCTCGACTGCCATGAAAAATATTTTCCATCTTTCTTACGCCCAAAGGAATATTAATACTTTACATATTTCAATAGCGTAAATTTAAACAGTCTCTACGAATATTTAACGCTAACTGTATTTTATTTTTATTTTTGAATAAATGACTTGAAACGTGTAACTAAGATTTTTTTGTGAACGAAATTTATTAATATTAAAGATCTTTTGGACTGAATATTTTGAATAAGTATTTAATGAATAAATTCAACCAAACTTGACTCTTATTTCAGTTTCCACTAGGTTATTTTATTTAAACATATTATTTCTAACCGTTTTTGAACAAATATTTATTTTCAATGACTTTTCCAATAATGTAAAAGGTATTTTTTTAAAAGCAATTAAGTTAAGGTATAGTCAACACGTCAACAGCCTTACCACAGATCTGATTTGAAAACTCCGTAATATTTCAATGAAATTATTACCCAATTACGAAAGAGAGATCAAATTCTATATAGAGTAGGCAGAGAGAATAGTACGCCACACCCTCTTTGTCTTCTACATTTATGCATCTCCTCATACATACTCGCCGATTATTCCGACTCCTGATCAGACCACTACCAAATATTTTACATAACTTATCATGCTATTTTTTTGCTGGTCATTTTCTGTTTCTATTATTCACAATATTTGGGTTATCAACTTACTTTAATTTTCTTTTTTCACTCATTCGATCAACAAATCCAAACCATCTCAACACACCTTTCAGCAAAAGCTAAACCTGCAATGCACTATGGAGTCCTGGTTCCAACCCTAAAGTATGGAAGTGAAGCATGAAGTTGACAAAAGATGGATGAAAGAAGATTGAGTGCATTCAAAATACGTTCTCTCAGATGAATGTGTGGCAAATGATGTAAAAAAAACCTCTTTATTTTTATTATTCACTTAACTCTACCGTACTCTATGGTTTCGAGAACGTTATCAAAATTTAATTTTTATACGATAACAGATTTTTGTTCAGCTGGAATAACAACCTATCTGCATTACAATACTGCATGCGCAGATTTCTATTTTGTTCATCCTAAATTTTCAGTTATTTTAAAGAGAAAAAGTAAAATACATGTTTTTCTTGTTTTAAAAACAAGAAAAAATTATTATTTATATTTTCGAAACACACGTATGACGCTTTATTTTTCAACGCCCTTAACTGTCATGAAAGCACAAATTAATGAACAACAATTTCGTTACCTCGTACGAAGTTGTTGAACATTGATATACGACGTAACTTAATAAATAATGCTTTCACACGAACGTGCATTATTTAAAAATTTATACTTTATCGTTTAAACCATTATTTATTCACTTTTGAAGCGTTGGTTTTATGTGAGATTTTGTTTAATTTACAAATTGTTCAGTTGCTGATTTCATTTTGAGTGTTGTAGAGGAAAAATACGTATTTCATTTTGAGTGTTGTAGAGGAAAAATACGTTTAAAAAATAAAAATGTTCACGTAATATATTTTTTATCTTTGGCAACAGTGTTATGACCATAATAAGTTAGTTATTTAAAAAAAACTGTTAATCATTTTGTGTTCTGAATTTATCAGATATTAAGTATTCCTTGAAACTATTATTGAATGGCTTGACTCTGGTCAATGTCAATGCTCGATGGATTATTTAGTTATTTGCATACGTTGCGCGTGGCAATAAGGATAGCCTAGAATGACTAGTTGTGATTGGCAGCCTGGAGGGGATGAGAGGGAGAGGAAAATCCACCACACGATGGACCGATCAAGTTAAGTCAGCAGCAGGCACCTTGGTCGTTGGAACGATACGTGCAGCACAGTCATGGGATTACTGGAGAAGAGTCATTGCTTTCACAAGCGCCACAACTCTCAGTAATGAGGAGTAAGATGAAAAAGAAGAAATTAATAACTTGTGACTAGAATTTTTCAGAACAACTTGTTTTTTTTAAAGGATTTTGAGCATACTTGTTGATCTCTATTATTGGTTGAATGATGATCAAACTTTGTTCTGGCAGTTTCTTCTTCTTAGTATTTTGACATCTCATCAAAGATAAAGAAAAATATGGAAGTCTGGACATTTACGGGGCTGACGACCGTCATAAGCTGGTTTAAGTGATCACTTTACACATGTGTAACATTCACCAATTCTACCCATTATTGACAACCACACTACTCAAATTCTTGGAAGTTCTATTTATATGAACCAATTTTAAAACATAGTTCTTAATTCAGTAGAACTTCACTATAGACATCTATTGATGAGATGAAAAGCAGCTTTTTTACTGAGCAGAAACTCTTTATTAGTATGTGAGGTCCGAATCCTGGATTATAATCACACACATGAGAAACGCCAGAAAATATCGAAATATCTTCTTCTTTGCGCTAAATTCCGGGAAGGAATTCAGAATCCTCCTCAAATCTTTTCCATAGCCATTCTTTTTCAAGTGTCTCTACGTTCTGTTCTGCTAAGGTCTTCTTCTTCATATTTCATCTACCTTTTGTAAGATCGGCATCAGGCTCATTTTCTTTTAAGCATCCATTTGATCATACATCTAAAAGCCTTTTTCTGCGGTATTTTTTATGTCTTATACACATCATAGATTTTGAACCAACAGAATCTTCCTTGTTTTGCTCTTCATTAAGTTTTCAGGTCGTGATTTAGTGACAATTATTTTATTTACATTAAATTCCAACCATTCTTTAAAAAAAATCAAATCAAAATGTATTTCTTCTTCTTAAATTTCAATCTGTCCTTTGTAGCAATTATTTCGTTTGAATTATTGAAGAGCTGCTGTAAATACATATATAATTTAAAACGAGAGCTAGAAAGTTGTCTGGGGACCTTTAGCAGAAGGCATTTGATAAGAAATTAGTCCTGAGAGATTGTACTTGAACAATTTGACTTCATTTATTATTTTCTTACCCATAAACATGCGAACAACTGGAGTAAATTAATCATTACTTAAACAGGGCATGACAAAATAAGTGACCTTTTTTTTTAGCAGAAAAGTATGTGAACTCCTTTACTACACCTATTTATATAT
Source organism: Brachycentrus maculatus (assembly GCF_059751285.1). NCBI lineage: Eukaryota > Metazoa > Arthropoda > Insecta > Trichoptera > Brachycentridae > Brachycentrus > Brachycentrus maculatus. The sequence continues at coordinate 93,716 of NW_028280781.1, forward strand.
ATATATATATATATATATATATATATATATATATATATATATATATATATATATATATATATATATATATATATATATATATATATATATATATATATATATATATATATATATATATATATATATATATATATATATATATATATATATATATATATATATATATATATATATATATATATATATATATATATATATATATATATATATATATATATATATATATATATATATATATATATATATATATATATATATATATATATATATATATATATATATATATATATATATATATATATATATATATATATATATATATATATATATATATAAATATATATATATTTATATTGAAATAAACGTAAACATAAATTATTGGAGTTTCCTACAATATTCAGCGTAGCGATGGGAAAAATAAATCAAACTAAACTACCCATCTCTTCAGATCTGCTCGTCCGAAGGATTTCAACTATTTGTTCATTTGTAAAATAATCACCGACTGTCGGCAGTTAAATAAATTGGAATACAAATGTTACAATTTCCTAAATCGGTGAATCAAAGGAGAGTCAACATTAATTTTTCAGCCTTGATTTAAATGCTGAAATTCTCGTGGAAAACCAATATGTAGTTTGTGTATATTTGCAAACACATTTGAAATATTTTTTTCATGCTGAGCTTTAAATAACTACTAGAGGGATATTAAATAAATTTGAATTCCGTAAAAATAATGAAAACAATATTAATATCTCAGCGTAGATGAAGCAGGAAATGTAAGTCTCGGTTAATTTTAGGTCTTACGATCTGTCATAAGCTGGTTTAAGCGATCACAGTATACGCGTGCATTTATCCAATTATGGTTGAGTTGAGTATTTTTTGTTGATGTTTTTCTTAATAAATTTATTAATATTATTCTTTACCGATGCTGAGATATCGATTAAAAGACAAACATATTCGTGAACAAAGATTCGGACAAAATATTGTAAATAATGTTAATATGTATTCAAAAATTAACGATTTAAGGTTTTTATCTTGTATGTGTTAAAATGATAATAAAAATCCATATATCATGATTTATGTTTCTTGAAAAAGACGCGGAATGCATCGAAACACGTGTCACAGTAGATTATAAGAAAAAAAGGTATTTACTAAGTAAAACATTAAGTAAAAATGAATTTATTTGCTTTGTGACAGTTGTTTTGCCTTGTGACGGCATTATCAAACTGAGAAAAAAATGCAATTCAAACGTAATTAATTTGAAAGCGATAATTAGTTTAAAGCGGTCAATTAATTTTGATTCTTTAATATAATATGTGGATTCTTTTTTAATTTTCTAGTGAATTTGATAGACAAAATTGTAAGTGATAGCAAATAACAGCAAGGAGTGACGTATACTTCTTTCACATCCAAACATAAAATATACATGCCTTCTGGTTACGTGGCCTTTTGATACAACCAGTTCTAAGTATTTATATATATTATTTTTATACATATTTTTATACATATATATATATATATATATATATATATATATATATATATATATATATATATATATATATATATATATATATATATATATATATATATATATATACTTATCCATATTCTTTCTGCTGAGTTCATTTCTATTGGAGTCTAACTGTAAATCTAAGATTCAATAAATATTTATCCGTATTCTTGATGAATCATTCATTTCACTGATATGACATTTACGCTCGGCAAATGAGGGATAATACAATATTATACATCTCTTGATATTTTCCTGACGTTTTTTGTTTCTTTTGAAATGTGTCTCGATACTTTTATCATTGTTATTCGTAGTCCAAAACTTTTTCCAAAAGCCGAAATTAATTCACCTCAGTAAGCTTGTTTTCTTGTTGTTTTTCTTTCAACTGGCAAAATTATATCGAGACAAATAAAAAGTTAACATTTATATGGAAAAATATTTTCTTCGGGCGATTGGTATAAGAATTCGGTTAACGAGAGATAAAAAGAAAATATTTTTCGTAAAATAAATCATTTTTGAAATTTTCATCAAGTGTATTTTTAACTTTTTTGCTGGTTAATATATGAGATATAAATTAATCTTATATATTTCTTCGTAGATAATTATTTACTATCTAAGCAAAATATGAAATATCTATAGATATTTAAAAAAAACTGATATTTTAAATTGATATTTACACATCAGTGAAAATAATATGAATTTATTTCATGAAAGTATCCGCTGGATACGGATAAAAATAAAATATAATAAAAATAAATACTCATGTCAGCCATAGATGGTACCAAAAAAATAGCATGTGCAAGAAGATGTTAATTGAAGCAAGAATTTAAGTTCCGAAATTTGAGTAATGTGGTTGTCATTTATGAATGGTATGTTCATTTTACACTTGTATTTCACTTGAATTGATATAATTAATAGATCACTTAAATTCAGCCTTTAACAGGTTGTAAGCCTTAAAAATACCTTAACATTCATATTTTTTTTGCATCCATGTTGAGACATGAATACATTTTTTTTATTTTATACTTCTACATGTATCTCATATAAAATGAGATGAAACATTTTTTTACAATCTAAAATTGTATCGAGAAGAAATTTTCAATTTAGTATCGTAAAGACATAACCCTTACTCCTTTCAACAACTTCATATTTAAAAATCTTGATTTTTCAGGAGATCGTTTTTAAAGTTTTAGAATATAATGAAATGTAATTAAAATAAATATCAAGCCACTTATTGAACTTTTTACTATGCAACATATCTTTTTAGGTTTTTAGGTTCAAATGAAGAAAAAAACCTGAAGGTTTATTTCTCCATTTGAAAAATATTAGGTGTATTTCAACAAATTATTAAAAATTACCCTTTCTTCAAAATGCAAAAACACTTTCTGCTCGCGGGGTTAAGTTAAAAATATGTCTCTTTTGCTGGGATATAGTACATTTTTTGGGCATTTCGAAAACATGCCCAACTGTAAATTGACGATTTTTTTTTATATATAACGTTGTTGAAAGAAGTGAGCGATAAGTGATTTACGATTAGAAAAAAATAATCACATAAAAACATTTCATAAAAATAAATGATTAGCGCGTTTGGCTACGCTGCTGGTCCTCGGTACAATTCTAAGAGTGCCATAATAAATTAACGTGTTTTTTTCTCCCTTAACTTTATTTAACATGTCTCTGAGCGCAGAATGCATTACTATCGTTTCAAGTTATATACAATAAAGATAACACCGCATCGATAGGATTCAGTGACGTATGCACCACTGGGTGTTTCACGCTTTCGGAAAATACTCACTCATAGAAAACGATACTTTTATGGATGACATTTGTTTATATTCAGAGGCATTGATTGAATTTAATCATTTGTTCGATAAATAAAAGAACCTTATTATTGATAATAGTGTATATGAATTTTAATGAATCAGAAAATATGAACAATTTAATTTTGGCGCTATAGACTTAAAGTAGAATAAGGGGAATTGTTTATAAAGCAAAAATTATTTAATCTGTTCATTCACTATTTAAAATTGTTTCATTCATAACAAGTATTATTTTGTCTAAATATAAACAAGTAAGAAGGTACTTATCGTAACTTTTTCCAATATTCAAGATAAGTACCGAAAATAAGACAAGTCAGCTTAAAATTAGAAGTTCGTTTAATTAAAAGTTCCGAAATTAAGAATCAACAATTTTAAAAATTTCGTTATTAAAAGTTTTATTTTTCAAATTATTTGTAGCCGTAAATTCAAATGCCGACGCTTTTCAACCTTCAAAAGATAGACAATTTATCTTTATTTGTTTTATATAGATAAATTGTGCTAAATAAGTAATCGAAAAATATTTTTATCATAAGATGGAAAAAAATATGAGAGCTGAAATTTGAATGAAAATGCTACGTTTGTAGGTGTGTACCGAATGTGCGTTTAAAAAAATGATATTTACATGTGAGATTAAGAAACTAAGTGAAACTCGTTAAAATGACTGATCTACTTTCTTATACACCATTGGAATACCAAATACCTAGTTTAAGAGCAGCCTTATACAAGCATTCTTAATATGAAAGCTTTGAGAGAACAAAATGTCTTTGAGAACAAAAGTTTTCCCATTTCTCCACTGTTTCTAGCTTAATTTTTGTACTAATTATATTAATAACTTACATTCTCATAAATCGAATTAACAGAAAATTAATTTGAACAAATTGCTCAAAGACCTCAGTTTTATCAATTAAATATATACTTATACAAAAACAAATTTTTCATTCAAAATAATGGGAAAAACTGAATATATTTTTTCTTTAAAAATTAAACATTATTAAATTTAAGGGCTAGAGTTTTTTCCCGTTGTTTTTTTTTAAATTTTATTTATTTTTGAAAGCTAAAACTCAGAAAACAATTTACTTTTATTTAGAATAATTTGTTAGTCAAATAACAATAATACATAGTTTAATTTGGTAAAATGTTGCATTAGAACACAATTTAACATTTGGATTTAACATTCGGAAAAAAGCATAAATTTAATGTTCATTTTTCTTAGAGATTGATTTATTAAGATATTCAATCAATTTTTTGTATATTTTTTTTTAAAGTTTGCTACGAACAAAAGTAATTGATTAACAAACTTTTCTCCATTCAATCAATAAACAGCGTCCTGCGTTATGGCTGACGCTATTCAATAAGGAACCAATATGAGACTATGAAACGAAGCTCAGTTTTTAAATTCTCCCCTAACAATTCTCCTGTTTTATTTTAGGATATATTTCTTTAAAATCTGTTATTTTTGACCAGTGAACTCACACATAAAAGCGTAATGAGATTTATGAAAAATGTAAGAGTTCCAAAAATTTTGGAAGTGTAGTTGTCAATCATAGGTAGAACAGTGAATGTTCTAAGTGTGTAAAGTGATCACGTAACCAGTTTATGACAGGTCATGAATCCTGTAAATATCCAGACATCCATATTTTTACTGTTGAGTTGTCAAGCTCTTTGATCTAATATTTTCCTTTAGCCGAACCCAATGGTGCATAGGTCACTGCATCGTATTAATGCAATGTTATCTTGATCGTTACTCACATGAAGGCGTGATCAGTCCTGTACTTCTTGTATTACCTTTATCACTCTTGCGCTCCAAGGACCAGTCCAGGGTAATATGAAATAAATATTCGAGTGTTAAATAATTAACATTTTTTATCCTCCCTGGAAATCGAATCCAGGACCTCCAGCACGGTAGATTAACACGCTATCCATTACACCACAGAGGCGGACAAACATACAAACAGACTTTTATATTTAGTTTCTATTTTACTCACACTCGACATCTTAAATAATTTTTGGTAATAATTAAAAAAAAATACATAAAGATATCCTCATAACACATCTAGAGGAAGACCACAAAAATCATGGATGCTACAGAAATTTAACACGAATCAAAGACATAGCCTAGGTGACATTGTTAGTGTAACAAGGACCTACAACATGAGAACAAGGAAAGCTGACCCAATAGTCTACAAAGACAGTTGAGATGAAGCCAGGAAGAAGAAGATGAAAACATTTAAGATTTGAAAAAGTATTATTCTGTTTTATATTTAAATCGCATTTGAAAAACTGTATTTGTGTAGGGAAGGCACTCGTATTATGATCAAGTTGTCTTTATTGGCAATATAGCGGCAGGAAGGCTCGTAACAGTTATAGCAGCCTAGCGGATGCTTTAGCTATCTCTCACGATGCATTTGGATATTCAAAGGAATATTATTATGCAATCAGATAGAGTACAGCTACTATGATCCATAAAAGATGAAAGATTCTGATCAGAGAATCACTCTCGCACATTGTTCGTTATTGGCTGGTAGGTATTATTCAGAAAATCCACATTGAATAAATTACGTTTTAAAAAACTCAACAAAAAAATGTCAATTTGAAATATTACCTAATCGACGTATGTACATTAAAATACAACAGTTCGTTTGTTCAAAATCTTAAATCTTTTAAAGTTATTCACCAATCGCTTTGAGTTTTTGACACATCGTTGTATTTGAATACTCGCGATTATTAAATACTGTTTAAACCTTCGATAATTGAAAAAACATTTGTTTTAAGATTTTTGCGCAATGGCAGCGCCATCTGTTGAATTTAATAGAAACAGCCGCAATTTTAAATATTGAAGATGGCGAAAATCATGTTTCTTGATAGCTGTTAAAATATTGCACACCCACAAGCATTGTGAAATTAAATATAATTTTTAAAAAAATTCATTTATTTTTCATTTAACTAGAATGAGCTACAGTGACTGAATAAAAAAGTTAGTACTCAATTGCAAACTATACGAGCATATGGATTATGTCCGATTTTGCTTCAAAATATAACCCAGATGACTGCTAATTTTGTTTCTGTATGATACATAAAAAAATATACAGATTTAATGTTCCGAACGAATTAATAATGTACCTTATTCTTCTTCTTTTTACTTTCGTACTCATGCAACGGTGAAAAGTGTATTGTATCATATTGACGCAGTATCATACTAATCGTTAATTGCATGAAGACAAGGTGATCAGTACTGTGCTTCTTTTACTAGTCCAGAGTGATATAAAATACATATTATAATGAAACATCACTTGTTTTTACGACCACCTCATGGACATTGAATCTGCGACCTCTAGAATGGTAGACAAACGTGTTGACCACTTTATATTAGAGAGATGGAGAAAATATAAATACACGTTGTAAAAACTAAAAATCAATGTTTAGATACCTACCTTATATTTATTAGGTGAATTTAAAATACGATAAAACCCAGTTCAAGCAAAAAACGATTATAATAACAAATTAAAAATTCATGAAACGAAATACAACTAAAATATACTATTCTAATAAAAATGTATTGATTTTGTAAAGACAACGTCAAAAATCAACATGATCATTATTCCTTCGAATATTATAAGTGGAAGGGCCACCGCTACCCAAATATTCCTATAAAATATTCAAAATTTCAACACCAAAATGTGGTTTCTCCGTAACAAATAATTTACGATCTGAAATTGCCAGTTAGCTGTGCGTCGATTGACAAAGACTAATAAATCAAATTAGACGTTTTATTTGATATGAAATTTATTTGCGGCCATCCGAGTTTAACGAAATATACCTAGGTTTACTCGTTTCATTACAATTAGTCAGACTTAATCAATATCTGTGTACCGTGTCTAGTTTCAAGAGAAGAGACAATAAGCGGCAAACAGCTTGGCAACGAAATCCTTGCTGAAATTCGGTAGACACGATTTCATTCGACAGGTTTGGCAATGTGTTGCTTTCATTATTTCTCTGAAAGAAACAAACTTTATTGCAAATTTTTATTTATAAATTTGACGTTTAATTTGTAGAACTTCATATTATTTTTTGATATCTCATCAAAGATGAAGAATAATATGGAAGTCTGAGCATTTACGGGGCTTACGACCGTCATAGGCTGGTTTAAGTGATCACTTTACACACGTGTAACATTCACCAATTCTACCCATTATTGACAACCACACTACTCAAATTCTTGGAAGTTCTATATATATGAACCAATTTAGAAACCTTGTTCATGAATCACTAGAACTTCACTAGAGACATCTATTGGTGAGATGTAAAGAAGCTTTTTATTAAGCAGAAACTCTTATATTAGTATGTGAGATCCGAATCCTGGATTATAATCACACACACGAGAAACTATGACGGTCGTAAGCCCCGTAAATGCTCAGACTTCCATATTCTTCTTCATCTTTGATGAGATATCAAAAAATAATATGAAAATAACTCCTGTAATTGGAGATAATCCAGATTTTGTGAACAAGTATTTGGACACACTCAAAATGTTGTAGAACTTCATTTTAATTTATGTATCAATGGTTAAATCAAACACAGATTTTTTTGAGTCTACCAAGTTGTATTCAATTGTTAAAAAAACAGTTATATTGTGACAATTGTTTCACCCCAATTAATCTTAACATTCGTTTGAAAATGCCATAACTAGGCGAAATAATTGACAAAATTTTTTTTTTTTTTTAAACAATAAAATATAACTAATAGAATCAAGAAATATGTGTTTGATTGAACAATTAATACATTTAATATATTGGAAACGTGTGGGATATAGTCTACTTACATAACCGCTTAAACAACGTATCCAAACAATTAACAATCCACAATATTTAGAGTGTGTCTAAATTTTTGTTAAATAATACTGGGTTTATCTCCACTGAAGATTATTCATTTAGATATCTCAACAAAGATGACGAAGAATATGCTCTAACTCTTGGCATTTTAGAGGGCCTACTTCATGTCATAAGCTAGTTTCATTTATATTTTTGAAATCTCAACAAATATGCAGAATAATTTTGAAGTTAAGGTATTTACAGGGTTTATGATCTGTAATAGACTTTTTACATGATCACTATATGCACGTGCAATATTTACCATTCTGCCCATGGTTGACAATCACATTATCCATTTTTTGGAACTGCGATATATATTATAAATCTCATAATACTGTAGATGTGATAAGTGATATACGAATTTGTTTTTAAATCCAACATGGACGGCTCTTGTGAATTCACAATGAGTCCTATAAAAACAAAATACCCAGACTTCCATATTTTTTTTCATCTTTATTGAGATGTCGAAAATGTAAAAAAATAAAAAGTGAAACTTTGTTTTGTGAACAAGTATTTGGACATACTCAAAATGTTGTGATTTAATTTGGGTTAGACACACTCAAAATATTGTAGAAATAGTGAATAAAGAACAGTTAAATAAATTTATGATGCGAATGTGGTTGGTAATAGAAGTATATCCGGCATTAATTTCAGTTTATTTTCTTTTTTTTATGTTTTTTTTTTTTTTTCATAAATTATGCTGTTTTAATTGTTTTGTAAAGTAAAAATCCAAAAGTGTAAATGTTTTTATCAAATAGCAAATTAACCGTTTTAAGTTGCAACGAAAGCGATTTTCCACTAAGTCGTACTACATCGAAATATAAATTTATTCAATTTTCAATGTCGCTAAAAAAACGCCTTTAACTTTAGTACACGTTACCGAATTTGAAGGTAAAAAACGTATCGTGACGTACATAGTGATATGTCGTTCTTCTTCCTGAAAATGGTATGGAAACCTTCACATCGTTCTTGTAGCTATTATCTAAATTCGATATTGCGCATACTACATGACATTTCACTTAAAAAGATGAGTTTGATTCTTACAAATAAAATAATATTACCGTAAAATTAGTATTTGTAGTTTTTCGTTTAAAGAAACATAAACGAAAGTGTTACTAAGATATCTATTTTTTTCTCATCAAAAAAAAGAGCGAAATAAAATTCGTAAATGAGATTTATTTACTTATAAGGGTTATTTTATTTTAAATTAAATTTCACTTGGTAACTGCTATTATTCCTAAAAATCTATTGCGACGTGTTTTTCGAAGCATCTTAAATAATATTCAGTACAGTGTAAAAAAATATGCGTCAAAACACGTGCCATAATGATTTGAAGATAAAGTGTTATTTACCAAGTGAAATTTGAATTAAAACTTGTAGGATATTACCACAAAGTCACTGTCGAATTAAATAATAAGTATGAAATTTGTACCAGGTTCCACTCGACAATCATTTAAGACCAGTTCCAAAGAAATATTGTTTAATATGTACAAAAGTGACTGTGCAATTTATCGCTTTTATTTGAACGCGATATGCTTTTTGGGTTACTGCTTTCTCATTTTTTTACATTTAAAACTCAATTCTTGCCCATTTATTTCCCTCAGTGGTGACTCGCCCAAAACATTATTTAAAAGCTGTTCCTACTCGCGCAATATACATACCTATACAAAGTGTTAGGTTCGCTTTTGTCCTTCCTGGGCTATGGTTTCATATTGAATTTAAATACTTTATTGTATTACCTATAAAGCGTTTAGCGTCACAGAATTCACAAGCAAAGTTTCCTTCTAGTAAAAAGATACAATACCATACTTACTTGTTTTGTATCGAATATATAAATGAAAGCCTTTGTATTATACTTATTTTTTCAAAGAATATGTATTTTGAAAAATAAATACGTTTTGTTATTTTATAAGTTTTACATGAATTGCTAGATATTCAAACATCATTAAGGTTATTTAAACAGCTATTAATAAAGGTTTCTAAATGACTTTTTAATACAAATGTCAACAAAAATGAGTACAAAAGTTCTCTGTATCGTCATGCTTCATAAAGGGGTATGATTTTTAGGTGTTTGACAAATAGTAACATAAGTTTTCTACTTTCAAAACTTAAAAAGTTTATTACCTACTGTATTTGTTTTTGTAAAACTGATACAATACATTAACTGTTATCAAATATCTATAGAATGATATTGCTTAAAAAGCATCAAGATGTAATATTTTAAGATGTTATTCTAACACCACATAATTTTTTTAAAGTGATACAATAAAACATAATCTTGAATTAAATGTAACTATCGTCATACTATATCGTGACATATTTAATTATTTCTTTTGGAAGTCATTGATGTTATAAAATTTTATGTTAATTTATATTAAAAGATCTTTTAAATTTTATTTGAATTGCTACGTTACGAAACTTGATTCACGGTAGTAAAAGAAAGTAAGCTTTTGTGAATATTGGAGAGTTTATAATTAAACAACTATTCATGAAAAAACTTTACGCCGAAAACCCTTAACTCTTTTTTTATCATTTTAAAGATTCTGTATCAAGGTCGTAAGTTCAATTGCCTATCAACTTATCAAATTTTTCTTAATGTGAATTAATGTTATCCCCATTAATAATTTACAAAACTTCCATATTTTTCAATGAAGGTTTTGTATTTTGTAAACTTAACGTGATCCTTAACCTAATCATTTTTGTAAAAAATCTAGTCTTAAATTGTGCCCCAAAATTGTGTTAATATTTCAAACACATCTATGTTAATTTTTTTTACAAAATGCTTCTTATATGCGACATAATAATATACATTATTTTTTGACATCTTAACATAGATGAAGAAGAATTTGGGCATTTACAAGGCATTTACAGGGTTAAGTGATCACTTTACACAGTCTTACATTTACCATTTTTACCACATACATATACCAATAACTAGAGTAACTAAATTTTATTCTCATAAGCACGTTGTACAAAGTACCACGTTTCCCGGATGTTAATCCCGTTGAAGAGCGTTTCAATGCCCAACTTGAAAGAAAGTTTTCTTTAACCTAACTCGTTGCTCATAGATACTAGATGGCGACACATGTGAAAAACTTTTTCAATTTCAACTAAATTTGGTTTATAAGTCCAAAGTGTACAAGGGTGTTGAATATTTTAATTATGGTTTTTTTTCTGAAATATACATAAATATATAATATCGAAGTTCTTTTGTTTCTTTATAAGAATGTGTTATTCTTCATGCCATCTTTCTTAATGTCCGATTTAAATACGGTTTTTAATTAAAATAAATACAAACCAGGTGACGATGGAGATTCAATAGTAAATAAACGAAGAAAATAAACAGCGCAGTATAAATTATTTAAAATTATTACTATAATTTTCAAAATCATAATATTATATTTCTTTATACTTTAATTCATTAAAAGAACATATTTTATAGTAAAATATAATTTGCAACTCAAGGCTATGAAGAAGATCCAGAAAAGGTCAAACATAATAAAATTACTGATTTAAAAAATAGTTGTCACTTCATTAATTATTAATTATATAAATTTAACTGTCAATAATTTTCAACGTCATTTTAGGTATTGTCATACATGTTTTGATGCATTCTCCATGATAATCAGACAAGATGTATCAGATTTCAAGAACTAGAAATATTTATTAAGTAAAATTTAAATAAAGACGTTTTAATATACATATATACATAAATATGATTTTTTTAAACGCTTAAGTAAAAAAAAACAAGGGGTATTTTCAGCAGGTATTCGATGAGCATATCATTTAGATATTGATCGTTGATATCATTCATGTTTTTTCCAAGTTCAGTCCACTTAACTTGAAGGGAGGTTTTTATGCTCATGTTTACTTCATGACGTACTGTAAGGGAAGGTCTTATTATACGGGGATCTTCCTGCATTTACTTGCTATAAAGGAACTATGGAGCCTTATCGAAGGATGCTGGGTCCGTACTTTATTTTGTTTACTCTTGTTGGCGTTGACACAAGCCGAGTTAACGATAAGCAAGACTGGTACTTTAATCTAACCTTTAATAAAAATAAACATCTTCAGAGTAACGAAAGGAAAAAAATCAAATATTGAAGGAATAGAATTAATGTATGTCAAATTTTTAGATTTAAAAAAATGAGAGTTATAAGTAAACAACCTTGATGAAAATCTAACCTTTGAAAAAATTAAACATTTTCATAGATACTAAATTTACATTTATATTAAAATTAGTTTACATTTATTTTAAAATCAATATTAACTGTTCAATCAAATGAAATGCCTTATTTAATTACTCTATTTGATTTCAATATAGATTTTTATTTAAATAAATATTCCCTCTGATCCTTCCTTTAAACTATTTTTTTTTGTAAATGGTACTACAAAATAAGTATTTGTTAAACACTTATTTTAAGATCAAACGACTATTTCGGAGTTTAAATTTATTTAATTTTAATACGGTGGATAGGTATGTTTCAATTTTCAACAACTTTCAATATTAAAGCGTTGACAAATATCGATACAATATTTTAAATGTGAATATTATTGCAATTGAATGAAAATGCAAACAATTTCTACGAAAATTTTACTCCTTGATTAAAAATTTACTGAACATACACCCGAATAATTATTGGGAAATCAAAACGAAGTTTCAATTCGATTTATGAAGCCTATTGTAAATTTATTTCCATCAGTATGTTCAATATGAACTCGTGATATAAGTTTGCCATATTATTAAAACTTATTTTAATTTGTAATGAAATGAGAATTGCTCTTAATAATTATTTACACTCTGAATTATGTGGTTAATTGAGAAAATTGCTTATACAATTTTTATTATTACTGAGAGATTGAATTAAAAAAAAATAATACAAGACTGGAATTTCTTGACAATTCGTGTTATTAGATTAAGATTTGTGCAGATAATTCTTGCAGGAACTGCATTTAATATTATAATACAATAACTGTGGAGTTTTTTTCTGCGCTTTTACTTCATTTGACCAATTACTGGGTTTGGTCATTACTGACATCTTCAGACTAAAATAATCACTTTGATGATATCGGTAACGACAAAATCCATTTAAATAAAATAAGGGTTTTGGTTTAATCATATGTAGGTATATCATATTAATTTGGAATAAATACATATTTTGGAATTTAATATATATTTTGTAACATGCAACATGGTACACAGTGACTACATACGCTCGATACAAATATACTATATGTGTGTTTTATCTGCAGAAACTATAAACAATAAAACAAAAACTCTCTGGCATGGTTTCGCAGACCCCAGACTGCAAAACTGGCGTCACTGGTTCGATTTCTGCCAATTGCATTTTTTTGTTATATGTATTTTCAATTGGCCTGGGTATTTTTGTATACAAATTTTTGCATTTAGATCCCCTATCCTTACTTTCCATATATGCAGACAAGCTTCTTAAATAGAGGAATTTCGGGTTATTTCTTTTGAAGATAAAAACTTTGTTTAACAATACTCATAATTCACTCTTTTTCTATCCTTATAAGATTTGTTTCTTTCGTTGTTTTGCAGGAAGGCTGTGGTCGTTGGTTTCCCTTGGCTGGAGAGCTAGTAGTTCGAGGTTCTGAAATTGTTGGCACAGCGGGAGCAACCGGTCACGCCATTTTATTAGACTGCAGATTTGAGCTTCCATTTGGTAAGTTAATTTTGTTCCATTTCGTAGAGCTAGAGCTTTTTGATCTTCCCACTTTCCTCGAAGTTATTTCCACAGCTTTTTGTCTAAGTAACGGAGTTCTCACCGGCTATTATATTTGATATCGTGTGTATGTATATATAAAGAAACAAAAATGTTTAGATCTTTAAATTAATATTTTTTGTGTTAATTTTTTAATATGTAGTATTCGTTTTTTAAAATTTATGTATTTCAGATATGTTTGAGATATTATGACTACCAAACACACATGTTTATTTTTTTAAAATTTTTATAATAAACTTAAAGCTGCTGCTACAAAAATAAATAAACCCATTTTAAACCTATGCAGATATTTATTTTGTTTAATTTATAAGAAAAAAAACCTGTTCCTCGCAAATTAACACGATTTTTGTATAATACGTAAAAAATAATAATTAAGTTTCTATGGACTTATAAAGCAAAGTTCATAGTGCATTTAAAATCCAAAAGTTTTAAACCTTTCAATCTTGTTTTATTATTGCAAAGGGCAAATATTTTATTTTCATTGAAAATAATAAGTTTCTCTAAATCATTGTATAATTAAACCCGTTATAACACTGAATTTGTGGACGTTATTTAAAGTTTTTTTAATGACTCGTGTAAATTTATTTAAAGTCACCCGTTCAAATCTTGTTTTGCATTGTATTTAAATAACGATTTTTAGAAACGAAATATTTTGCAAACTCTACATATCTTCACAATGAATCGCCGCTGTTCGGTTGAGAAATTACATTTGATATTATTTTAGTGAGATTTATACTCCATATTCACGATTAATACTCCATTTGCCATGTGCGTGTATTGAAAGGTCAACACAATACTTCGAACAATAAACCTTATCGATGCATTTAATCTAAAAAAAATACCGCCGCAGTCATTATCAAACGGACGATCATATTTTTTTTGTAAAACGTTTCTCTAAGTACAGATTTTTATATTCGATTTATGAGTCCGCAACACCCTATCCTTTCGTAAACACTATTGGGAGTGTTTCTTGCTACATAATAAAAGATGTAAGTTATTTATTGGAAAGCTTAACCACGTTCAAGTACTTTGTGTGTGGCGTCGAATTTCTACATTTTGCTGTTTGTACTTCAATTTACCTTGAATATTATTTGAAGTATTTGAATAAATGTTTTATGTTTTTTACTAAGAACACGTATTCTCTTATTCGTAAATTAACCCTACCTGACTTGTCAGTATAAATTGAAAATAATACCTAGTCATATCGTTTACGGGTGATTTTATAAATTCTTATGTTTTTTTTTAAACATTTTTAATGTAACGTTTATCAAAAATAAGAGCATACATTTGAAGGAAAAAACACATCAAAGTAATTTTATCGATCCACCACAACTTTACTCAAACAGAGAAATTCTTTATACATTTGAGAAACGTATATTCATGTATTTATTTCATTAGGGATTTACCGGGTTGAAAACTTTAATTAAATTATTCTGTATAACCTCATCTACTCTTGTAGGTATGTTACAGTGCTAGAAACAGTGGGGAAATTATTTAAATAAAAAATTCCAATTGGCCATAAATAATTTACTTATTTATAATGAAAAATGTACTCAATTTTTATTTTTCAATGACATTTAAAATTGCTCACTTTTTCTTCCTAAAATATATTCATTTGATTTTTTTGAGGTCATTGTTTAGTTTATTTGTTTACTTTATATGTAAAATTACCAAGATTTCATTTTATTAAAATAAAATTATACTTTGAATTATACAAACAGAAAATACTCTGTCTATCATGTAATACATTTATTAATTAATACATTATTTACCAATTTCGACGAAAAATTAAATTTGATGGATATAATATTATAAGTTTACTTGAAACTACTTAATAATGTTTGATAATTTTAAGTTTTATCCTACAGTTTGACAAAATTATTTATATAAACAGTTACAACAACAATTTCAACTGTTTTCATGTACCTACTCGTAATATTGAAAACGTTTAATGTTTTTATGAACATGCTTAAGGTATATATACCAACATCGTATTTCAAGTGAACTTTATGAGTGCTTATATTATTAATATGATGGATTATGAAAAATAGTTACTTTTTGTCATCACCCAGTACTTCACAGCTCGAAGCTTAAAGGTTTTATCTACTTACAATAGATATAAAATTGGAAGATATCGTGATATGCGTTTAGTACCCACACGTTCCGGGTACCACATGCAACGATAATAGAGGGATCATCCGGCTTGTGAAGTGTCCCACCGTAAATCAGGCAGGATACAGGATAGATTACACATATCCCCGGAGTGCAGCGCGTCGTGGGGGCGAGCGGATGATTAATATTGTGCGAATTTCAGTGACATGAGAATGACGTGTGACGTGTGACGCAGGTATCCACCCGCGCGTAGGCGGATTCTGGCACTCTGACTGCGCGAGCTCGACACTGCGCTGGGGCGGCCTGTCCCCGTACAGGGCCTACCAGCCTTGCAGGACCTCTTACCTTTCCTACCACCCGCCCTGCAGGACGGGCGAGCCCTACGGTAAAAACCCGAGATAAGAGCAAACTCAGCCGACACTCGAGGTCGAGTCCCTACGCATCTTCTGACGCAACGGCAGACGCACCCATTTTTTTTAACTCTCGATAATCTCTCTGTACAAATCTGACGATATTTAGTGAACATTTTCAAATCTCATTTGATTGATTCGGTATTCAAATCTTAGTGGTAAAATATTTTTATTCTTAATTTATGGTTTACTTGGTAAATACCACAATTATATTTTCACATTTTAACTTCCTTGCCCTTACTATTCTACCTGCAGACAAGCTTCTAATAGAGGCTTTGTGGGTTATTCCTTTAAAATAAAATAAATAAACGTAAATTTGGCGTTTAACTATTAGAAATCAATTTGAATTTATTTTTAAAATATTAAAATGAAACACTGATTTTTTTTTAAACATTAAGTCTTCTCAATGATGTTAAAATATTAAAAACACATAATAATAAAATGCAGTTTTTGTCCTTCTTATGGCATTTTTAAACCACTGACTGGCTTACAAACTACTGTCACAATTTTTATTTTTATGTATTTAAAATAATTAAATACGATTTAGTAGACTCTTATTATCAGTGTTTGATTTTAATATTAAATAAACATTTAAATACCGCTTTTTCTTCAAACCTATTGTGACACGTATTTAGATGCATTGCGTATCATACGGTATTTGAAAATAATGCGAAATGTATCAAAATACGTGTCACAATAGATATTTAGAAAAAATGGTATGTATTTACTTAAAAATTAAATTTAAATTAGTTTCTAAAATCATCTCATTTTATTCTCATAACATCTAAAAAATGTTAATGGTCTCTTAAGTGAAGCTTTGAACCCGACCAATCACAGATTGTAACTTCTGAAATTACCCAGACTTTCATATTTATAAATTAACTTATTTATTTTTTGGCGTTTAATTTGTAGAACTCTATAATCATATTTAAAATATCAAATTCAAACACTGATTTTTACATAAATATATTTATTATTTTAACATTTATATTTTTTTAATCGTCGTATCAATGGTTTTGCCTTTTAAGGACACGATTAGTGAGAAAAGTTTTTAATGGCCTAACAAGATGAAATAATTATCAAGACGATTAAATTTTTTTGTTTTTTTTTTAATATGCACCTAAATTGATCCTAAAAACCAGTGTTAAATTTTAATATTTGAGGTATCTCATTAACTTCTTAACCATTGTTTTGAAATAAGTTGAATAGTTTATTTGAAACCTATGTTTGTATAAACGTTTCCATAAAAACAGGTGCGTCAGCCACTGCGTCAGCCGCTGTTATAGGAATTCTACCTTCAACCCCGTATTATTAACCTTTCAGTCTGTTTCATTGTTAAACTGAGCAAATTCTTAACATGTTTTCAGAAGCTTAAAAAGTATGTTATGATTAAAGCTAATGGTTCATTGAAACTGGCAGAATATAGTTATAATAACAGGGAGTCACAGTTGTATGCTGCATCCAACGCACGAGTGAATGTCCGCAAAACTCACAAATTAGCCTGAAATTTAAAAAGATTTAGTCCCAGTTATGTTCAGCACTGATATGAATAAATATACATGTTGTGCAAGGTTCTGAAAAACATCCTCATTTCATTGCAATTCTTGCCTGATTGTCTCACAAATCATCCAACATTAGCACAATCAACCCTCCATCATTCGCTGACGTCGGGATATATTCGTATGATATTTTATGATAAAACAAACGCGTTCATATTTTTAATGGTTAAAACTGGAATTATAAATAAAATAAAGATATTTTGGTGATATAAAAGGAATTCGATTTTTTAATTTGAATCAAATCTTTATAACAAAAATACAAATATATTTTTCGTACATACAAGTAATGTATCTAATCTTCTATCTTTTATTTTGTAAATGAACCTAAATTTCTTCAAATATGTAAAAAAAAATCAAAAACCGTTTTCGTCAAACATTTATGTATAAAAAACCAATAGAAACTGAAAATGCTTTTAATCGGAATTATTACTTACATAATCCAAAACCTATGTAACATTTTTAAAACATTTTTTCATTTTCAATAAATTTCTGTGCGATTTTGTAAATAATTCATAATAATTTTTGTTTTAAAGCTTAACTTCAAAACAAGTTTGATTCCTGCTAGATATGAAATTATTTACGACTTTTAAACATTTTTAATTAAAAAAGAAAATGATTTTTCCACCTCTTGATTTTCAACCCTCTAAAGTCTATAAATTGAAAATTAAACGGATTTATATTTTGACAAAATTGAACGAATAATAAAATCAAGGAATATATTATTCAGTTTGAATGTGTATTGAGTGATTTATAGTGACATTAATATTGAATATTAATATTGAGTTTAAATATCACCCTCTCAAATATTAAAGTTATCAACATATTTTATGTAACCGTTGCTTGTCGTAAGTCAGCTTTCAATTGGCAACCGTAAAAATTAATGTATCATGACGCTTTTAAATAATATTTCATGTATGTTGACGGATTGCATGTTAAGGTTTAAAATAAATTTAGCAACTTATTGATCCATTTTTTGTGTTTAGTTTGATAAAATAATCTTGAATTGATAGAAAAATCATTAATAAAACTGTGTCGCATGATTTGATATTATGTGTTAAGAATGCGCTTTTTACTAATGTTCGGCTGTTTTTATTTCTAAATGTTCTCTTTTCTAAATATATTTTTGTGTTCTGTGTTTATTATAAAGCAAAAACTTAAATGTCTAAAAGTTTTTACTTTCAGTTATTGATTTTAAATAATTTAAAAAAAAAACACATTTTTCCTTCATTTTTACTATACATATATTGATAATGACTCGTTGCATGAAAATGAAGAAAAAAAAAAGAAAAAATAAGCAAACATTTAATGAAGGTTTCAAAACATACTGTAAGTTATATGTGATATGATTTAAAATATAAAATTAATAATAGTGAAGTTTCTCAAAAAAGAGGTATGAGAGGAAACTGAAAAAAAGCTTTGAAGGCTACATAATTGAATGTAGGGTTTAAAATATGTAAATGATTCGAGCAAATTCTAGGATCATATTTCTTGTGAAAACACGGACCAAGTGGTATCGTTGGATAGCGCTTACTTAAAAAAAGCTTTTACTTAACTTTCATCCAACCGATTTTCATACTTAATATTTCTTTGAAAACTACGTTTTCTTCACGGCGATGGTAAATAACCCTGGAGCCAACATAAATTTCTTCAATTCAACTTTAGATAACGATTACCTAAAGAACAACTTCACAATATATACGGGTACTTCATAGACCAATTGAAAATAATTAATATAGCTGATCGAATAATAATTGCTTATCAAATATTCCTTAATTAAATTTTCAATTATATTGCTCTTACTTTATAACATTGGTGGATTTACCATCACGTAAACACGCCTTCATTTTGGGTTAAAAAAATTTTCGCCAGAAGTCGGTAATTCCAAGACTTTGAAAAAAAAAATAATGAGGTATTCAAAACGTAAAACTCCATTTATACATAGAGATGTGTATTTGATATTTAAAGCTTCACTGGGGTAAAGAGATTTCTTCCATATTTAAAAGGGTGTTTGAAACTATTATTTTTCCTACTTTTTCTTTATATATTTTTTTAAATACGAAGAATAAAAAATAATACTGCCCCCTTTTTATAATAAACAACTTCCTCGGTGTACTAATTTTAAATAAATAATTTAAAAGCACATTTAAATTTAATACGTAACCAAAGTGTTGTAATCATTGTATTGAAGTGTTACTAATGGTACTCGTAATGTTTCTTTATGATACAGATTTCATATCAATGTTTCTAAAAACAAAACATGATGTGTTAATAAATAAAAAAGCACATAGTTTATACAAAATGTACATTAGCTTTGTGTTTCAAGTATATGACCTCGATAAAGCAGTTTGCAGGAAAGCTTTTGACGTTAAAAGCAGGCCTATAGTAATGTGGGTCGGAGCAATTTTTCGTGCCATTTATTTATTGCGTGCGTCCACTTTGCGAGTAAATTCTCTCGAAAATATTTTACGTTCGAGCGAGTTTCAATAACGTTAATTGCTCGCAAATGACGCGGTTTTTCATGACATTTTGTGTATAAAATAATGTTATTAACGCCAATTCCACGTTCACGTAAAAAATGAATGTTTTTGTCTTAAAAATTCTCAAATCCAGGAGATATTCTACAATAGTATATAAGAAAAAATAACATTATAAAATCTTTGCAATATTTGTACAAACTTTTTTAATATTCTTTTAGTCATTCCCTTTTATATTGTTATCTCAACATAGAAATAAAATAAAATGGAAGTCTGGGTATTTACAAAGCTTACGATTTGTCATTGGCTGGTTTATGTGATCACTTTACTTACGTGTGACAAACATACATAGAACTCCTTTAGAGCCGTCAGAAAATCTCAAAAACAATTAAAATATTTATTTCTGTAATGCAAAAACAGTCATGAACAAACTATGATTCAGACTTATACTATATATATTACTCATATTTTTTATACTTTATCTCAATCTGCCATTTTGTGCGTTGAATGAATATGAACTATATATCAATCAACCGTATTTTTGAAGCTTACCACCAATAAAAAATTGACTCATAACTCAGGAACATTTTGACATATCAATATATTCGTCTTTCTTCTATTGTATATTGATTCATAAACACCTTTTTTTCAAATATGTTAGAATTAAGATTTATTTTTAAACGTACACCAATACCGGATAAACAATTTTACAATAATAAATATAATAATTGTCAATGCCTTACTGTTTGCATAATAACTATATTATTTTAATAAAAATAAATAAAAGAGGGCAATAAATATGTGAAAGTCGTTGAATAATAAATATTTGTATTTTATTTTTTTACCAAAATGTGTAAAGCAGTTATTTCCTTAAAAGTTTTTCTTCAGTACAGAGCTTGTAGAAAATAAAACAAAAGTTCATTTCGTAGTCTTAGTAAATGGAGCATACGATGTCAATAACACAATAACATCAAGTATCATTCTCAAAAGTTGTTGAAATAAAAAATAGCAAAAATATTGTTCTCAAAAATTAATACTGAAAAAAGGAATTTTGTTTACATTGGTTAAGGTTTACCTTACGTTATTGTAAAAACTAATGTATTTTGCCATATTTTTAATTTATCGATATAAAATTACATTTTTTTTTAAATATCAAAGGTTTTCTTAAAACATGAGTATGTTGGTTATCGTTCTAAATATTACCATATTTGTTGAAAATTTACTTTGTAATTGATTAAAAACGAACGTGAAAATTAGTGCATTTAACTTTCTTAAATATGAACTTAAATCAATCATATGTATAACCTTTAAACAAAAAAAATATTTCAGTACGGCGTTATAAAAACACTGAATTTGAAATCATTTTTAAAAATTAAAAAAACCTTTAGTATGATTTTTTCGCTCCTTTGGAGATAACTATCCATTTAAGTGAAGAATAAATACGATTCTTAAGAAAATAAAGTAATGTATATGTCAATGATGGGTAGAATAGTGTATGTAATCCAGTGATCACTTAAACCAACCAGACAGCCCTCTGAATCTCCAGACCTCGCTTTTCCCAATATATTAATTAAAATCATAAATAGTAAAGGCGCCACAAATATTTTTGAGGGTGGATAAAATTTGCATAAACGACATTTGGGTTTATTTTTACATGTTAATATTTAATACACAAAATTAAAACAAACATAGATGTACACGTAGGTGAAATGTAAAAACCTACACCACCAATATTTTGTTGCTCAAACTTGGCTTCCTAGTTAACGCTACTGAAATAAATATTCCATTATACTAACTAACTAACTAACTAACCATCACGCCGCTTCCCCGCAGGGGTAGGCAGAGAGAATCGAACGCCACACCACTCTGTCTTTGCAAACATTCTTTGCCTCTTCTACATTCATGCATCTCCTCATACATACCCGACGATTATTACGACTCCTGACCCGGCCGCTTTCAAGAATTTGACATACCTGATTGTGCCAAGTTTTCCTCGGTCGTCCTCTGCTTCTTTTTCCAACTACATTCGCTCATAAATTTGTTTAACCGTTCTTTCTTCACTCATACGCTCTACATGTCCAAACCATCTCAACACACCTTTCTTAATTTTATCGATAATGCTTATCTCAGCCTTACATTCTTTCCTTATTTCATCATTCGAACATCTATCAAACATCGTTTTGCCACACATTCGTCTGAGGGATCGCATTTCGACTGCATTCAGTCTGCTTTCATCCTTCTTTTGCCAACTCCATGCTTCGCTTCCATACATAAGGGTTGGAACCAGAACTCCATTGTGAACTGCCAGTTTAGCTTCCGCTGATAGATTTTTATTTGCTAAAACTGATTTTAGTGCACCATTCACTCTGCTCCCATTATTTGATCAATATATATATTCCATTATTTGATCAATATATCTCTCATCATCAAAATATATTGTATTTTAAGTAATCTGATATTTTTATGCCAATTTCAATAAAAAGTTTAATTCAAAAACAAACATTTTCCAAGTTTATTTGGAATGCATTCGATAATTACTAGTTACTTTCTAAATCATATTAAAAATCACAATATTGGTGACTCAAATATTGATTACATTTTAACTTATTTTTTCCGGTTGATTTGAGACTTCAAATTCAAAGCATTTTTGTTTTTCATTGTGATGTTTTTCATGATAAAATAAATATGAAATGAAATATTAAAACTCTAAACGTTTATTTACGTCTAAAAGATCGATAATTTTTCTTTATAAACTGTATTTTTTTTCTCGAGTTTAACATTCAGAACCCATATGTTGTTTGTATACCTGCTCTTTCATGTTTCCACAATAACACCATATTACTCCTTTATTACCCTCAGCTGTTCAATCAATCCAGCACTTCCTTCCGCAAAATTTCCTCCTCAATTCTATTTCTTTCCGTCTGTAGACTCAATCACTGTCACTTGACGTAACGCAAGTGTACCTTTTCTGGGCAGGGAATTGGATGGGAAGTGAACAACTAATAAAATGAACAATCGAACAAATAATATATATATATATATATGTATATATATATATGTATATATATATATATATATATATATATATATTTAAATATATATATATATTTATATATATATATATATATATATATATATATATATATATATATATATATATATATATATATATATATATATATATATATATATATATATATATATATATATATATATATATATATATATATATATATATATATATATATATTTATATATATATATATATATATATATAAATATATATATATATATATATAAATATATATATATATATATAAATATAAATATATATATATATATTTATATATATTTACATAAATTAATCAGGAGACTATGTTGTTAAATTATCATAAAAGTGTAATCTTTTTTCAAACTCGATATTTAGTTATTTTTTTAAGAATTGCAAGAGTATATATATATATATATATATATATATATATATATATATATATATATATATATATATATATATATATATATAATATATATATATATATATATATATATGTATATATATATATATATATATATATATATATATATAAATATAAATATATATAAATATATATTTATATATATATATTTATATATATTTACATTAATTAATCAGGAGACTATGTTGTTAAATTATCATAAAAGTGCAATCTTTTTTCAAACTCGATATTTAGTTATTTTTTTAAGAATTGCAAGAGATTTTTTTTTTTCATTTTTATTGTATATTTATAACCTTTTTTTCTTTTTTGGATACATTGGAGTTGGCATGATTTACAAAACATTGTCACTTCTTCCAACCAAAACTAATTTGTCAATTATATAAGGATGAAAAGCAATTTAAATTACTGAAATAACAATACTACAAACAAATAAATATTTTTCATAATGGTAACCGATTTTCACATGAAACTTTTGATATTTTATTTATTGTTTCGGCATTAACTTTGTGGTAAGACATGTTACAATGATAAAGAAAACACTTGTTTTTTACCACTTGATTTTTATTATAGACTACATGTTTCAAAAGTTAAACTTCCATCATTCAGGTCTGTATAATAACTTAAACTTTTGTAAACTTTTAATACATACTTTAAAAGGTACCTAGATATAATGATCATTTTATTTAGAAAAACTCTTAAATTGAAATGTTTTCAAACTTTGCTTCAAGTCGATCCTTTAAAAAAGATCTTAAATTCGTTGTGAAAACAAATTTAAGGCAGTTTGTTTTAATGCTTCGAGTGGTATAACGTTGTTACAGAGCCTTTATGTTAGAAGATAGTTGTCGAAAACCGGAAGGCGTGGATTTCGTCAGGGTCTAAGGCTTTCCACCTCGAAATAAAGTATTTTTATGCTTGGTAAGATTCCGAACACGCACATATTCCACACTGTGACAAGAATCGTATTATTTTACGAGCCCGTGTGATGTTTTCGATACTTGGATACCCTTGAAACTATGTAAATGGTGACAAAATCTGTTCGATGCGTAATGCCTAAATAATGAAATATGTATTTAATAACCAATTTAATAACATTCCTCGAAATAATAATTTTTTTAAACATGAATTACAATAAAATTCCATTTTATGTGCGTTATTATTTCTCTTTTTGTCGCTGTAAAATGTGATGCAGAAATATTATACGAATGTTTTTTTTGCATACTATAATGATTTTATTTTCACATTATTTTTTGACATCTTATCAAAGATGAAGAAGAATATGGAAGTCCCAATGCCCAGACTTCCATATTCTTCTTCGTCTTTGATGAGATGTCAAAAAATAATTAGTAAAACAATAATTAAAAATGGATATATTTTATATTACATAATATAATGCATACTATATAAACCTTGCAGGCTTGCACACTTTATCTCAAGGTTTGGAATAAAGATAGGTAGTGAAAAAAGAAATATATAAATATCATCGATAAAAAAACAGCTGTCATTATTTTTCATCCCTGTTTTGCTAACGTATTGTTTTTTGATGCTCTCATTTTTTGCTTAGATCGGCAGTATACGAGTAGAAGCTAAGGAGACCAATACACGTGTCATACGTTCTATTTGAGAGAAAAAAAACTCATTAAATAAATTTAAAAAAAAACTAAAAAAATGTGTTTAATAGTTTTATCGAGCCGATTTATTTTTCTAATGAACTAAAAAAAAAACTTTCACAAATAATTTCAATAATTTTAATTCTCAAACAAATTTCAGTTAACCTTAAGTATTTATCTTTAGTCCGCCTCCGTGGTGTTATGGTCAGCGTATTTAGCTACCATGCTGGAGGTCCAAGGTTCAATTCCCAGGGGGGGTGAGAATAAATATTTGTGATTTTACACTCTAATATTTATTAAATATTACTGTGGACTGGTCCCTGAAGGGCAGGAATGATCACCTTGCCTTAATATAATTAACGATCAAGATAACATTCCGTCAATACGATGCAGTGCCCTATGCACCTTTGCGTGCGGATAAGGGTTAGAGAGAGAGAGAGAGAGAGAGATTTATATTTAAGGTGGTAAGGAAATGTGGAGCGAATAGATGACGAGAGATTGACTAAGAAAATAAATGTTGCGAATGTGAGTGGAAGAACAGAACGAGGTCTGCGTAATCGGAGGGCATGTTTGACAAGTTGCATGGATGTGAAGGAAGCGTGAAGAGTATATCAGGACAGAAGAGTGTGGCGGTCCATCCTCTCTGCCTACTCCTACGGGGAAACGTGATGGTAGTAGTCGTAGTAGTAGGAGTAAGTATTTACAGTACCCGATAACTTCCGTATGGAATCGCAGTACATACAACAATCGCTGAATACATAGTCTAGATCTTGTCTTGATGTTGTTATAAATCTTATCCCTTTAACATCATTTAATATAAGCAGATTAATCGTAGACTTATTTAAGTTCAAGGTCAAAGTAACTTTACAAGATTTTGATGATTTGTCTTCGTTAAGTCAAAATGAGAATGGCATTAATATGGCAGGATTAATAAAACTTAAAACTTATGAGATAATACAACTTAAACTTGTCACATTTATCATATCACCCTCTTTGCTAATAATAAATGTTTGTTTATATATTTATATATATATATATATATATATATATATATATATATATATATATATATATATATATATATATATATATATATATATATATATATATATATATATATATATATATATATGTAATAAAATAACTAGGTACCTACATAAAACAGTTCTACCACCAGATGCCGCATGCGTCGCACAGAATTAAACAAAAGAGATCCGATAGGAAAAAATAATTGTCAGAATCAAATAGATAGATAGATAGATAGATAGATAGATAGATAGATAGATAGATAGATATAAAAATTATTATAAAGATAAATTAAGAATAAACTTTAATTACAAAGCAACACATTGTTTATTTTATTATTATACACCCACTTTACATATTATTTACACTTAATTTTCAAAAGGAAAATATTACCACGTTATAAAACGACAATTTTGTTAATTGGAAATGGATTATGAAACATTAGATGTATTAAAACAATTACTACAATATGTTCGGAGTGAGAGAGAAAAATTAGAGGATGATCAAAGAAAACGATTAGAAGATAATCAAAGAAGACGTGGAAAACTAAGAACTCGTGATAAAATTAAAGATAAAAGTCCATGTAAGATTTGTGAAAATTTAAATAAGGGAACTCGATATCACTCTGAAGCAACGTGCTGGTTTAAAACAAAGGAGGATGATAAGATTAATAATAAAAATGAAGATTTACAAATTACACAGAAACAGTGCTTGAAGAATGAAAATAAAAATAATGTGGAAAAAATTTCTACAAAATATAAAATAAAATATACTCCAGGAAAGAAGAATTTAGAAGTAGATTGTCTAAGCAGGAATCCAGTATTAAAATCGAATGAAAATGCAGATGAACAATTAAAAGTTGTAAATTTGGTTAAATTAGAAGATATTTCAAAAGATCAGAATAAAAATGAAGACATACAAATAACACAGAAACAGTGCTTGAAAAATGAAAATAAAAATAAAGTAGAAAAAACTTCTACGAAAGATGAAATAAAATATACTCCAGGAAAGAAGAATTTAGAAGTAGATTGTCTAAGCCGGAATCCAGTTTTAGAATCGAATAAAAATGCAGATGAACAATTAAAAGTTGTACATTTGGTTATATTAGAAGATACTTTAAGAGATCTGAATAAAAATGAAGGAATTCAAAAGAAAAAAACAAATGGATTGAGAAAAACTGTGTCTACTTTAAAAGGGTCAAGAAAAAAAAATACAAAAAAAGAAAGAAAGAAAAAAGAACGGAAAAAAAGAAAGAAAGAAAAAAAAAAACAAGAAAGAAAAAAAAAAAAAAAAGAAGGAAAAAAAAGAAAGAAAGAAAAAAAAAAAAAAAAACTTTATCATATCACTAAACTTATACCAGTCCCTTCACTACAAGAAGATGATCCGGAGGACGAGTGAAAATTTTACTATGAATTTTCATCCCCAAGGGGGGAGATGTAATAAAATAACTAGGTACCTACATAAAACAGTTCTACCACCAGATGCCGCATGCGTCGCACAGAATTAAACAAAAGAGATCCGATAGGAAAAAATAACTGTCAGAATCAAATAGATAGATAGATAGATAGATAGATAGATAGATAGATAGATAGATAGATATAAAAATTATTATAAAGATAAATTAAGAATAAACTTTAATTACAAAGCAACACATTGTTTATTTTATTATTATACACCCACTTTACATATTATTTACACTTAATTTTCAAAAGGAAAATATTACCACGTTATATATATATATATATATATATATATATATATATATATATATATATATATATATATATATATATATATATATATATATATATATATATATATATATAAATTAATGGCAAATGTGAGCGTGAAAACAGAACGAGGACGACCGAAAAAGGCTTGGCACGATCAGATCAAAACCGATTTGTTTTCTTAATATAAAAAATTGAGAGTGAATGTAAACTTCAAGAAAAAACAAAAATAATGATTATGTGTATAAACCACTTACTGGTTTTGTTCAGGAGTGTTTTGTTAAAAAAATACAGAAATTTTATTGAAACAGAAAATTATTGAATTAATCGTTAAAATGTAAAAATATTAAATTTTTATTTAAAATCGACATTTCCATGTCAATTAAACTTATTTAATATTACTTTGGACTGATTCCTGATGCGCAAGAGTGATCACATTGCCTTCATGTAAGTAACGATCAAGATAACACTGCCTCAATACGATGCAGTGCCCTATGCACCATTGGATGTGGATAGAGGTAAGAAGTAGACTTTGGTCAAATTCTTTGTATTCGTTAAAAAAATATTTTTCAATAAATGTTTATCACTGTTTTTTTTATTGAACATTTTGATTCAAAATATAATAAACCATCAACTACGTAATGTGAAAATATAAACTAAATACGTTTTATACAATACGATAATATTTTAAACTAAGTAAGTTATTTACGTGACAATCCAACCTAAAACTTAACTGAATAGAATTAAAACTAAATGAAGTTAGCGTAAATTTGTATAACTTTGTTTGTCTAACGCTTCCATTTCACACGCTTTACTTCTGCCATAGCTTTTCTTGTTTTCTTCTTGTTTCTCATAGAATTAACTAACTGCTCTCCACGAAATTTCCAATTAACACACTTCCACACCACTGAACCTCCTTCATACTCTCTCCATTCTCTTACGACACTCTTCGACTAATTCTCTCGATAAACAGGAGTACGGGCAAACTAAAACAAATGTAGATTTTTCTCCACTTTTATTTTTTATAACCAATGATTGGGTTTCGTGGTGAATTAAAGACAAATAAAAGAGTTGCTGCTCAATAAAAAGCTTCTTTTCATCACACCAATAGATGTCTCTAGTGAAGTTCTAGTGATTCAAGAACAATATTTCAAAATTGGTTCATATGTACATAGAACTTCCAAGAATTTGAGCAGTGTGGTTGTCAATAATGGGTAAAATTGGTGTGTGTAAAGTGATCATTCAAACCAGCCTATGATGGTCTTCAGCCCCGTAAATGCCCAGACTTCCATATTCTTCTTCATCTTTGATGAGATGTCAAAAAATAATTAAAGACAAGTCTAATAATATTGGTAGCTTCATCTGCCGTTTACTGGTCTAATCATATAAGAAAAACTGGTCTCATACATTTATTTTTTTTAAATATATTTTTTTTTCAAACATTTTAAGTGTGTCCGAATATTTGTTCACAAATCTGGATCATCTCACCAATAGATGTCTCTAGTGAGGTTCTAATGATTCAAGAACAATGTTTCGAAATAGGTTCATTTATTTGTATATAGAACTTAGGGTAGAATTGGTTAATATTACACGTGTGTAAAGTGATCACTTAAACTAACCTATGACGGTCCGCAGCCCCGTAAATGCCCAAACTTCCATAATTTTCTTCATCTTTGATGAGATGTTAAAAAATAATCGATGTTTGTTGTTTTATTATATTAATTGCAGATGAATAACAGTCACTCTAAATTTACTTCATTTACAAAAACGAAACCACTTAATTATCAAAAAAAAACATAGTGTTCTCACTCTCCTTATCATTCATCATTCATATCGTGTAATACCACTTAAAACACTACGTTTGACCAGTGGTTTTGTAATACCCATTCTATCATCAGGTCAACAGTTGACTAGAGAGACAATGCAATGGAGCTAATGATCGAATGGTTATTCCGAAATCAGTAGTCACGAAGTAGTATTTTTGAGTGGTATTACACAAATCGAACAACGAATGATAAGGAGAGTGTTTAATTGTCATTCCACAAAGTTTACAATGTTTTTAACATAGAAAATATTTAAAAATGTATGTTATGTACCGATTGACCCACAAAACGTAAGAACCTATTGATGAAGTTTTTTGAAAATTATTTTGTAATAAAAACCTATTTGGGTATATCGGTAGCAAGTTTAAAGCCTAAATTGGAAGTAATACAAGCCAGGGACTCATAATCCCTAGAAACGTGCTTAAAATAACAATTACTTTTTTCTTGCTGGTCGGTAACATAAACTTTCAGGGAAAAAATAAAACACATACATATTTTTATGTATTGTCAACATTTTTCCATTAAAAAAGTTTAAGAATTGTTTACATGAAAGAAAAAATACCTTAATATGTAACAAAAAAATAAATTAAATAGACACAAATTTTAAGATTTTGCTAAAAACTTATTTTGTTAATAAAATCTCACTAACTATACACTGGTTCTCTGTAGAGGTAGGAACAGAGAATAAAACGCTTTTTCTTCGGATTTAATAGTCGCCAAATATGTTATAATACGTATTTATTATAAATATCTACGTTTAAAATACTTTCAAGTAAATTATTTTTATTAATAATTTTTTTAATTATATTCGAAAACTAAAAAAATAAATTGCTTATTTTATTTATGTCCATTTAAAGCACTTTTCAACGAGATAACCAGTATTTATTTTTTAAACCATAAAATCTTTTTTAATTAATATAAATTAAAATACGGTTTACGATTCTACTAAACTTTTAATAGTTTTAAAAAGTCCTTTCAATGAGAAACATCTGTTATAAAATAAAATATGTAGGTTTATACAAATCATGAATCGGATTTTTATTAATATTAATGTAATGAGTCAGTTATCTGTTTATTTACGGCACTAACAATTTTCATCCAATATTTAACAAAAATTAATAAATTAACCATAAAAAAGTGAAATAATCATAAAAGTAATAAGTGAAATAAATCCTACTGTGTTTTGTAATTAGAATTAAGTATCTTTGCACCGAACTGGATTTGTTATTTTAAAAAAATTAAATTTTTGCAGCTATTTGTAATAATTTGAGAATGTATGAGAATTATTCTCCTAAAATCATCATTATAAGGGAAAATTTGACATATTATTTATTATAATTTTAATATAATGTGGTAAAATAAGCAAAAGTCTAAAGATGAAGAAAAATGCAAACTAGTTCATAAAAAAACAGTAAAAAACATCTTAATTACAGGTATACAGATTAAAGATAAACCCTTTCTTAAGATCTTCTTTGTTAATAACGACATACTATCCTCTAATTATTCCTCATTTCGTCATCACCTCAGCATATTATTTTAGAATAATTTATTTACTATCACAGGGTTGACGGCCTCTGACATGGGTTAACCCTTATAATTAGAGCGTATAACCTCGATACAGCGACGTTCCGTATTAGCGAAAGCCTCTCTAAGCCGAGGATATAATTCTTAAAAGCTTTTCAATACTGTAACTTTTAAGCGTCTCTTTTATACGCTACATTAGTTTCAATACAAAAGGATAAAACCCAAACAAACTGCGGTGAATATTGTAAATTAGAACACACTTTTTCTATTGTTTTAATTAGAAAATCAAGCTTTTTAAGAAGGGTATTTCCTATTTACTATAACAGTTGTTATAAAATGAAACATTTTTTGATATATAGTAAACAGTCTAGGAAATATATTTTTTTAAACAAATATTTTAGTCAAAATGAACAATCATCAGTCTTTTTAGTAGTAGTACACTGATAAAATATTTTTGTTATTTTTGTGGACCAGTTTAAAAATTCAATTTGTGACTTTAAATTTTAATGAAATTTTATGGATAAATATGCAAATCCATCCGTCAACGAAAAATATATTTATATATCCATGAAAAATAATATTTATTAATAAAAAAATTATATATATAAAATATATTTCTCAGATAGTTCAGACTGTGGTGTTTGGTTAGCTAATATGATCTTATAGTAACAAAATATAAAGGTTTTACCCTGTAATAGAAAACAACCGTGCTGAAATTTTCTATCAAAACCAAATTGAGCTTTCACTTTATGTCAGCATTTGAAGAGATGAACCGCCTTACCACAACTTAAGCTTCTTAAGTTGCGGAATACCTCAACTAAGAATTTACTCTGTTAAAGAGAAACGTAATATGACTCTTCAATATAAACCCTTAATACAATATAAGTATTATTGTATGCTTTGAATAAAGTGAGGCCTTTTGGTGCAAACTCAATTTTACGTTTTTTTTATAATTAATGGATCGGTTATTATTATTCATGGTTTTTACAATTATTATGTTTATTTTTATATTTAATAGCTATTATAGTTTATTATTATTTGTATTATATTATTTTGTCCGCCTCCGTAGTGTTATGGTCAGCATGCTCGGCTACCGTTCTGAAGGTCCCGGGTTCGATTCCCAAGGGGAGTAAAATAAATATAAGTGATTTTTTCACTATATATTTATTCAATATTACCCTGGACTGGTACCTGAAGCGGAGGGCTGATCATCTTTCCTTCATGTGTAAACGATCAAGATAACACTGCGTTTATATGACGCAGTGCCCTATGCACCACTGGGGTGTGGATAAGGGTTTTATTATTATTATTATTATTATTATTATTATAGAACAGGAGCTATTATGCTATTATTCCACGTGAACCTTCTTAGTATTCTAAACCAATAATTAATCCCTTCCGTTTCTATTCCTCGTCAAAGTAGGATTATGTACCTGTTAATGTTTTTTTTGGAATCAGTCTCAACACTGAATGTGAAAGAACGAACAGTCTTTATGACACATTTTAATCCATGCAACTTAAATTCTGTCAAACGCGAATGATGTTTTAAGGGGTATCAAAATAAAAATCAATATTTTTTTGCATTATGCTTATGTTTAATTACTTATTTTGATTAATTTATTAAAAATTCCCCTCGACTGATTCCTGATGGGCTAGATACATCACCTTACATTCATGTGTGAAAGGATTAAGTTAACACTGCTTTTATATGACGCAGTACTATATGCGATTCACATAAGGGTAAGAAGAAGAAATGAATATGTCATCACGTATTTTATTTTGTGAGGTGTTTTTAAAAATAAAAAATTAAAGTATTTGCAACAAGTTTTAAAATAAAATGAAGTAGTAATAAAATTATTTAAATCAAAAACATTTAGGCGTAAAATGACAAATATTGATCATAAAAGTACCTTGAAAATAATTATGGAATATGCTCAACATGCTCGAAAGAAGTCAACTTAAATTACATTCTCCCAATGGCGAAAATTTATCTGGTATGTTAAACCCGCTATTTTTTCGAATTTTAATATCCTACATTCAATTTTCTCTTCCTTGTTTTCCGTACAGTCACTATGTCAACGTTTGTTCACACCAATTTAAGTTTAAGATAACTCTGCAACGCAATAAAATAAAGAAAGGGGAAAAACACAATCAGAAAGTTGCGCGCAAACAATAATGCTACCTAAAATGCCTACAAAAGCCAAATGCAAATCTGTGCGAGGCAGAACGTAATATATTCTAAGCTTTCCGGTTTATACGACAAAGCTCTTGCGTACATCCTCCATGTTGTCCTTTCCGGCGGCATCTCTCAGCCTTTTAAGCCTTAAATGGACAAGGAATTAATTTAAAATGATTGAAATGGGTATAAATATAACCAGGAAACCACCCGCTTCACGGAAAATGGAGAAAATGTAGATTTTGATGTATTATTAGATTCCTATTGAAATCCTTTAATTTTTACAAAAAAAGGCGAATAGTTTTGAATCTTTTATCATTTTGAAACAGCAATAATCAACTGTATTCTTTCGATCATTCATACCTCCATTCGCGCAGTTGATTTCTGAACGTGCTGCTGGCTGCAAAACGTTTGTCGTAAGCTTCGTATTATTATGTACAGTTTTTTTTTCAATACGACCGGAGGCTTTGAAATATCCCCTTTCGAATTATGCGTAAATTTTAGATATTTTGTCTGAGAAAGTTTAATACAAATGATACATTTTGCTTATTGATTCGTGATTTTTTTCAAGACATCAAAGAAATTATAAAATGGATTTTATATCATTTCAAATATTGATGGTTACATCAAATAATATTTTTGAAATAAACCATAAAGCAACCGTCCTTTGATGACAAAAATAATTTAATTTTTACGATCGATATTTTGTATACTAATTTATGTACATTTATTCCGTAAGCTGATTTAAACATACAATTATTTGAGCTATTTGACGTAGGCCAGGAATGAGTTAGCAAGAAAATGAAACCATTTGTTGAATTAATTCTAGTGGAGACAGGTACGATTTATTTTTGGACTAAAAAGAAAATCAAGTCTTTGTGCAAAATGTTGGTTAAAGCTTCTCGTTTCAACATAGCGCGAGTCATGCCCCATAAATTATAAGTAAGAAAAAACACAAAACGGGGAACCGCAGAAAATGAAATTTGAAAGGACCAAAAGTTAATAAATAGGTAACATCAAGTTTATTGCAACTATTTATCACATCTCCTGAAAAAACAAAACGAAAATCTGAAGATTTTTTTTAATAGAGAATCTCATCAATGTGCAATGGTGATACAAGATTACTATTTGAACCCCTAAAGTAATCATTTAAAAAATAAAAAATAAAAATAGAAAAATATCACCTTTCTTAAATAAATGATTTTTGACTGACATACGTATATACCCTATTTAAAAGCCATATTGATAGAAAATCTCATCAATGTGCGATACGAGATAACTATATTAACAACAGATCTTTTTAAGTAAAACCTGAATGTTTTTTCTGCATTTTAAAAATATTTAGTATATTTAAAAAAATAATTAAACAATACATTTTCCTAAAAATGCAAAACAACACTTTCTTCCCTGTAGCAGGTAAATATTTAGTTTAAAATATGCCACTTTTGCTGGGATAAAGTACCTTACCTGGGCATTCTGAAAACATGAACAACTAAAAATTGTTGATTTTTTATATATGACGTTGATGAAAGGAATGAGCGATATTTGAGTATAAAGGTACTCGAAATACTGGTCTTAATAAGAGTTAAATACAAAATTAAAAAAGTTTTTTTCTATGCATCCCCTAGTATGTAAATTAACTCGGAAAGAATTTTACAAACATTTCTTGAAGGTCTCGGCTAGTAAAAAAACCTTCTTAATTCAACCAAAAACATAGCATCTTCAAAATAGTGTCAATAGAAGCAAACATATAACTTTGAAATTTGAGTACCTTTGTAGTCAATAATGGGCAGAATGATACATTTTAGACGTGCATAAATTATATCATTTCAACCAGCCTTCGACAGGTCGTGAACCCTGTAAATACCCATAATTCTATTTTTTTATTCGTTTTTGTTGAAAAACCGTTATTTTAATTCGTATTCATATTTATAAATAAAAGCATAGATACATTGCAAAGGAAAAATACTCACAATTTTCTTCATCAAATTTTTGTTCGCACTCGTAGAACTGTAACGGAAAATGAAATATTAATTAATGAATACAACAGGGACCGTTAAGTTCTCCTCTCCTCCACGAAAGCGCTGAAGATGATGGCGATACCGTAAAAGGTGGTTGTTAAAGGGGATTTCAGCTACATAAAGCGGGTTAACTTTAATAAATACTTTGCCGAGATTAAAATTACGTACTTCCATAAAGTTGAAAGAAAAAGGCAAGGCAAAGTTTCACCGTCCAATCGTAAGAATAGTTCCTCATATTTTCCTCAGTAATATCTCGGGATAAGGCTGTTGAGAATACGGGATAAAGTTTTAAGTAAACGTCGGGAAACATAATAACAGTGAATGTGTAACAGTTGGTGAATGAAACTGCTACTATGTATGTCCAAACTTCGCAGCTTAGTTTCTTCGTCTCATAACTCGCCCGAGTCTACCTGATTCTCGTGTCTAATAAACACATATTTCTGGACATCTTTTGGCACAATTGTGTATTCTCTCTCTGACTTTTCCGCCCTCTATCTCTTATGTCTGACTATTGATTTTAAAAACTATTTGAATATAACTAACGTATTTTAACCTGCAAGTATGTTGGTTTAAAAAAATTCGGTGTAATCCATTAACCGTAGTGCAAAATAATTTTTCCCATAATATGCGAAAAATACTAAAGCAATATTTACATAAAAGATTTTTTAATGTCGTTGACGAGAAATAATGAAAATGACTTTTGAATATTAACCGAATATTGTATTTAATTTCTGATTTTGTAGGTGACATGTCATACTACACAAAAAATATATTTTTTTTTATAAAATATAATAATATAATATAATAATATATTAATTATAATATCAACAACAATTTATCATTTTACAAATAAACTAGACAAATAAATCATGCATTTAATTGTTTTAATGTTTCCCTACATATATTGTACCCAATATATTCCTCTTTCACAGCGATTGAAAATGTGTCCTGTTCATTATTTTCCTTTATGTCTTTATTACTGCATCATCATCAACAACGAAATCATGTGTTGGGATATCGATGGGTACCAAGCCAATCGCATGTCATTTGATAAGATCTACTTGTACTAAATCTGCTTTTACTAAATCGTTTGTAGCATAGACCATCGGTTTCGAACTTAAAATTTGACAACTCAAACGGCTAATCATTGGCGAAATTTGACATTGTTCATGAGGTATATCGTCGGTCGTGAGATAAGTCGTTTTACCAAAAAATTCAAAATTCACCGGGTAACATTTATATTTAAAAGATTTGTCTATCTGTAGATAAAATATTATAAAATAAAGAATTTAAAAAATTTTTAAGATTTTTTTTTCAGTAATTTAAACAAATACACGAGACACAAAGCGGTAATGACTTGGATTGGCCGATATGGGTGAGAAGGCAAGTTCCATGAATATAGCGGAAATTCAAATACAACGCTGTTTTTAAGTATTTTTAGCAGGGTTTTCAAATATATAAATATTTTAAACAATAAAACCCACAATTGACATTCGGATAGAGTATTTATTTTTAAATTAATAAAATTGGATCTGGCGGATTTTGAAAGAAGGCGACACATACTGCAAGAATCCATCCCTACTTTGCCATTTATTGAAAAATATAATTTTCATTTCTAGATGCTGAGGGTACAGAAGCAGCGGAGTTACAGA
Source organism: Brachycentrus maculatus (assembly GCF_059751285.1). Taxonomy (NCBI): domain Eukaryota; kingdom Metazoa; phylum Arthropoda; class Insecta; order Trichoptera; family Brachycentridae; genus Brachycentrus; species Brachycentrus maculatus. Next base: position 131,251 of record NW_028280781.1, read on the forward strand.
GGAAACTCGACCTTCTGAACAGCCTCGCTGGACAAGAAAGGGCTGACCAGGCTAGGAGACAAATGCAGTATACGGCGAATTGTAAGTGAACCTATGTATAAATCATTGTTTAATTTTTTTTTTAATGACGCATGTTCTTAAGGGAGGTTTTTGGAAGACACCAGTCTTTGTGTATGGCATAATAATAATACGGACCTTACGACAAACGATGTTCAGTCAATAGTATATCCAAAGATTGATTGGCCAAATTGTGAAGAAAATGCAGTTCATATCTCTCTTTATAGTTCATCTGTCTCTCTTCCACGCCATTCTGGCACCCAGTAGTTAGGGTGAACTAATTAAATGTCTCAATTTTTTTTTTAAAGCATACTCATTCTCTAAACACAAGTATCTTCTTTATAAGAAAGCGTAGAAACGTTATATTTGAAATGTTTTGTATATGTACCAACTATTTTGTATTATTTAAATATGTTTTTCGTAAAAAAAATAATGAAAAAAAATCATATGGAAATTTAACAGAAATATTAAAATAAATACATTTACAAAAATGAATAACAAATAAAACAGGTAATTGTAACATTCCAATTACAAAATTTCACAAATATTAAATGCATTAAAAGTAAACAGCAAGAATAAAATATAGCAAATGTTAAAAACAAAATTTTTAAAAAAATACTATGATATGGACGGTTTGGCCATTGCATCACGTATCTATGGATTTATCAATAGTTTAGAGACTAGAAGGAATGTGTATTTGATTACGCATTTTTATCAATTATTGCGCGGTATAATCGATAATCCTGAAATTATCCGGAGCATTGGTCTGTATGTTCCCGATAGTTACCTAAGACAGCGTCGGCATAGATTGTTTCACATTCCTATACACAGGACCAACCTGCCGATGGTTATGCCTGTAGGAAGAGCTACCGCTACGTTGAACAATATCACATTGGATATTGATCTGTTCCATGTGTCCGAAGGAGTTTTCCGAAGCGGGATTCTTCTACACCTTTAAGTCTTCTTGCTTACTTTTAATATATCCGCCTTGAATATTATTTGTTATGTATATATTATTTTTTTATTGAATAAATTGAAAATTGAAATTTGACCGTAGATCGTGAGAATATTTATCAAAAAATAAATTGAAGATCAGACGTTTTGAATAATTTTAAAACAAAAAATGCCGAAGTATTTGTAAGTTTTATTTCATAAATGACAAAAATCATGAATCAAAATGCTTGAATGATGTTGGAGTTGAACGTTGTTTTAGGGGAATTTCAAATCCTCCTCTCAGGTAAGATTATGTTAACCTTCACTTAGTATAGTGGAGTCTCCTGGACAGCCTTTCCGTATTTTTATTACTATTACTTTTAACTATTATTATTACTATTACTATTTAAATTACTATTTATTAAGTCTCTAACCTGCATTGCTTTTTCGACAAATTCCTTAATTAGTATTATTTATTGATCAAGTAAAATTTATGATTTAAATACAAAAATAAAACACTTGTATAAGAGCGCATTTTCGAGTTTTTCTATGTAAATACGACTAGATTTTATTGATATCGTAATTATAAATTAAATTAACAAATTTAAGCTCAATAAGTAAAAATAATGCACAAAAAATGGATATGGTAATGTGATATTTTCATATTTATATATTTTTTTATTTCTATCTATTGCAAAATAAATTTAAGAAATTTTTATTTTCAATTGTCTTACTTTGCCTGTCCTTAATACCATATTTACAGAAAAACTTTTTAAATAAGAGACTTTGCGGTTTATTCCTTTAAAAAAAACACTATACACCCCTCACCCAAACCCTTACTAGTTATACAAATTTTGTGAAGTGATAGTTTTGTTCATTTTTTGTAAGATAGTTTACACCCAAAAATTTACAAATTGAATTTAGCGCACAAGTAAAATCATTGAATCAAAATTAATCACGGAAGAAAGCTCATTGCTATCTTAAAATCAAAGAATTCTAAAATACGTGCCTTTAACGTGATGGCGAGTGTTTTTGTTTTTTAATTTTTCAATAAAAAATCACAAACCATAGTGACTTACATTATAAAAAGTTTAAAAACTCACACTTTAAATGGAAAAGAATGTTAAAGTTATAAAGTTGGACTCTAAGTAGAAACATGTTAAACGGTGTTGCATGAGCCGTAGATGGATTTCAGAGTCGCTTGGAAGTTATTCTAAAAAATACTCTTACGACATTTACTGTTTTTCAAACGTTTTATACACAGCTGATGTATCAGAAATTTATGTTTACAACCATCTCAACCTCACTCTGTTAGAGCCGTAAACCTTTTAAAGCAATTTCCCAATAAATTTCCCAATTTAGTGAGGCGGTCGCGGGTAAAAAGATAAATGGGTTGGGAACCACTGGTGCTCTTAATGAATAATGACTACGTTGTTTTCCAGCTGGGTACTCCGAAGACTCCGACTACACGTCAGATCTCAACTTCCCGGTAGGCCAGCATCCCAATTCTAGTGCTTCTCAATTTAAGGCCGCTGCTCACCAATTACACACTCCACAAGTAAGATTTATTTACATATTTTTATTTATTTACTTAAACATATTACATACAGATGTCTCATATATATGTTTTATATTCCTGATGAGTAATTTCAATGAGTATTCGCGTAAGAAATACTGATAACCGGAGAATGTGTAAGATGGAATATATCGTGAAGTGAAGACGAAAACGAAGGCGATACTGGAATGAGCATTTAAACAGAATGTCAGAAGACAGACTTCCACGTATCGCGCTTCAAGGAAACCTTGAAGGACGTAGACCCCCAGGCAGACCTCCAAAAATATGGAGAGAAAGCTGGCAGTCAACATCCCAAGAGCGACAGACGACGGCACAGATGGATCCTGAGGATCTATAAAAAGAAGAAAAATTAATTTACACTACTCATTTTTAAGGCATGGGATTAAGTTTAACAAGATTAAAAAACAAATTTGAAAACACAGAGAAAAAATAAAAATATAAACCAATAAAAATACAGTAAATAAGCAGCAAAAAAAACATAAGGTAAGAAGTATGTTTAAAGGAAAAAAAGAATACATACTTATAACTAATCATTAACACAGATATCTTTCCATAAGTATTTTTTCATATCAATAATTTTGGATCCCTGACAGCTTTCTATTTAATATATGTCAGGCAGCTGGTTAATTTGAGTATAGGCAATATATTGCAAGGACCTTAGTCCAAACTAAGTTGTGCTTTTCGGCTCCACATATATTTTATTATGTCCTCGTTTATTAAAATGAAGAATTTTTTCTTTTAAAAATCAGTTTGGTATTTGAAGCATTGTATTTGTAATCTCATATGATGGGAAAATGTCTAAAGATATATCTGTAGTATATACAATGTCTGTATGTAGGTCACACATCTAATCGATGTACGAGTACAATAAACTCTTCTGCGTGGTCATTGTTAGCTTTACATTGAATATTTTTTCGGTTATAGCACATAAACTTTTCCGCCGAACAATGCTTGTTCAGAATAATTACCTGGAATTTTCGACAACGAAGAAATATATTTTACGCAGTATTTTTCTAACAAAAAATCAATGCCTTTGAGTATATGTGGTATTGTTTATTTTAAAACGATGTGTACATTTAATAATGATTCCCCTGCATTATTAGGTAGGTAAACGTAATATTTAATTTTTATTTAAGTTTTACTTAATAAATACCACTTTTCCTTCAAATCTATTGTGACACGTCTTTGGATGCATTTTCAAATGCCGTATGTGAAGGTTAGTCTAAATTTTAGATTTGTATCTTTGGGACGTTGAAGGTTGAAGAGGGGATAGGAACTGTTTTTATTTTTATTTATTTACTGTGGTAACACAGACCACTGTCATATTTGTCAATTTCTTTAATTTCAAAATGTTGATTTTTATGATTTTTCGTATTATTATCATTTAACCTGTCCAAAAATATTATCGTATACATACGACCAATACAAAACATAATTTATGACGTGATTTATATCGAAACATGTTTAAAACATGATTCATGTCAAAATTATTGATGTTTCGATAAATCATGTTTACTGGGGTAAATATATTTTTATTAAAGAAAATATGTTGCCTATAGTATCGACTATGACATAAATTTATAAAAAGTAAAAAAATATATAAAATACTCCTGGACAGGTTAATAATTATTTTTCTAGCACAAATATTTTTTTCATAAAGGCTCAGTGAGTTGAAAAACTCGTGATTTTTGTACTCATTTTAACTGACGAGTACCTACTTAACATGAAGTTGGAATCTACGTCACGTCGGTAAACCTTTTAACCTACCTGTATAGAAAAATAAATGAAAACGAACGTCACCCAAGAGCTATTCCGACGCTGTTAGTGACGCTGATTGCCTGGCAGTAGGCGTTGAAAAATAATGTATTCTAATGGATATTATTACTTTTAACGAGCTGTTAACGTGTAAAGACACCTTTCCAACATACAGTTAAACCTCTCATAACAAATTATTCACATAGCGAGCAAAAAAAAAGAAAAAAGTAGCTACCATAACGAGCGACATTTCGCATAGCAAGCACAGAAAAAGGGCAAGTCCTTTTTCACGGCATTTATTTGTGAGCCGGACTTTTTTTCTATTTTTTAATTTATTTTTTTAATTATTTTTTTAGAAAAACCAACTACTACAAATACAAGAGAGTCAACAAAATAATAAACAAAAAGCCAATTATAGGTCTTCACAAATAGATACATGATATATAAAGAAACATTAATTCGCAAACACATACACTCACACACACTTACGGTCACATGGATACACTACACACATATTGTATACACACACGCACCTACATACACATACACATACATATGCACATAATAATTCCATAATTCGGAGAGCAAGTCGAAACAAAAAATTTTTCGCATTACAAGTAAGATTATGGAACGAATTATTTTCGTTATAAGAGATTCGACTGCATTTGATTATTTTTTTTAAGCAAGTTTTATTTTTTTTAATATCTCGTGCAGCACCATAAAATAAATATTCTTCTATCCGCACCCAATGGTGCATAGGGCACTTCATCGTATTTAAGCAGTGCTATCTCGATCGTTACTTTCATGAAGGCTAGGTGATCACTTCTGCGATTTAGGGACCAGTTTATAGTAATATTAAATAAATATAAGATTGTAAAATTACTAATATCGAACCCCTGGGAATCGAACCGGGACCTACCGCACGGTAGCTTAACACGCTAACCATTACACCACGGAGGCGGACTAAAATAAACATAAAAAAAATATAAAGAAATTATTTTACTGAGTAGGTAAATTTTTCCTATAACTTACCTAACCCGGCTGTTTACTTTTCAGCGTTCGCTGGAGACGTCTCGAGAGAACTCGTACGAGCGGGATGAAGTGATGTACGGCAGCATGAGGGGGGTGCACGACGACGGGTACGGGGGGGGACAGCGGTGGGAGCCGGATCCGGAGCCGCTCTACTACAACAGTAGGCCGAGATACACTCAGGAGCCGACCAGGTCAACTAATTTATACACCTTCCTACAAACTTGACATTTAAAACAATATATCTAAACAAAATATATCTACAACAGTAGGCTGAGATACACTCGGGAGCGGACCAGGTCAACTAATTTAAACACCTACCGACAAACTTTTACATTTGAAACAATATATCTAAACAAAATATATCTACAACAGTAGGTTGAGATATACTCAGGAGCCGACCAGGTCAACTAATTAATGTATCTTCTTTACCTGCCTACAAACCTTAACATATAAAAAATATATCAACAGTAAGCCGAGATACACTCAGGAGTCGACCAGGTCTAATAATTTATACGCGTATCTACCAAGTACTACCATAATTCACAAATTAATTTTATTTAAGCCCAGGTCACATTCGAAGTAATTTTTGCTTTAAGTGATAAAAAAGGTTACTTCATCGTTGATAACAATATGAACATAAGGTGTTTGATAAAATGGATTACCACTATGTCAAATATATTAATATAAATGTTTACTTATGTCATTCTATTTTATTTATATTTTAAATCACTTAAGCATTGAACATTACATTTACCCAATCAATCGACAAATTATATAAATATTTTCTTATGATTACTAGTATTGTTCTATCAGCATTTTTTCTTACTAATATTTAGTTAAATCAATAGAATTTCAATAGTTTTAGTAAATATAATTAGATATTTTTAATAACAGTATTAAGAATACAAAATTTATTATTTAATAAATAAAGGCATATGTATTTTTATTATATTCTATTTTTATTTGGATCTCTAGTTGTTTTATTTACTGTTAATATTAATTTATTATTTATTTAAATATCTGCAGGCGAAGGAAATATGACTGGGAAAATGAAGACAGGTGATTGCCATGAATTCACAATTCACGCTTCAAATTTGAATTTTAATTCCTTTATAGAAAATTAGGCAATATTTATTAATAATAAAACACCTTCCATTACTTCACAAAACACATTAATTTTTCACATTACAAAAATTCCACACGTGTTTTCTTTGCATGTAATTTAATATTATAAATCATCGGTTAATTTTTAAAATTTATTTATCACTGAACATAAACAATATCAGGAAATTCAAAACCATAGAGAAAAAGGTCATAATTATTTTTTTCTGTGTAAAATCCGTTTTTTCTTTTAATCATTTGTGCCACTTGTTTCTATACTTTTCGCATCATTTTACCATAACGATGACACCAAAATACATTGTTTGATAATAATGCAGAATGCACCAAAAAGCGTGTCAAAATACATTTTAAGAAAAAATTCTATTTACCAAGTAAAAATTAAATGCAGAATAAATAGATATTACCAGAAAGTGACTGCTAAATCAATTTATAAAATCACAATATTTTTTTTAATTTCAAGATGCTTTTTTAGCAATCAGAAACATTTCATTATCCATTTTATTCCATCACAAAACCATGAGAATGCCTGCATTCAAACATATCACAATCACAAAAATCACAAGCTTATTTGAAAAAAAAACACCATTACCTCAAGTATATGTCACCAAGTAGTTTTGATGAAAAGTAATGGTATTATAATGAAGCAAATTACTTTTCAATCAAATTGAAATAAGTGGTTTGTGACAGTTATAAATCAATTTCCACGTAAAACCATTACAGTTTCCACAAAACATTAAGTTGAACTCTATGACTGAAAGAACCAATTTATTGAATGATACAACATTAGGGTTGCCGATATATTGGAACATGTCACTATTAATGACTGTGGTGTCCCAACATCTTGGAAACCTGGAAATATGTCGATATTTGAAACATTTTAAGGTCCTGAAAGTTTCAGAAAATCTGAAAAAGGGGATCGTTAATCATCCAATATTTCTTAGACAAGGATTTAGGAGTCCTGATGGGCCTAAAAAATCTCCGAAACCGATAAAAAAATCTGAAAATAGAAAATGATTTGTTAGTTGAAATGTCCCAATGGGATCGCGGGAAAATATGGCAACCCTAACTTTATTAATAATTTAGAATTCATGATATCTGACTGAAGTAGTTTTATTTTATCAAGGGTTTATTACAATTGTTTCTACCATGATGTCGTACAGAAAAATGAACTAAAAATATTGGTACTTTAAGCAGAATAATATTGAATTAAATTTACAGTAGCAATATATTGGCAAATATAAAACAAGGTAACGTATTATTTTTTCAGTTCATAAAATCAGGTGTTAATTATAATATTTCATTAAACTTAAAAGCGAAACAATCACAAACATTGTTTTTTCAGTGTAGCTCATATTTTTCAGGTTTATTCATTTCCTGATTTTTTTCATATATTTTCAGGATGGAGGGTTGGAGGCAGAACCAATTATTGGGTCAGCATAGTATGGAGTCAGACGCTTCGTTTCATTCTGCAATTGGACCACCATCGCGAAGAACGAGAAGTGAGAAAAAAAAATATTAAAAAAAATATTTCAACATTATTTTAAGAAAAATCTAAAAAAAAGCTTGTGGTAGTGAATTAAATATTAATCAAAAAAATGTTTTATGATAATAAGTTTTTTTTTAATATTATTTTTGAACAAACTTTATTTAGACACGCGTAACTTAGGTTGTATGATAAAATTAAAAAGGAATAAAACTGAAAGCTCATGTTTAATTTACAAAAATTGTAAAGTATTGAAATATCCATGGAACCACAATACAATGGCAAACATAAAAAAAACAGTAAAAGTGAATAATCAAAATCAGGCGGTCCTCTATAAGCAATAGTTAATATAGCTTGAATTGCTGTTTCGTTTGACAGATGACGCTGCTATTATCATCAAAACCTGCCAACTGTGAATATCTTAAGGATATATTAAAAAAATTATAAAATAAACGAACATTTTTTTCAACTTATGCAAATAAATAAAAGGGCGAATATAAATGCAACATTTTGATGGAAAAAAAAAACCTTTACATTTTTATTTTTATGGATAATATGTGACTAAGAGAAGTTTTAGACATTATAAAATTGGATTTTCTTGGTTCTACAACAGATATTGGTCTGTTTATGGTACTGATAAAATTCATATTAAACTTTACAAAAATGAAAGCTCAATTTTATTTTTCAATACTTCTATTTGGTAATATTCTTTCTACCGTTTTGTTATGGGAAACATACATTTTCTTAAGGAACGGAGAAGACTGTTAAAATAGTGCCAAATAAAAGATGTAAAAACAATTTTTGAATATTTTACTATAAAGTTTATAAAAATGTGTCTCGAAATAAAAGATAAATGCATTTTTTACAGTTAGGATGATGAGAGGTTCATTGATTAAATTTTAATCGTTATTTTTATTTAATTATTTCAGTTACACCAACAAGGAAGCCAAGTTTGGAGAGACAGAATACTTCATACGATGAGACTTGTGACCTAACTCCCACGTACACAGCTAGGTTTGTTTTTTTTGTTTTTTTTTTTAACGTAAGCTAATTTCAAATAAAAATATAACTTTTAATCCAAATTTTATAGACCTTCTCCAAAGATATTTACAGTGCCATTACTAAACATTTTAATGACATCTCAATATATTGTAGATGAAGAAGTCTGTTAAGGTAAGAACATGGAAGTCAGGCTTGCTTATGATCACTTTATATACTGTGATGTTCGGACTTTCATCTTCTTTCTAATAAATATTCCATTTGAAGTTAAGATATCATCCGTAGGATCAAGACTCTAGTGTCTGATAAATAATATTATTTTTTTATTTAAATATGGTTGAAGTCACTAATTATAATAAATAATATATAAATATGTACCTTAAAGCCCGTTGTGTGAAAATTTGATAAATCCATCAACTCCTTCATTAATTTATTCGACAGTAAAATTGTGGTGCTACCTATCCAGTTTTAATTTAAATTAAATTCGTTAAACCACTTTTTTCCTAAAATCCATTGTTACACATATTTTTGTGCATTCAGCATCATTTTTAAAAACTGTATATAAAGCTTAGTATTAATTTTAGCATTGCATCCTTGAGACGTTCAAGGATGTTTACTATTTAATACACTATTAAGGAAGTAAACGCCCTTGAGTAACTATTTAACGCAAAAGGGTTCTTTATTTATATTATTAATATTATTTTTATTCTTAACATAAACAAAACATTTGTGATTCATTGTTTTCTTGATCACTGTGAATAGAACTTTTAATGTTTCGTGTATATATTTTTTTTTCAATTTTCAGAGATCAAAACATGTTTTCGAAGCAGACCAGCTACGAAGAGTTCTACGATACGTCTAGCTACTACCCGGGAGAGGAAAACTTCACGGTTAATGAGGAAGATAGACAGTGGGACAGTGGGGGGTACTACTTCGGTCAGGATTACACCACAGCAGACAGGTCTTCTGTCACCACAACCGTGGAGTATGAAAATACCATCAATAAGAGAAGGTCTTCTGTGATACAACTACCTCAAATACCTCCTAAGGTGAGTACAATTTAAGAGCAATAAAATATTAGCATTATAAAATAAAACAACTTTGTTTTAACCACTTTTTATTGGTACACTTTATCCAACCGGTTTCGACAAGAACTTTGTCATCATTAGGGTTTATGTACTAAATTCTAAAACATTGAAATACTCAGGTAATTACCCTTCGCTTACCAAATACTTCCACGCACTCCGTACACCATATGAAAATATGATTTAAAAATATGATTTAAAAAATATGATTTAAAAACTCTTAAATGTTGTTTTTATTGTGCATTGCGTAGCGAATACGTCAACTCCGAATGACTGAATGGAATCGCCCAAAAACGGCATGAAGCCGCAAGTTCGTAGCTCAGAAGTTGTCATTCGGAGTTGACGTATTCGCTACGCAATGCACAATAAAATCAATCAAAACAAAGAAATGAAATCAGACGAATATGCGGCAAATGATATATGATAGAGTGCATCAACCCCTCATGTCTCTTCTCAGCGGAACTTCGAGACACCGGACTGACCTGGGAGAAAGCCAAGGAGATGGCACGTGACAGAGTGACTTGGATGTTTTTGAATTCGTATGTCGGCTAAATAAACTGATATAAAATTGCAGGTACGTCCCCAATCTGTGATATCCGAGGCATACGGGGGCACGCCGCGAAAGAGTTTGCGCAGAACCGCCAGTCGGGCGCAAGGAAGAATCACCCCAGAATTGACTTCTAGAGGAGCTAGTTTGCCAGGTAAACTACACTATAAACCACGCTAAGATTGAGTAATTCCCTTTTTTGTTCTATTCTAATTTCGTCTTTAAATGCCTGAAAAAGTCAACTTTTTTTAGTAAAACTGATGTAAATATTAAACTATATTAAACTTCATACAATAAAATAAAACGCATGTAAAGTACATATGTATGTGAGGTCCGAATCCTGGATTAAAATCACACACATGAGAAACGCCAGCCCCGTAAATGCCCAGACTTCCATTTTCTTCTTCATCGTTGATGAGATGTCAAAAAATAATATGAAAAATATTTTTCATGTGGTATACGATGTACCCAGTCACTCGTTGCTATATCTCAGTCTGGTTAAATAAAAATAAAGAAACAAAGAGCACATCCTTGGAATTCAATTCACAATGCTTGTAAAGCAATGAGTATATTAAAAATCTATAAAACAACAAAACATTAAAAAATAATTTAATTACAAGTGACACTAAATGTCTAGAAGCATGTTGTCTGCCATGAGCAAAGTTAAGTATTGCATGTATTTTTGCTATGTTCAACAGATCGCATGAAGCTATTGTGGTAAAAAAAAAACATTTTTTTCCTTGTCAAGGCTGGTGTAAGTGATCACTTTACACACGTGTAACATTCACCAATTCTACCCATTATTGACAACCACACTACTCAAATTCTTGGAAGTTCTATATATATGAACCAATTTAGAAACCTTGTTCTTCAATCACTAGAACTTCACTAGAGTCATCTATTGGTGAGAAGAAAATTCTTATTCATCTTTGATGAAATGTCAAAAAATAATTTGAAAAAAACTCCTATAATTGGAGATAATCCAGATTTTAAAACAAGCATTTGGACAAACTCAAAATGTTGTAAAAAACATTTATTCAAGTATTTTTCTTTTTTAATTCTTGATTTTTTTTCTATTTTTCAGCTACTCCTCCAGGAACCCCCCGCGCCCCCCGACAGCTCCCTCGCCCCCCCGCCCCCGCCAGCCTCCCCCCCGTCCCCACCACACCGAGAATGCTGCCACGACCACCCACAGCAGCATCTCAGTTCAACGGTAAAATTAAAATTATCTAAATAAATACGTATTTGTATTAAATTAGGTGATGAACATCACAGGTACCTCAACTTGATATGAAACATCATTCGTTCTTTTTATATGAAAGAAGTTGGAAGTCTGAGCACCTCAGGGCCTACGAGCAAGCTAAATAAATACAGTGGAACCTCTCATAACGAGCATTATTCGTTCCGGAAGCTTACTCGTTATGCGAAACATTTTTTTTTGTTTTGACTGGCGCAAAAGTCCCGCCTCACAAGTTAATGTCGTGAAAAAGGGGCTTGACCTTTCTCTGCAACTCGTAAAGCGAAATGTAGCTTATTAAGGGAGTAAGTTTTTCCCTATTTTTAGCTCGTTATGTGAAAATAAAGCGATGAGAATGGTGCTCAAGAAAAATAGATTTAATAATATAGAAAAAATGAGAGTAGAACTCAACTGGTTATCTTTAAAAAAGAGACTAAAATTAAATATGCTGATATTTAAATTTCATATAAATTTTTAAACAATAAATCACCCAAATATTTTAAGGATAAAAAAGTGTTAAACAAAAATGTGCATGAACATATTACTAGAAATAAGGATAAAATAAGACTGACATTGTTGAAAACAACAGAGTCACGAAATTGTTCAATGTATAAGGGTTTGTATGATGAGACGCCTGAATGTATGAAGAATGAAAAGAGTCTGAAAGAATTTTTAAAACATGTTTTGTTTACGGTGAGGAGATGTAAATATATAAATATAATGTAAATTAAGTGAAAATAATAGTTTATATTAGTGTAATTTAAGCTAATTAAAGAAATAAATAAAATTAAAATAAAAAGTACTCGTTGTGAGAGATTCCACTGTACTTCACAAATTTCTCAACTGGTGACGCTACAATCAGCCACCTTCTTTCATATAAAAAGAACAATAGATGTTTCATATCAAGTTGAGACACTTGTCATATTGACATATCGCTCACTCCTTTCAAGAACGTCATAAATCAAAAAACTTGATTTTTCAGGAGAACGTTTTTAAAGTTTGAAAATATAACACAATCTATTAAAAATAAATATCAAGCCATTTATTGAACTTTTTACTGTGCAACAGATCTTTTTAGGTAAAACCTGATTTTTTTTTCTCCATTTGAAAAATATTTAGTATAAGTATTTAAAAAAAATATTAAACAATGCCTTTTCTTAAAAATGCAAAAACAACACTTTCTGCCCTGTAGCGGGTAAATATTAAGTTAAAATATGCTGCTTTTGCTGGAATATAGAAAATTTTCTGGGCGTTCCGAATACATGCACAACTGAAAATTGACGATTTTTGATTTGTGACGTTCTTGAAAGGAGTGAGCGGTATATGTAGGGTGATTTATCCAGTGTTTGATATATTAAATAATAACATAATTTTACCTTTTTTTACATTGCAGATGGTCCGAAGTTTTATCCTAAGCCCTATAATGAAGATTACAACTACGGCTATGATAGTCTGGAAGATCAGAGTCAATCTAATATCATCGATAGCACTGATACAAGCGATTACATTTGGCCTAGAAAAAGGTAATCAATACAAAAGTTTGCAAATTAAATATATGAATTAATTTATGAATTAAATTCTGTATTTTGTCTACTAAGTTTGACGTGGTATGTTTGATACATCCACGTTTATCCTCCCAGGTCACCAACAGATCTAGCAAAACAATCAATCGATAAAAACAACTTAGGTCCATAATTTTTATTTCGCACAAATATGTATTTCCTTTTACAACCTTTCTTTTCAATTACACATAATAAACTTAAATTTACTAAAAGGTTTGGGTCATAAAAACTATCGTCGCCGGGTCACCGGGATGGATTTAAATGTTAAAGGACAATATTCCAAGCCCCAAGAAAAGAAAGTTTTATTGGCACGGCCTTTTAAAAAAACCATTAAAATTATCCTTCGCCAGAAGATTTTTTTTTCTTTCACTACTGCTGCTTCACTGCTGATTTTTGGCACTGAAGTGAATTGAACAAATAAGTTCAAAAGCCTTTCATAGTAAATGTCAAAGTAATGATTGAAGTTATGATCTTTAGAAATGTTTTTCTATTGATAAATTAATTGATGTTTTATTTTCAGATTGCCTTCTGTAACCGAATCATCTCGTAAGCTTCCTGCCCCACCTTCAAAAACAAGCAATATTCATCAAACTGAATTTCAACACGACCAAAAACCAACCATACAAACACCACAAGCCTACAATCAAACATTTTTATACGATAATCAAACCAGTAATATAGATCAAAATAGTTATCTCCCAAATGATACGTATAACTCAGTAAATAACACGTTCATAGATGATCAAACATCATTCACACAGGACCAAAAAACAAATATCATAGATAAAAAACCAATCTTCCAAAAACAGCTTTCTTACGTAGAAGATAAGCTACCCTTCAGTTTAACGGATAAAGCTTACGCGGATACTCAGCAACCTTATGTGGATGACCAGAGTTATATGAACGAAAGCTTCTACTCGGCTGAAAGCCAACCTTATGTTGAAGATACAGAGCGATACTTTGACGACCAAAAACCCTACACGGAAATTCAGGAACCAATTCAAGACCAGTCAATGTACGAAACTGATCAGACCACGTACTCCTTCAATAAGCAGCCATTCCAAGAAGCGGATCAAACTGTATATAGTCAAGACCAAATGCCTTACTATGATGGATCATCTCAGCCTTATTATGAAGATCAGACGCCTTATATAAAAGACTTATCGCCATATCAACAAGACATCAATAATTCATATCAGCCAGACGCACAACAGTTTACCTCAGTTCCTTCAAGCATACAAAATAAGTAAGTTGGAAAATATGTTTCTACATTCTTAACTACATCACATAAAATCTTTGTGATTCAATGGTATTTGAAAGAAATAAATTTCGATTGATGCAATCATATTTTTAAAACAATTTTTTCTTCATTTTAAATGTTTCCATATATTAAAGTGGGCAATACTCAATCATCCAAACATTTAAAAAATCAATATCACTTTAAATATCAAAATCTATCATATGTAAGTCGTATTTCAATACATTCAACAATACTATTCATTATTGAATACGTCAAAATGAGTGCCATAAAAGATTTTCATGAATTGATCTCGTAAAATTTAAATGAAAAATCAATTGATGCTTTTTACCGAATTAACTGATGATAAAAAAGAATGTATTGATGTCGAAAAAGGTCACATAAAGAATATACTGGCTTAAAATATCTTTCAAGAGACATTTGAAATTCAGCAATCATAAAAACACTTTCCTTAACAAATGTTAAAGGTTTTTTTTGTTGACGACAAAAGTAAAATATTTTTTTTTGCTTTAAGGTGGTAAATAGTTTATGAGATATCTAGTGATCTAAAACCCTTTATTAAAAAACGTTATAGGGATATTGTCCATTATTGTCCGCCTCCGTAGTGTAATGGTCAGCACGCTCGGCTACCGTTCTGGAGGTCCCGGGTTCGATTCCCAAGGGGGGTAAAATAAATATAAGTGATTTTTTCACTGTAATATTTATTCAATATAAACATGGACTGGTACCTGATGCGCAGGGCTGATCACCTTTCCTTCATGTGTAAACGATCAAGATAACACTGCGTTTATATGACACAGTGCCCTATGCACCATTGGGGTGCGGATAAGGGTTTTATTATTATTGTGCAGTTAAAAAACTAGGTTTCTGTAAATAAGAACACAGATGTGAGTAGGTATGTGATTTTGTCAAAAATAGTTTGACATGTTTTACTTCTCAAAATCCGTGCTAATGTTTAACCCTCACGATTGTAATTATACAGAAGGTGTGCTTTTGTATACTCATAATTTCGTTAAACGCTTGTTCTTTTTTGTTAATTATAACAACAGCGATTTTTACATTTAAGAACACTTTATCATGCAACACTAATTATAGTTGAGTTATTGGGTATAATATTACAAACACGTGCAATATAGACTCATGCAATATTTATATTTTTAACATTATATAAAATTTGCATTTTGTAAGGTCGCTGCCTATGAATAATAAATTTTAATAATAAATTATGAAAACACAATTTTAAGTTTAGAAATTTAAGCTAAAAATCGGATAACGATCATCGATTTAAATGTTCGTAAATTCAGGTTAATCGAAAAAAAAATTATTTATTTCAAAAACATATTACATACGTAAGTCATATATACATATAATATTCCCGATTAGTAATTTCTATTTCTCATTTTGGGACATGGGATTAAGGTTAACAAGACTGGAACACAAATAATAAAGTAACATTTTTTTAAATAACCAAAACTAATACTTATACATGGGAAAATATAAAAACAATAAACAGGTATAATAAATAGGCACAAGCAGCATATTTAAAAGAAATAAATGAGAAAAACAAAAAGTCAGAAGCATATTTACTAGTAAAATAAACAAATGAGTGATTATGTGATTATGATTTTCTAAAGTCATTTTATTTAACCACAAAATATTTCTTTTCAATTTTTAGTTACATATCTGAAGAAAATCGGATACCCTATGGTAACTCACAATGGAAAGGATCAGAGTCACTGAACCAATTTCCGACTTCAGTGGGTTCATCCGTTTACCCTCCGGCTGTTTCAAAAAGCCTTCCTACGAGCCAGTCATCTACAACACCATTAGTAGCTGGTAAATATTACTCCTAATATATATTTGTAATGTTTTAATCTGTTTTTTTTTCATATTTTTTAGTTTTTGTGTCTTAAAAAAAGCAAATATGTTAAATTAGTTAATAAGGTTGATCCCTAAAAAGAGTACAAGAGATACAATGGATTAAATATCTTATATCAATCAAAACTTGACACATAGTTCATTTATTTGTCTTGTTCATCTTGTCATATTTTCTAAATAAGAAACCACTAAATCCGATAGATCTTTATGTTCTATAACCTCATAAATTTTTGACTACTGCAAACCTTCTTTCGCACATTCTGTTTCCAGTTTAAATTCTTTCTTGTTCAAAAATTGGACATATCCACACTAAATGAGGGACATCCTGTGATGACGTCTCATCACATTCACAAATACGGTTTTGTCTAATTTAAAAACGGAAGATGTATTTTAGAAATTCTCTATGATCCCTAAAATTTAAGTCGAATCAGATGATTTAAAAAATTACAATATCCGTGTTTTAATGCTTTTCAGGAATAGCAGGCGCACCAGTGGTGGCGGCAGCTGCAGCTCAAACCTTTGGACGTTTTATGGCCAGCGGAGCAATGAAACTTGGAAGTTTGCTGTCTTCTGCTGCTCCTAAGATTCCACCCGTTTCAACAGCTCCACCTGCGACGACAGCGCCTCGACCACAACTACGTCAACAGATTTCAGTCACAGAGCCAGAATCGGCTTACTCATATCCTCCTACATCTTACCCTCAAACCACGTACCCAGAAACCACTTATCCAGAAACAACCTTCCCTCAAACAACTTATTCTGAGAACACATACCCTCAAACATCTTATCCAGAAACTACTTATCCTCAGAACACTTACGCTGAAACAACTTACCCCACATCTACCTACTCCCAATCTACATACCCTCAAAACACTTACCAAACGACTGTGCCTACATCAAACTATAACGAACAACACACGGATATCGACCAAAACTATAGTTACAGTGAACAAGATAGAGACTTGAAGCGTCAGACTTCGAACTATAGTGCACACGATGATACATTATCACAAAACGAATATACTCGGAAACAAGGGTACCTTCAAAACCAGGATTCTATTGAAGACTATATATCCGACGAACATGGCGTTCACGACTACAATAGCAAAACTCACGGTCAAGATTCTCCAGTTTCTGTCATACATGTTGATAGACTTGAACCAATTTCCGGATCGTTCGAAGATGAAAATGATAGAGAAAGAAGACTGGAAAATTCGTTGGTGGAACCATACAGGCCAAAACCAATGTCACCGGCGGGGGGATCAAGAAAGGCATCGGTAGAAGCCTACAGATCTCCTCCAGCCACTGACAATCTTTTGATATCAGGCCTTGCTCCTGGAATGAAGGATTTGCTTCCAGAACCGGTGGGCAGTCCACCGCCAGATACGAGAGCACCGCTTAGTCATACAGGTAAATAAGTTGCACCATTTATATTAAATTACAGAATATCAAAACCCTTCGCTGCATCGTGTATCAAATTTGTAACATAGAAAAAAGTTAGTGTTAAAACATATATCTTTTTTTTTAAATCATGCAATGACTTTATCCATAACCACCATAAATATAACGCCAAAGCCAAAATACTCTTACCAAGTTATGTGACAATTATTATTATTATTACTATTATTCTCATATTTGCACCACAAATTGAAACCTTTATTGACCGATATTGCATTGTTGATAGTAATTCTCAAAAAAGCGACGTACTGACATCTATCGACAAAGTTAAAACTCTTTTTTAACTAGCCAAGTTCCTAACCTTTTAGACCAAGAGACGACGCCACTATTTACCGACATCTCTAGAAAATGTTGACAAACGATTTACGTAAAAGAAAGGAGCAAGTGAAATTCTTTGTTTCTAAATTATGAACTAAATGCAGAAGAATAATTTTAAAACTCCTTAAAATATATATTTTAAATTTATAGTTTTTTTATATGAAGTTTTAAAAAAATGTATAAAATCAATATGTTTTCATGTTGTCTATCATACAAATGAGAATTTTTTGTTGAATTCTGAAGCATAAAAAATACGTATTATTAAATTTCCTTATAAATTTTATATTGTTGTCCTATTATATAATTTTAAAACATGAGATGCCTATTCTGAAAAAGTCAACTACGAATAAAGTATAAGAAAGAAAAATTTTAATATTAAACTTTCTTTGTTAATTGGTTTAATTACTATTTGTTGTAGAACCGGAGACTGGTAGCCTCGTGGGATCGGGTTCAGAGAAGGCGAAGAGTGTTTCCTTTGAGGAAGAAGAAACTGCGAGAAAACCGGCTGGTCCGAGACAACGATGGCATTGGGCGTACGCCAAGATAGTCATGCAGCTAAACGTAAGTCAAATCCTTAAATCAGTTCATACATCGCTCACTCCTTTCAAGAACGTCATAAATCAAAAATCACAAATTTTCAGTTGTGTATGTTTTCGGAATGTCCAGAAAATGTACTTTATCCCAGCAAAAGCGGCATATTTTTATCTCAATATTTACTCGCTACAGGGCAGAAAGTGTTGTTTTTGCATTTTGAAGAAATGGTATTGTTTAATTTTTTTTAATATCCTTAATATTTTTCAAATGAAGAAAAAACCTTCAGGTTTTATCTAAAAATATCTGTTGCATAGTAAAAAGTTCTGTAAGTGGCTAATAATTTATTTTTAATACATTGTATTATATTTTTTAACTTTAAAAACGTATTCCTGAAAAATCAAGTTTTTTGACGTTCTTGAAAGGAGTGAGCGCTATGACCATTATTAAAATAAATCATGCATTAGAACAGTGAAGATAATACGTTTCGGTGCACTACCTTTGGATGTGTAAAAATGCCTCGTCGACAAGTCACTTAAAACATACTTTAGTCACTAAAAAACATACCAAATATACTAAAAATCGGTTGGTAAAAGTGCTATTTATGCACGATAAATTAAGATAAACCTATTTTTATTGACAAAAATTTGACATATATAAATTAAATTATAAAGAAATCACTTGTTTTTTACCACTTATGATATAAAAAACAAGTATTTAAAACTACTCAACTTACTCAAGTGATAAAAAAGTATTTTTTATATATTTTGTAATATAAAAAAAGAGCAAACACAAAAATAATAATAAATAAACATTTATTCGAAGTTGATGGAAGTGTTGTGGTGTCAATAAATCATAATGAAAAATAAATCATACGGCAATTCTTAATGATTAAAGAAAACTCTTAGTTTTTTACCACTTGAGTTTTATTATAGACTACATGTTTCAGAAGTTAAACTTAGTTATTATACAGACCTGAATGATGGAAGTTTAACTTCTGAAATATGTTGTCTATCATAAAACTCAAGTGGTAAAAAACATATGTAATATGTCTTATCACAAAGTTAATGCCGAAACAATAAATGCAATTCTTAATGATTTCAAAACGTTCTTTCTCTTTGATGGACCTTCTGAAAACCCAATGTATGGGAAACTATAGTAAAATTATATGAAACCTTACCAACCTCCTGACATTGGCCTACATAAATGTCTGCGCCGGCTAATTGCATCCGAGTATTTTATACGCGGGTACCCGTATAATATGTTGGTTCTTATCATATATTCCCAATGAAAGATATCAATGTTGCATTTTCAATGTCTTTGGCACAATATTGCATTTCTCATTAGCCTGCATTACATTATTTAATTTTTAATGCATTTTCGAAAATTTTTGATAACTCTTATCAGAACGCTTTTTCCTGTCATATTTGTACTTGATGTATTTTGGAAAGCTGTTCCAATACTCAATTTTTTTTCACAACTTTTTGGTTGTATCCAAGTCCTTGTTCACAAATATGGGTTTCTCGGCATGAGAGGTATGTTTACATTTTCAACATCTTGGTATTTATAGGGCTTATGACCAGTCATAGGATAGTTTAAGTGATCACTCTCTACACTTGTAACATTCACCATTGTACCCACGACCTACTTCCACACTACTCAATTTTTCATGTATGGTATATCATATAATTCACACGTCGCTACATGTGTGTATTCGCGCGACAGTTTGCTTATTGCAGCAATAGCTTAACACTCAGTTTTGCATACCCGTACCGATACAATCTTGCATTAATTTATTAATGCCTTCAGATTTAACATTTGAGACTTAATATAATATTAATTTAATTTATAAGGGAAGCACGATTCAAAACCTATAAATGTAATAACAAACCCAGAATATTTTAATAAAACCAAAGTGATTTCTCGCATAACGAACCCTACGCACAACAAACTTTCTGTTCTTCTATTATGCGATTCGCACAACGAACCTCGCTTCACGTAACTAACTGTAAACGTTTCATCGTATATAACAT
The DNA here is from genome assembly GCF_059751285.1 of Brachycentrus maculatus. Taxonomy (NCBI): domain Eukaryota; kingdom Metazoa; phylum Arthropoda; class Insecta; order Trichoptera; family Brachycentridae; genus Brachycentrus; species Brachycentrus maculatus. The sequence continues at coordinate 152,115 of NW_028280781.1, forward strand.
TTCATCATAGCCACTCGCACGATGAAACTGAAGGTTTTTTGCTGATGAACGTATTTAATGAATTTGTTATGCTTACATTCAAAACATATTGTTACATATAAAATTAAGATATTTTTTTGTAAGCAAAATCAATTCCGCATTTGTCTACCATAAACGCAGGGCTTATTACCTATTATTAGTGTATTTTTATCAATATAACACTGTTTATATATGATACAATGCCCTATTCACTATTAAATTCGAATAAGGGTTAGAAAGAGAGAAACTCACGAAAAAAGCGTAGAAATATTAAACTAAAAAATCATACAAAAAAACGTGTGTATATTTTTTTATGTTGTAGTACCATTTTTTATGCTACAAAACGAAACAAACAAGTATTGTTATGAGAAATTGCGTTTCACCTAACGAACTTGCTCCAAGAACGAATTAAGCACGTTATGCGAGGCATCACTGTACAGTTAGCCCCCCTATAGCATTGAGATAAGTACCGCGTTATCGGAGAGAATGTTATAGAGAGTAAATATTTTTAATTGTATTTTAATTTAATTAATACTCATTTCCGTCATTTCCGCTGGTTAAAATGTAAAAATAAAATTTAAAACATTAACGCCTTATAACGTTTTCTCTGAGAACGCGGTACCTAACCCAACTTTACAGGAGGATTTACTGTATTGTACAATACAAACAATTACACAATTTTATAAACGTAAGGATACTATAAATAAAAGTGCATGATACTAATTTAAGCTGAGACGCTATACATACTACATAATCCTTGCGTAACAGGAGTGAATAATTTTACAAAGTACGAGGGTGGAATGAAGTGTAAAATCCTGTACCGTATTTCGTTCCACTTGAAAGCATCTTATTTTTTAAATTTATTCACTCGGATAAAGGATATTTCACGAAGGAAGAATTATTTCTCTGAACTGCTTAATTTATTTAATTTAATTTGATTAATTGATTCGGCCGTCACTTTGTAATTATGTTTATCAATTTTCACTAAGTGGTATTTACCAAGTGAAACTAAAATTTAAAATGGTTTAATTTTAATAGGAACAGGACGAACTCAATGTCCAAACAAAATAATTTAACCTTAGTTTTGCACAAAGCCTTTATGATTACACAATGAACGATATTAATATAAAAACGTTATACTTTTTTTGGAAAAATTAAACATTTATTTCTTATTTTAATACGAACTTTTGTTGAAATAAAATCCCTTTTACCATATCTTATTAACTATTACCTCGAACGGTTTCGAAGCATAGTAAGATAATAGGAATGTAACATTTGTAAAGTGATATATTTGTATATATATATATATATATATATATATATATATATATATATATATATATATATATATATATATATATATATATATATATATATATATATATATATATATATATATATATATATATATATATATATATATATATATATATATATATATATATATATATATATATATATATATATATATATATATATATATATATATATATATATATATATATATATATATATATATATATATATATATATATATATATATATATACATATATATCACAATTCTAGTCCTCTCAATTTAAATAACAGTATTTTACAGTTCAGGTACATAAAAATTACGTTTTTATGCTTAAATTATAATTACTTAAAAAACGGAAAATATCATGCCGTTTTTTTATAATTCCAAATCAAATTAAAATCGATAAAACTAACAACAATAACCTTATCAGCCTGACATTGTAGCAAAATAAGTTTTTAATTTATATGTCCGGAAAATTGTTACCTTTAATAAAGACCAAACAAAAAAATAAATATTGCATTTATAAAATAATTTTTACATGTCACTGAGTTTTCTAAAATGGTAATTCAATAGGTTTAACAATTATTCCAACGATAACGTACTTTGCAGTTCATTACAAAGTACATTTTGTACACAGCATGGGTTTCGAGCGGGGTAGGAAATATCAATATAACCTCTCAAGAAAGCATTCCTTCTTACCTCTGATTAATTCAATCCATTTTATTTACCCTTCAACATTACGCAATGTCAGGCGTGGTATAAATAATTTATTCAATGTAATTTATTTTGTTAATAACTTTGTATTAAGATTATACTGTCGTTACGAGGAAGTGGTGAAACAATAATTAGACTTTGTATATATATTTGGAATACCACAAACACGATAAAATATTTCAAGTAAATTATGAGCAATTTACCACAATAGTATTATACTATAATGCTTACATTATTTTCGACATCCTAGCATAGATGATGAAGAATTTGGAAGTCTGGGCATTTAAGGGGATTACGACCGTCATAGGCTGGTTTAAGTAACATTCACCAATTCTACCCATGATTGACAACCACACTACTCAAATTCTTGGAAGTTCTAAACATATAGTTCAAATTCGAAATAAAGTGCTTGGATCACTAGAATCTCACTTGTCTTATCAAACGTCGTAATTTAGACGTATAAAAAAAATTACAATTTGATCAAATTAAATAGGTACCCAAAACACAGTTCTTACCTTGTTAACGTTATTTATATTATGATATGGTGTTTAATAGTGATATGTTGAATGCATCAAAACACATGACACAATACGGTTGTCCAAACTTAAAACACAGTAAGGGATTTTTTTTGTAAAACGTTTTTTTTTGTTGCATTTTTGGACAAAGTAGAATGTACTCCTACGTTTTTTTGCATTTACTAAAATGCAAAAAAAAATAATGCCAAAAAAATGTCCCTTACTGTGTTTTGAGTTTAGACAGCCGAATAGATTTGAAGAAAAAGTGGTATTTGTAAAATAAAATACAAATTAAAAAATAAATTATTATTATTACAAAGTAAATGCTGAATCAATTCAGCAAACTTGAAAAATCTTAAATAAACGTTTACTTTGCATTTTTTCCTTCATTTTGATCTCATAACTTCACTTTTCAGATTGCCTTATAAAGTCTTTTCAGACTTTTGAATGTTTCTTTTTGTTTTAATTAAATTTTCCAAACTTTCAAAAGTAACTCCATTAAAACTTGCATATTTACATAAAACGTTAAGCATCCAACAAAACCCATGCCGGTGCTAGTCGTAATAAAAGAATAAATGAACGTATTTCTTTTGTTTTAAAATCGAACGCGAAAAGTAGTTTTTACCGTCTTGTAAAATTTCAGATTGTTTCACTCTAATATTTATTCAATACTACCCTGGACTGTTACTTGAAGCGGAGCGCTGATCACCTTTTCTTCATGTGTTAACGATCAAGAAAACACTGCGTTTATATGATGCAGTTTTCTATGCACCATCGGGTGTGGATGAGGGTTTGAAGAAGAAAATTTGAGTTTATAACGCATCGAAAAAACAAAACAGTATTCAACTATTTCGAAATGCCTAAATAACGATGTTTCAAGGTATTTTCTACTCGACAAATGTCCAATATTTTTTCTCGACTCATTTTCTTTCATTAATTATTCTTGTACCCTTGTATTAAAGCAAAAAAAATAGAAATACTTAAGTAAAACCATCTCTTTTTTTCTTATTTTACTTTCAGGAAATCGTATGAGCGTAATTTCTTTTTTTAATGCGACACGACAAAACATACCAATTGTATTGGATAACGGGATTATGTTTGCCTTAGGCTGACAGGCGACGTTAAACCTTTACCACCCCAAGTCTATTTAGAAAATTGGTCGTTACAATTGAGTGGACTATCGACATTTCCAGACGAAAGCCTAAAGTCCAGCTTTGATAACTTAGACCCAGACGAATATGGTCTCACGGGAAATTGATCGAATCGTCTTTATGCGAAATATTAATAAAATTCATTGCAACAAGTTGTTCGAAGCAGTGAGGACGTACTGATAATTATCCAATTATTATCTGGATATCATCATTTTTATCTATGGAAAAATATATAAAATATTGGCACTGAACGCAAATATGCTGCGTTAAGTAATCGCGTTAAATATCATGTCAGTTAAGTACGTATATTGTAGATATTAACAATCTCTTTGTACATAAGTATGGTTTCATGTTTCAGTTTTCACATACATACTATTTTATCACACATGTCATTACTATATCAGTAGTAAATGAAAGAATATTACTAAAAAACCGCATTAATTTTATGAGTTAAACGTTATTATACTTAATTCCTATTATCAGTATGTTCACAAATCGCTAATTTTGTATCCTCAATTAAATTTTCTTAGTTATATTTTTATATATATATTTTTTTTCTTCTTCTTAATTTTTTACTGTTTACCCTGTTTTTTCAAGTTTTTTTTTGAATATTTTTACATTTAGTTTTTTACTGTAGTGTTTATTGTATTATAGTGTAAACTTACGCACTAGCAATGCGTTTTTGGGATTTTTTATTTACATTTTTGAAAAAAATGCAAATACCAAAAATGACGAGAAGTGCAATTCAAATAAAACAAAAAAAAATATTAAACAATTTATAAATTATTTTTCTAGGTTCAAACAAAACAATTATATTTTAAAAACAAGTGCCAAAAAAATTATACGTGTTAAATTATTCATTATGTATCACTTCCTTACCTTTCCTTAAATTATTTGTTTGTAAAAATAGAAAAAATCACAATCTTAAATACAAAGATAATTCTATTATATCAAACAATAACAATTTTCAACAAAAAAAAATAAATAAACTAAAGAATCTCTATACTTTATCTCTGATTTTTTGTTCAAAAGTTTCACTTTTATATCAGTGTAATTATCATTAGTGTAATTAAATAAGTAAGTAAATATCATAATTTTATTTTTATTTTTTCTCATCATTAGCATTAAATTATATAAAGATTTTTGGTTTCGACCAATATTAGATGTAAAAATATTTATTTATTAATTAAAAATAAATGGAAACAATATAGTTTTACTATCTGAAATAGTAACACTTGATTCCTATATATTGCCAAAAAAATATGACCTAGTGATAGGTCGAATACACGTGCCTTAATTTGGAAAAAGTTTTGGATTTTTTACAATACGTTAATAATTTATCGTTTATCACTTTTTTTCTATTAGACCCACAGTTATAGTGTTCCTATGGCTGTTTTCTTCGTGCGCATGAGTGCGTGATTTTGGCGCGTTCGGACGTAGTTGATACACTTCCTGTCGTAAAATCCGCGCCAAACGCCTCAGTTTGTATAGGTCCTCTGTCGTAACTCATCGCACGCTACAGGTGGCCTATGGAGCTATACACGTGTGATAATTGGCATAACTTGCGGTGATGTGCCACACTTATCGGTATAAAAATATAGTGATAACATAAAGTGTCCGTGTAATCGCAGAAAACACATGTGATGATTTAGCAATAAGTGGATAGTTATGTACGATAACAGTTGTGAATGATTTCATCTTTTATTAGGTGATAAATGTGATTGAGCAATCGATAGCAATACATAATTTGTTTTCCATTTAGAGCTTTTGTACCCACGTCTGTTTTTAACGTTTATCACCATTTTTATTATTTTTAGTGCTTCGCTTATTTTTATATCTCCCCTACGCTTTTTCAACAATATGATAAGATTCACGCATATAAGGTTTCGCAATTAATTGCAAAACATGATAATTATAATACAATCTATTTGTTTAGATTATCTTTCAATTCTACGAGCTTTCCTTAATTTTTTTAAAATTAATTATATTATCTGAAAAACTATCCGCCTTCATAGTGTAGTGGTTAGAACGTAAGGCTACCGTGTTGGGAGGTTCTACGTTGAACTCTCGGGAGGGTTTAAATAAATATAAGTAATTTTTGTCCCTAATATTAATGTAATCTTACCCCAAACTGGCACCTGAAGGGGGGGGGGACTGATCATATTTCCTTCATGTATTTTACGATCAAGATAACACTACTTCTTTGTACGCAGTGTCCTTTTGTTTTTGGGTGCGTATAATGGTAAAAAGAGTTGACAATTTCAATTAACATTGATTTTTCCAAAGAGAAATTATTTTGTGAAAATTATAAGTTATAAGATTTTTCATTTAAGTAAACAAAAAATAAAAGGAAATTTATCCAATAATTACTTTAAAATATCGCAAACAAGACACTGAGTACATCTGCGTTTTTTTTTTAATAATTTAGATTTTTCAAAACTTTAAAAGGAAATTTACGGGATATAAATAATAAAGTATCTAACTGTGTACATTAAAGAAATACAAAAAGCTTCAAATGTTTTATACTGTATATTTTTGTATACATATATCCCTATTACATAATTCATAAACATCTGTCCTGGGACATAAAATAACGGATACATTATTTAAAAAGCTTTTATGTCATAATCTGTAAACGTTCAATATATTGTTTTACAAGCTTTTGCTTTTAGGTTTGATTTTTCTTGTTTTCAAAAATACGTTGAAATATGCCCAATAATTTAATATAAATCGACCAATAGAGAAATTCACCTACCTTACATGATGATGAAAGCTTTTTTAAAATTTCATTGTTATTTGGCAGTCACCCAGTGAGAGTATGTTCCCACCAGTATCAGGTCTTTTTTTTGCTTACAAACACAATTATATGATAAATTACAATGAAAATTGATTTTTTTTAAATCAATGTTTTAATGCGTTTAGTTTTATAGTTCTAGAAATTATTACCGCAATTCTAGAATAAGGTTGCAAGTAACATCAATATATTATAAAATGACATATTATCTATTTTATATAAAAAAAAAAACTGAGTACACAAAGCATTATATATTATGTTATGAGTTGATACCTACTTTATACTAAATGTGCTAGCTATTTACTAGCAACATGATGGTTTCTAGCTACCTCGCCTGTTCTGAGATAGCTAGCAATTTACTTAAATTGATGTCTGATGACACAATTACTCTCAGTAAGTACTCGACTTAATAATATTTTATAACGCAGAAAGAAACTTGACAATTCGTCAAATTATGTAACGATAACTTAATTTCTCCAATAATAGCAAATCCGATCGCCTCACTTTAATCACTTATAAAAAAAGGATAGCACAACATACCCATACGCACAAATAAAGTGAAAACCAGTACAGGGAGACAATTATTATTTGTATAATAAATTTGGTTTACAAGTGTTAAAAAAGCGTTGATTTTAATGCTCTGAAAATATTTTTTTATAAAAATTACGATCCATATTAAGTATTGTTTATCTTAAGTATCTTAAGTATTGTTTGCTTTAAAATCATTAGTTTTAAATAAACTTGAAATCGCAACCCTGAACCGGTGCATATTTAAGTAAAATAAATAACTTGTATTCAATCAAGACGAAAATCGTATTGGATTCCAACTGTTACATTTACATTGTCATATTTTCTCTTTAGCGTTTATTGAGATCATCAATACTGTTCGCTTTCAATTTAGTTCTTTTATCAAAGAAATCAATCAATCATGAAGTGACTCATTCCAACTTGAATAGAAATATAGGTAATTTCAACAGACAAATATATATATATATATATATATATATATATATATATATATATATATATATATATATATATATATATATATATATATATATATATATATATATATATATATATATATATATATATATATATATATATATATATATATATATATATATATATATATATATATATATATATATATATATATATAATATATATATGTATATATATATATATATATATATATATATATATATATATATATATATATATATATATATGTATATATATATATATATATATATATATATATATATATATATATTTATATATATATATATATATATATATATATATATATATAAATATATATATATATATCTATATATATATATATATATATATATATATATATATATATATATATATATATATATATATATTTTTTTTTTTTTATATATATATATATATATATTTATATATATATATATATATAAATATATATATATATATATATATATATATATATATATATATATATATATATATATATATATATAAACAAATATACATGTATGTATACATATATACATATTTATTTATATGTTTGCAAAAACAGAGTGATATAGCTTTCTATTCTTTTTGCCTACCCCATGCGGGGATGCGGCTTGGTCGGTAGTTAGTTAGTCAATTATACGAAAAAGGGTTTATTTATAACTACAGATAGAATAATTAATTGACTAGTTTATATAAGTGGTTTATGAAATCAGTTTGTACCTAAATTTGAGTGGTCTAAACTAACTAGTTACGTCATTTAAACCAAGCAGTATTCTGTTTATGGAACAAGTTTGTTATTAGTAGGCAGAAAGAGCTTTTGAAATATAAATAAATAAACCATATAGAACTAAGTGCACTCGATTTGACAAAAATGTAAATTAGCAATAACAAAAAACGTGGTTTAATTTAAAAATATAAAATTTTATGTACAAGATATTATGAATAATCTAAGGATCATATATTTTTATTGATATTTTTTTTATAATGTACATTTTAAAAAAATGTATTAAAAAATAATGGGAATTAAAATGTCTTTTTCGACTTTAAACAATATCGGACCTATGAAAGGACCTCTGAAGCTATTTTAGCTAGCTCGTATGCACCCAATGAATTTCCAAATATTTTTTTCTGAAAGATAAATGGATGTTCTTGAGGAGAAAAAAATAAATGAAGAGTATTAGAATAATAATGGTTGAAACAATTGATCAAAAAGATTAATATAAAATTTACTTTACATATTTTTTAACACTCTAGTTTGTTATTAAAAAAAAATCTATCGGGTGTTGAACCACATTCACTTTCAACAAGCATATTAGCACGCCTCAAATAAAGCATCATAACCTCTTTTTTTACTAATTAAGGCACATTGATGGTATTAGAGAGCAATTTGTAATAAAACCGCTCTTTTAGGATGGTCGTAAATTTTATTTTTGATCGGTGACCGGGTGTCTTCGAAACTGGGAAGTCTGGGATGTAAAAACCTTTACAAAGTATCGGTTATCTCGAATAATCACCTTAGGGAACTGCAGGATTCACTGGAATAGATGGCCAAGCATTTTCTCTCATTTGAAATCTTGATATTGTCAAAAAAATAAGTTAAAAAATTAATTATCGTTTTTATTCCAGATTACATTTTAATATTTTTTATAGATCTTTTAAATTACATACAAATTTCATATCAATTTGACTGATTTTACTATAATGTACATAAAAAGTAAAATAATAAATTTACTCTTCAAGCATATAAGTACGTTAGGGAAATATAACAAATTTGTAAATATATTTTTTTTTAAATGTTTTTAATCGTATAGCAAATTTGTAGATTTAAAAAAAAAATCATTATATAACTGACGTTCTTCGGATAAAAATATTTAAATTGGTAGAGCATCGACTGCAATATAAAACAAGAAAACTAAAATAGAGAAAGCCGATATTAAGAATTTTTAAAATAGTGGAGAAAAATAAAAGATAAAAAGGAAAAAAAATGGATCTCTGATTCTAACAATAATTATTTCATAATCTTAAAAGTTTTTTTTAAGTAAATATAATATTATCTGGAAATTTTTTGGCGAAAATGTGAAAAGTGTGAATTGGTTGATGACGGATATCATGTCCTATGTAACATGTAGGTACATGAATTGAATTGAATATGTTGTGGGTATATGACTCTTTATTGATAATAAATATGTCAATGAATGCACATCATTTTTTTAAAATTAAACATTTACATTTTAAATACATTTTATTCTAAGAAATCTTAACCGCAAACGTCAGCATGCCCGATATGTGGATTCCGATAGCTCTGACTTAATTGCACCAAGGGAGAAAATTATCTAAAATCGGTCAAAAAAATAAAATCAAGTTTTTCATCAATGTTATTTCATATAATTTAATTAATTCGATAACAGCCAATCTGAAAAAAATCATAAAATGTATTTTATCCAGAACAACTGAAATTCCAACCATCGATCTTCAAACCAACTGTAATGATTTAAATTTCATTGAGGTTTTTCCCCTTGATGTTTTAATGGTAAACAGAAATTAAACGTATGGTAAAATGAGAGCTCAATATATTTCAACGTATCTTACTTTATTAAAATTAAACACTTGAATAATCCACTTTATCGAGTTTTATTTCTATTTACGACTAGTTTCGAAAACGACAATTGTTTTCATCTTCTGGTACAAATTAAAACTAACGAATAAAAATATATTTAGAATTAGATAACATCGTCGTGGACTAACACTACAGTAATTATTTTTCGGAATTTGCAAATCATATCATGGAAACTAACCACTCATTTGACTATTGTACACTTAAATTATTACACTCTGTTACAAATAAAGGTCAAGTCATGAATAATTTAGGAAATTTAGAAATACGAAAAAATTTTAATTCAGATAAAACAATAATTAATAATATACTGTTTCAAAATACGTCACCATTATTATCGATGTTTCCTTTTACAAAAAATGTTGTTATTAACCTATATATATTAACCTATATATATACCTAAATATATTTTTATTCGTTAGTTTTAATTTGTACCAGAAGATGAAAACAATTGTCGTTTTCGAAACTAGTCGTAAATAGAAATAAAACTCGATAAAGTGGATTATTCAAGTGTTTAATTTTAATAAAATAATCATGTCATTCCACAAAGTTAATGCCGAATCAATAAATAATATGTATCTTACTTTCTTCAAAACACTGCGTTTGTTTACGAGGTCAACATAGCAACACGTCCCAAATATCATCCACCCAAACTATAGTTCTGATGAAAATTACTGTTTATTGACGTGATACCTCAACGCGTTCGACGTCCATATACTTATTATTTATTTATTTAGTATTGGTATTATAGGAAAACATGATGATTCAAATATTAAATCAAAATGTCTCGAAATATTGACTTATTGCAGTTTGATTTCAAACAATATCTTGCTTTTCTTGAATAAATACTAATTTTCTAAAAGCTTCCACAACTACTTCCGCTCATAATGAAGCCAAGTCCACGCACGTGTGAAAGGGTCGATGTTACGTTTCATTATGAACTTAATGAAGTATGATTTTTCGATTCGCTTACCAGCGTAACCTTCCACTATCAATTGGAGCATTTCTAACATAGTAATTATATTTTGAAGTATTCAAAAGTAAGATCAACAAATTTTATTAATTTATTTATTTGTTTCAAAACATATTACATACATAAATCATATAAACATATAATATTCCCGATGAGTAATTTCTATTTCTCATTTTGGGACATGAGATTAAGGTTAACAAGACTGGAACACAAATAATAAAGTAACAAAAAAGTTAAAAAAAAACTAATACTATTACATGTCAAAATATAAAAACAATAAACATGTATGATAAACAGGCACAAAAAGCATATTTAAAAGAAATAAATAAAAAAACACAAGGTAAGAACCATATTTAAAATAAACAAATGAGAAAATATAAATAACACAAGGTAAAAACAAAATAAGAAAATATGACTTATCACGACATACATGTATATCTTTCCATAAAGTACCTTCTCAGATCATTTATTTTGGATCCCCGAATGGGTTTTATTTTATATAAATTTAACATTGCATTATCAAATCGCCACATCGCTCATATAAATAATAATATAATAACCTCTGTATTTATTATTTTATTTATAAAACACATGACACACATTAGTTATATATATTATATTCCCGATGTGTAGTTTTTATTACTTATTTTGGGATTAAGGTTAACAACACTGAAAAACAAATAAGAAAGTTAAAAACGATAAAAAATCAAAGAAAAGCAATACAAGGGCAAAATGTAAAATATAATAATTGTATAGTTTTTACCACATTTCTTTTATTTAACGAGTGACCGGGTTTCGTTGTTACTGACATCATTTGATTGGTGTCGATAATGACTTAAGAAAAACAAATAAGAATGTAAAAAAAAGATAAAAAATCAAACAAAAGCAACACAAGGGCAAAATGTTAAATAAAATAATTATATAGTTTTTTTCACATATCTTTTAACTAGTGACCGGGTTTCATTGATACTGACATCATTAGACTGGCGTGAATAATGACTTCACGCCAGTCTAATGATGTCTCATCCTGTCACTGGTAGAAAAAAATATGGAAAAACCATAAATAATACATAAATTGCATTTCATAAAAAAAATCTGGTAGAAAATCTCATTTGATCTGCCGCCTTAAAAATGCAATATAAAACGTGTTGTTGAAAAATATGTGCCTTTTTTAAAACAACGAGAACTTTCGACGGTAAGGCATTCATATTTCACCGTTGGCATGAAATAAACTAGTAATCTGTGTTGTTATGTAATTGTTTGAATATTTTAAGAGACCTTTTGTGAAGGTCCTAATGTATTCAGATTTGATTAAATAACGTACACTGTTGTGGGGAGAAGCGAATGTGTGTTAAAATAAAAACAATGTACGTAACTGGGTGGTGTGGAACACCTCCTGCGAACTGCGGGGTTCTGAGAGCCTTAAGGAATTCTCGAGTACACAGCTAAGTGAAATGTACCCATATATGTACATACATACACACGTATATTATACATGATAATATACACGTTCGAGAAAAGTAAACCAATTAAACTGAGTGGACTTCTCTCTCATTTTATTTCTTAGTCGCTCAAGTACTTTATTTTCAATTTAATGTACCAGTATCTTAAGCGCTTAAGAGTTTAGAGCAGTTTGAATTTAAATATTTTAATCATTTTCATTTATTTTATGAAAAACGTTCATTTTTTAATGTTTTTCGCTTTAAGTGAAATTTAACCTTCATTATTCAACTCAGTTTGCGATTCGAATTACTATTTTAGTGAAAAATTGTTTTTCAAAATGATTTTATTGTAATATTTAAGTTATATACAGACATTTCTTGGTGAAACTGGATTCTATATATGTAATACAATAACTAATAATGGATTTTGTCGTTATCAGTCTATAATAACGAAACGCAGTCACAGGTTAAATAAAATATATCTGGAAAAAACTAAAGAGTCGTTATTTTATTTAATGATTTAATTATGTTGCAAATTTATCACACTCTTAATTAATGGTATATTCGGAAAACATGTAAGGGGTAAAAAAGCCACTAAAAATTAGTCGAAAAATAGTTAAATTACTGTAGAAATTTCGTAGTGTAGACCAATTTTTTTCTCAATCACGCCACTTTTAAAGCTTTTGAGAATTGTTTAGAATGAAATATATATTTTAGAGTGTATTTCTGATTTACTTTGCTGTGTGCTATGTTTACTCGTTCTATTGCCTGTATTTTAGACCGCATTGCAGGGTCCACTTTAAGGATGTCGTTAACATCTCTCCAAACCAATTGAATTTCTAACTTTTTATTCAAGTGCGACTCTTTCTTCTTTTTCATACGCTCATCTGCAACCGATGGGGCATAGGTCACTGTATCATATAAACGCAGTGTTATCTTGATCGTTAACACATAAAGGTAAGGTGATCAGTCCTCCGCTTCAGGTACCAGTCCAGGGTTATATAGAATAAATATCGAGTATTTATTCCCTAAAAATAAGACAAAAAGTTTTAAACTTTCCCAAAGAAAATTTACGGATCAGGCTACTAATGTATATTTTTCTAGTTTTAAAAACACAGCAAAAATTTCTGCCTTTTATTTTATTTTATTTTTTTGAAGTACATTTTTTCAATCTCCCTCTTTTAAATTTCGCTTTGAATCCTTAAAAATACTATTTTCAAATAATCAATGTCAAAAAGTCCTCGTTCTTATCTCCTGCCGCTTTGTTTTGTTTCTACAACCGCAACACTTCCGACAGATTGCGATAATATCGCTTTAATGGGCTAGTTATCGCCTTGCTTTAATTCTTTCCGTTGTATTCTGTGCCACGGGATACTTTCGACAGTAAAAAATGTAAGGTTAAACTTGAGGTAAACTATTTTTATAATCGGAATAAACTTTCCACTTGATTTCGTTAAACGTACGTTGAATTATTAGAAAAAAATAACTTAAATTTCACAAATGTTTCGGGTAGTTAATTAATTTCACTAAATAAGTCTACGTTTTATCCACAGAAATTCAAATTTAGTATTTCTTTGATGCTCGCCAAGGTTTCGTTTTCGTTTAAATTTATATTAAAACGTCATATTCACTTAAAATTCAATTAAAGCATTATATCTACTACTACTGCTACTGTAAATACCATCATGCTGTTTAACTGCTATATATATATATATATATATATATATATATATATATATATATATATATATATATATTTAAGTTTCGAAAACTTACAGATGTTTTCATCTTCTGTTAAAAATAAAAACATAAAGTTTTTTTCAATCATCCCAAACTCAACCTTTCATTATTTTCTAAAAAAATTCTTTTTAACTATCTCAAACTTATTTTTTTACACAACCCTGTAAGCGATTGTAATCAAACTGTTTTAATCCTTCTTTTGGCTAATTTCATGTTCGAGTCAAACAAACAACATTAAAAAAATTATCTCGTGGCCTACGAAAAAAAATCTTACCTGAAAACATCAACAGCTGCCTTGGGTAAATTTGTAAGGAATATTAATATTTTTGGTATTTCGTTTTCTTATTATACGAGCTACCTTATTGGATATAATGAAAGTCCATTCTGATTCAAATGCTCGAGATTGAAAGATGACGTGTCACTTAATTTGGGGCATCATTTGTCATTTTGACGGAAAGAATATCGTCTCCCTTGAGCGAAAAATATGAATTATTCATTTCGAGATACGCAAACGATCTTAGACCATTATTAAGATGGGTGTCGTTATTCATTAATTTCTTTTTTAAACCTACATCACATTATATAATTCCCGTAAATTAGGAATAATTGTCATATGAGCCCTTAAATGTGGAGATTTTATTCTGCATTTCAAGGCCTCCGCTCTGTTGAAGTAAATTCAAATTTTTATACGATTTTGACATTAAAACTTTATTAATTACTTCACATATCGCTCACTCTTTTCAACAACGTCATATGTCAAAAACATGATTTTTCAGGAAATCGTTTTTAAGGTTTTAAAATATAATAAAATGCATTTTAAATAAATATCAAGCCACTTTTTTTAAAACTTTTTACTGTGCAACAGATCATTTTAGGTAAAACCTAAATGTTTTTTCTCCATTTGAAAAATAATAACAAAAATTTCTGACAGAAATAAACAGAAAAAATAAACAGAAATAAACGAATACTTTACAATGCTCTTAGAAGACAGTTTGTTTATAGACATCTGTGAAAATATTATTCGCCCGCAGGCATTGTGAAATTAAACGTATTAGAAATGTGTGCTATCTCTTTCCTTTCTTTTGCATTTAACCAGACTGAGTCACGGTAACGTGATGCTGGGAACTCCTTATTATTAAATAAAATTTCAATAATTGTAAAAACACATGTGAAGAGAATAAGACCAAATAAAAATAAATAATTTAAATCATCGGTATTGTAAAACTCTGTAAAAATATATTTAACTAATAAATTAAGTTTAAGCCTGCATTTAATTTGGTCGTGTCAAAAATATATCAGTAGATAAATTTATCGACAGTTTTTACAGAACTCGATTGGCGATAATTAACCAGGAATAAACTCATTTCCGGTTGTGAATCCGGAAGCTTACATGCCCCCAATTACACTATCAAAGTAGGCTAATGTGGATATACAAAAACACTCGTACACACATAGGGTTGACCTTAACATTATTAAACTATATGGGCATTGTATTTACATACTGTAAAACTGTATGTAAATAAACCGCATTTAAAACGAATTTAAGTATTTTGTATTTTAAAAGCATTGTTAATTTTGTGGTATGGTTAGTATAACACTCTCTTTATCATTCATCTTTCACTTTGTATAATACCACTTAAAAACTCTACTTCACGACTGCGAGAAGAACGTGAAGTAGAGATTTTAAGTGGTATTACACAAAAATGGATGTTGAGGAGAGTTGCTAGTTATTTAAATTTTTGAGCGAGCCGAAATTATCTATATTAAAATAATGTTAATATTGGTCGTTCAAATTTCATAATTTTATTTATTTCCCGTTATTTCGAAATATTGCATTTCTTTACGTATGTATTTTTATTTATGTATATAAATTAAAATGGAAAACACAAAAAGTGAAAATCGTTTAATACCGTAATGGTGGCATCATCTGTTAAACGTAAAATCAATTAACGCGAAACTAAACATTGTTCATGGTGGACAGCGTACTTCTTGACATGCTGTCACTTGTTATTTTGAATGTTTTCGATTGCATTGTTGTTTCATAGATTTTTACTGTTATTGCTATTGCTTAACAAGCATTATGCAATCATTTTTCTTTTTCTGACCCTTGTCCGCTCCAAATGATGCATAAGGCACTGCATCGCATGATCATTAGTAACATAAAGCTCCATGATTTACCCCCCTGGGAATCGAACCTGGTTACTCTAGTATGGTAGCAAAAGGCACTACCACTACACTACTGAGGCGGACAATAAGTTTTTTTAGTATCCAATAATAAATTTGCAGTGGACGAATCGCAATTTAAATATAAAAATACTTGTATAATACCTCTTTCTGTGTTACGTACTTGTATAAGAAATCTGTGCTTTCTTTTTTCCTTCTTTTCCATTTAACCAGATTGAGCCATAAAAGCGTGGCATCCGGTTATGTGTTATACAGCTAGTTAATTATAAATTTATGATTAAAACAAACGGTTTTGTATTTGATTGCAACAGTGTACTTTCCTGTTTATTTTAATAGCTTTGTTATATTTATTTTCAAGCATGGATTATGATTTTCATTTGTAGACATTTCGCATTTTAAACACTCATTCCCTTTCTCATATACCTCTCGTGGTTATCGTATAAATACTGTGTGAACGTTTGCCAAATAAAAAAAATGGATGAAATAGGAAGGACAACCGAATGGGCTCTGCTCTTTCCACTAAAAGCTGGACTGTTCGCTGTTAAATCTTCTACGATGTCGAGAGCCGAGAGTCGAAAGGCGCGCAACTACCTCAGTGGCGTCTGTTCACCCTCGAAGAAAACCCCGAGAAAAAAATCGGCAGAAGCTGAATCAGACTACGAAGGACCTCCGACAGACCAAAGAATGAGGATGAGACGAGGATCAAGTATGTCAGAACTGGACAAGTTTCAAAACAATACAAAGATGCCTGATTTGATAAGATCATCAACAAATCAAATTGGATTGTCCGCTGCGCAATCGGCTTCTACAATAAAAGGTTATGGATCAGTTCCTCATAGCCCCGCTATGGCTAGGAATCTTAACAGCATCGCCAAACTCGGGAGCAATCAGGGAAGCATCGGCGATCTGATGAACTTGAAGAAATTCGGTGGGAGTTCTTGGTCTGTCAGAAGTGAGACTTTAGTTGCCAAAGCTGTTCCTCTGTCCACTGTGACCTTGAGGAATTCTCCTAATAGTCCTGTAGTGAGTTCTCCTGTTGGTTCGCCTCCTCTGTCACCGTTCAAAGCTACTGTCGTTGCTTCAACTCCAGTCAAAAGTACGGCTGCTATGACTGCAGCCCAACGTACACAACGACTGTCCAGGCTACTGAGAGATACTCGAACTGTTATCACTACGCCTAGAAGAAAGGTACGTAACTGACACATTGCTATACAATTTGTGTCACAAAGCTTTAAGGAAATCTATTAAATATCATACTTATTTTAACTGGTTTGGGTGTTTGTGATATCGACGTACCCTACGTAAAGTGCTCTAACATTTTTGTCAATTTTGAGATATTTGGTGTACGTTATCAACTGACCGTTATCTACAATTATAAACAAACAAAAAATAAATAACGCCTAGTTTTCAGGCGTATAAGACGCTATCTACATCGATTTTTTTTAATGAACTGAACTCCTAAAACGTTTACTACCTACTTAATTTTGACAAAGCATAAAATTTTAAAACGACTTAATAACTTATTTTATCGTATTTTTTAATGTATAGTACTAGTTTAGAATTTCAGATAAAACCGTTAATCAATAAAAAATAATACGATGAAAATATCTTCTGAGCTCTCTCCTGTTAAGTAACAGATTTGCAGATAGAGTACTTTACGTAGGGGCCGTCGATACAATTGTCATATATTTATTCCCTATCAATACTTCTATTTCTCTAGATAACCATTAAAAACTGAGACTTTGATTTTTAAAATATATTTAAACGCAAACATGAAAACAAATAATGTCAAATATATAATATAAATATTTAAGTATTTCAATATAATACAAGTAAAAATTTAAATAATATAATATATAAATAAAACAATAGGTACTTGTTTTTCTAACCACTAACTACGACCAACATTTCAAAATTTATTTCGAGTTTATAAAAAAAATCTAATAGGAAGAAAATATATAATTGTCTAGACAATAAATTATTATTTATTGTTTCAGCATTCACTTTGTGGTAAGACATGATTCAATGAAATAAAACACTTGTTTTTCAATTATTAATAAACCACTTGAGTAGTAAAAAACGAGTATTTTATTTTTAATTCAACAATAAATCATTTAATAAACGCTTAAAACATTCAATTAAGGTAAGTGTCTATAATACTGACCTAGTTTTTGTCTTAAGCCGGTCCATATTTTTAAAATATTTATTTAATATTAAAACGGCTTGATAATTTTTTAAATTTATTTTTATTTTTTAATGGGATAGTTTTATCCTTACAAAGTTAAAAAAATAATAGTCAAAAGTCAAGTGCATATATTAAAATCCACGCAATAAACAGTTAAAGGCTTTGTATTCAATACTGACCTATTCGAAATGGATTATTTCATAATACTGACCGCTGTTGCCCCTATTACTGACTATGAGTGAAAAAGACAACTCAATTCATATTTTAATATATTTTACCATATGTAAACTGGAGTAAGATATAAGTATTTGTAATGGAAATAAATGTAAAAGTAAGTACTTATGTGACAATTTATTATTTATTAAAAAAAAACAAATTGGTTAAACAAAATGTATTGTTAATGTATTTTTTTAAGCTCACTATAAATAAGTAATTCTGGAAAGGAATAATTTCCTCTAGCATTTAGTCACACCGGTTCTGGAATTGTTTTTATGATTCCTTCTGAAGTATACTATATACAATAGTATCCTGTTTTTCTGGCACTTCCAGTTCAGGCATACCACGACCTTGATCAAAGCGGAACCATCCTTTTTGGGATTTATTACAATTCCTAAAAAATTCCCCTTCCTACTTTACAATACAGGACTCATTTTATTTTAGTTTTTACGAGGAAGATTTTTTGAAGACCCTTGGTGATTTTCAGTTTTTTTTTCTTCTTTTCTGCCACTTTATCTTCTGGCACACAGAGACTGCTTAACCTTTCCTGTCCAGAGTAAAAAAAAACAATCCGCGGGTTCCGAAGGGGGTACTGGCAATACCCCAAGTAAAATGCTAAAAATACAGGTTTTTCACAAATTCGACTTATGTCAAAATGTTTATCATGCTATTGTTATTCTATTTTTTCCATTTAAATTTGAATTTTCTGCAATAAACAATAATTTTCAAAAAAACATAGTTGTGAAAAAGTTCTCTGCGGAAATGACATTCAATTCCGCCCAATGTTTAAGCATCACTGGACACTAGGCGCTTCGGCCGGAAACGATGCAAGCGAGAGGGGGTGAGGAGAGAAAGAGAGAAAGAGAAGCATACTACTCGGTACATACTAGCGGGTTTCTAATTTGTCGTATATTATGGTGAAAAAAAAACAAAGAATGGTAAAAAAATCAGATAGCGAGAAACAATACAAAAATGACATTACGTTGTATGAACAGTTTGGACTTGGGTTTGGGAATATCTGTCCATCTGTAGCCTGATTTGGAAGTGAACAAATTTTCTTCATTTCTACTGTTGTCTACCATATGTACGGGCTTGACGCTGTTAGAGTCAGATTCATCAAGTTCTTGGATTATATAGTTATCTGAGTCGGCGTCGGAAGCATAATCTTTATTTTCTAACCCTAAATGGAATTCATCATCACTTATATACATACATCAGTGTGTCCGTATAGCTCAGAAGTTGCTCAATCATATCATCTGTCAATTATTTTCCACTCATTGTTAGGGTAAAGTAAATATTAAAATTATGACAATTTAATTAGTGTAAAAAGGTAGATATTTATAAAATAAATATGAAAATGCAATTGCACCAAGAAATTTCAGTAGATAATTTAAATTAATAATAATTCTTATTAGAAACGAAAAAAAACACTCTGTATTTGCCAAATAACGCTCGCGTATCGAGAACACGATTCACACGCGTGCAAATTTGGGGATCTACCGCCGATGGTTAAACTGTGGAGATAGATACAGCGCTACGGAACGGGACAGTTAAACGCTGTTAGAACATTTAAGATCGTGGGATTTGGAGGTTTACAAGGAGTAACCTCATTTGGGTGTGCAACATTAGAGCATGATTGTAGTGTGCCTGATATGTATATACATATATATATATACATATATATATATATACATATATATATATATATATATATATATATATATATATATATATATATATATATATATATATATATATATATATATATATATATATATATATATATATATATATATATGTATATATATATATATATATATATATATATATATATATATATATATATATATATATACATATATATATACATATATATATACATATATATATACATATATATATATACATATATATATATATATATATATATATATATATATACATATATATATATATATATATATTTATATTTATATTCTACTAACCCTTATCCGCACCCGATGGTGCACTGTATCTGCACTGATGTTGTATTGACGCAGTGTTATCTCGATAGTTACTTACATGAAGGCAAGGTGATCACTCATGCGAGTATAGTGGAATCAGTTTATGTTTGATAATAAACAAAGTGTTTTTTGTTGATATTATGTTAAAAAAGAAAAAATAAATTGTATTTTAACATAAGAAAAATCACAAAAAGATGGCTCAGAACGAAACTCCTTTTCTGAAATAGTATGTGTTTATAATACTGATCTAGATTCGTTTCTATTACTGACCGCTGAAACTATTTATTATAATTATAAAACCAAGCAAAAATATATAGGTCAGAATTAGGCCCCCATAATCCAAAAACTGTATGCTATCCAAAGCACGCAAGAAATTTACGTATTTAAGAATTTTCACAAATTTATGTAAACTTTAAAAATGCTCTCGTCTTACTCATTACTGACCTATAGGTCAGTAAAGGAAACTAATGAAATTTCGGGTGAATGTAATACTGACAACTTTTATTTTATAAATGTATTGTATTAATCATATGGTTATTTCACAAATACTTTGTTTTTTGTAAATTCAATACACTAAACTAACTAACACATATAAAATATTAGTAAATATCAATCATATAAAAATAATACACCTTTAAAATAAAACTTGAAAGATTAGGCTTGTCTGTTAAGGATTTTCCGTGTGCGCGCGCTACTTGCCAGATGTCCAAACTATAACTGATATTTCAAATATGAAAAATCAAAATATTGACTGTAAAACATTGTCATCACATAACACAAGCATGGCTGCAGTGTTGGTAATATTAAAAATTAGTAATAATTGAACCAGTGTCTTATTATCTGTTGTTTCTTTGAAATAGGTCAGCAATAGGGGCTAGGTCAGTTTTATAGACACTTACCTTATTAATAACGAATCAATAACGTAAAAGGGTGGGAACACTATACACTTTTCTCGTAAAAGCCGAGTAACTTTTTTCCAAGTTTCAAACCATTTTCATCGCAGCAAATATTCATCTGAGGTTTACACTTTGCAGCTTTGGCTATAGATGTCTCTGGTATACTGATATAAAAATGTTATTATTGACGCTAAAACTGTTTTTCAATCAATTTATATAACATTGATATTTTATTTTTTAAATTGATGCAATCATGAAACATTCAAAATAAAAAATAAAATTTCGTTTTAAGTACTTCACATTTAATAATCATATCTGTTCACTGAAAATCGTTTTTAATTATAGTAAAGGTTTAGGGTAAAAATCACATAAAACGAATATTAGTAATAAAAATTAAAAACATTTTGATTTGTAAGATCATACTGGAAAAAAATCTCAGTTTTATGTCATTTGACTTATATTAATATTAACACAAAGATAATAAAAATAAGAAGGTATTGTTTTTTCTGATGTTTTTTTTTTCATTTTTAGATCGCATTGAAAAAATTTCAAGTGTGGTATGATATTTTTATATATAAAAAAACCTTCATAAAATTATATTTTTGCTTACATATTGAAGTAACTTAGGTCGAAGCATTGTAAAATGAAGATAAAAATACGTAATACTAAATAAGAAAAAAAAGTGTTTTGTTTTTACTATTTTTTTTATTATAAACGCATCACTTTTTCAAGCATAGTATTACGTCTTGAAAATTAATTAAAATTAGCATTTTCATATTATTATATAATATATCAACTTAAATCATAAAATAACTTTAGTCGAGGCATTGTGTAGGTACTGATGATTTTAAAAAAATAACATAATACTCATTTAGGTTAAAAAAAGAAGATATTTTGATTACTTATGTTTTTTCAATGGACGCATCTAAAACCCTTTCAAGCAAAGTATTACATTTTTACAAGTAATCAAAATTAAGCTTTGTTTATAATATATTAGCTTATATCTTTAAAGCAACTTTAGTCGAGGCATTGTGCATGAGAAGTTGCACCAAGTTTGTATTTCCAGATGAGAGGAAGCAGTTTATGGCCAAGATACCTGAAGGATAAAGTTTGTTCTCAACTTTAATAACGTTAAACGTCAGTATCGGTATCAAATGCTTATGGAAAAATATTTCTTAATACCACTTTAGAAAAGTGTTAAAATATGGACTTTTGAAAGCACGAAAAAGAATTTCTTCAATATTTTTCGCAGATACTTTTTGGCACATTATATAAACTTTATAAATTATACAATTTTGTTTTATCCACTTTTTTTATTATAAGTACACTTTAACCAACCGGTTTCGATAAGAACCTTGTCATCATCAGGGTTTATTAAATTCTAAAACATTAAAATACTCATAGTTAATAACATTACCTTACCAAAAACTTCCTCGCACTCCGTACACCGTATGAAAATATGATTAAAAAAAATATGATTTATAAATATGACTTTTAAAACTCCTTAATGTTATTTTTATTGAAAAGGAATGCTTACGTGTGCAAAAAAGATGATTTTTTACATTTTTAACATCTCTACATAAAAACAGAAGAATATGGAAGTCTGGGAATTTACAGGACTTACGACCTGTCATAGGCTGGTTAAGTGATCACTTTACACACGTGTAACATTCACCATTCTATCCATGATTGACAACCAGCCTATGACAGTCATAGGCTGGTTGTTTGAATGATAAAAAAGTGAAGTATTCGAGGCTGAGATAAGTATTATCGATACAATTGAAAGGTATGTTGAGATACTTTTGATATTTGAATCAAATAAGTTGGGAAAGAACAGTAATACAAATTTATGAAGCGAATGCAGTTAGAAATAGAAGAAGAAAAGAGAAAGACTGAGGAAAACTTGGCATAATCAACCATTTCAAGAATTTTTAATTTCATCAAATTTGAAGTCGGAAAAATCGAAAGATATATATGGGAAGATGTATGATTATGGAAGAGGCGAAGAATATTCATAAAGACAGAGTAGTATGACATTCTATCGTCTCTGCCTACCTCTGAAGAGAAACAGATTGGGTAGTTAGTTTAGTAATAAATAATAAATAAATATATTACACTCTCCTTATCATTCATCGTTCACTTGTGTAATAGCACTTTGATAAACATTTATTCGTGACCACTGCTTCGGAACAATAATTCCATCATCAGGTCAGTAAGATGAAATTATTATTACTTTTAAATATAATCCCATTGTAATGCATTTGTGTTTTTCTCTCTTTCAAAATTTTATTTTTGTGTAAATGTCTGACTACAAAATTTTCATTTCAATGACCTGATGATGGAATGATTATTCCGAAACCGGTTGTCACCAATTAGTGTTTATTAAAGTGGTATTACACAAAGTGAACCATGAATGATAAGGAGAGTGTTATATTACCATAGCATAAATTTAACAATGCTTTTCATATACAAAAAAATATTGAGAGATAGTGAAAAAGTTACCACAAAGTTAGCAATGCTTTTAATATATAAAATAAATAAATATATAAATATTTATGTTTAATTGTTAAAAGGGTAATACGTCAGTAAATTTTGATTACTTCTCCTTCCAGCTAAATCTTTTATTTTAAATAATACCCTTTTTTTAATCTCTGAATGTTTTTTAATAGTTTTATAACATAAATGTGGAATTGTTTAATTGGCTTTTTTTAACGTAACTATTTTTTTTAATGTAATGTAATGTCTATTATTGTTAATGTAACTATTTTTTATTATATCATTTTTTTATATGTAAGCTATACAATTCCCTAGTAAATAAAAAAAAAAAATATTCCAACCCTTATATTGGAATAAAATAAATATTCGACTGAACGGTGTTTAGAGAGAACAGTAATATTCATAGTCCATCTCCCCTAAATTATCAGAGCCCCGTCGTAGATCTCGTTACTTCCCTTAATTTTCTCCGAAACGAGGCTGTCCCTTTATACATGACCAGCATTTGTCATTTCTGTGGTGAATAGAACCGTTCGTTGTGGAAAAATCTGCCCCTAGCCATTTTTCGTTCCGCAATATGTGTGGACAGCGGGATAGGAATTCCTATATTATTGGACGACGGGGACCTAGCTGAAGGGTTGTGTGTGATAGACCAGGGGCGTAGTCGGAGGAACAGAAAAATTCCGACCATGTTCAGAATTTCATTTATTTCATTCCGACCTTTCCTAGGTCTTTGTTAATGGACCAAGAAATCACACTGAAAAATACGGGAAATTTCGTCAACATTAAAAGTATTTAAAAAGTAGTTCATTTATTATGTAAATGTACATTAAAATTATTTTTTGTTTACAGTATGTACGTTATATATGAAGATTTGTTCATAACTTCTCAAACATGTTTTTCAACGAGATTTATCAAGTCATCTTATGTGTCTTGTCGGTGGAGTTTCTTTAAATAGTTTTTATTTTATTAATTTTATATATTTTAACAAAATATACACAAAAAGAGTTTTTGTTAAATAAAAGCTTACTGAAATCAACCTTAGATGCTGCAGCATACTCAATCATGAAGCGATATGATATTTATGAAATATGTACGAGTTCGAAACCATTGAGTAGTTTGGTGCGAATCATGGTTACAAAAGTGAATGTTGCACGTATATAAAGTGATGATTTTACTAGCCTATCTAAGACAGATCATAAATTCTGAAAATACCTTGATTTTCTTATTCTTCTTCATATTTGTTGAGATGTCGAAATGTTTTTATTATGTATGGAAATAGAAAATATATTATACAATAATTGCATGTGATATTTACCTCTTATTTAAACCAAATGATTTCGTACCAGCGTTTTAAAAAGTGAGTCACACGATTCAATAATTTCGATATACAAGAGATTGTATAAAAGTTTACCCATTTACCCAGGATTTAAAAAAAAAGAAATCCTTCATTTTATGTCAAGTGGTCAACCACTTTACTAAATAGGCAAACCTAACACCATTTGAGTAAACTTCTATAAATTATTAGCGAGTTCCCGGCGTTGGTACTTTGTAAAGCAACTCAAAGAAAGAAAATGTTTCATGCTCGGGGTGTAGATCAACTGTCATCTTATTAGTCATAATTGATTTGACTGGAAAAGTAATGCCCTATGAAAACTATTGTTATATGTAAACAATAAAACAATGAAAAAGTCAATTGAAATTTTCATTTCATTCCTAAAGTTTCTTTTTTCAAAATAAATATCTATTTTTTTTTGTTTTTTAAATTTCATCACAGATGAATAAGAATATGAAGGTCTAGGCATTTACGGGGCTGATGACCGTCATAGGCTGGTTTAAGTGATCACTTTACACACGTGTAACATTCACCAATTCTACCCATTATTGACAACCACACTACTCAAATTCTTGAAAGTTCTATATATATATGATACAATTCAGAAACATTTTTATTGAATCACTAGAACTTAACTAGAGACATCTATGTATTGGTGATATGAGAAGAAGAATGAAATCCAAATTCTTCTTCATCTTTGATGAGATGTCAAAAAATTATATAAAACTAACTCCTGTAATTGGAGATAATCCAGATTTTGTGAACAAGTATTTGGATACACTCAAAATATTGGCACTATACCCATTTTACCCATTACCCATTTTCATTTTCAAAATATTATACCTTTACAAGTCATACTGTAATCTGTGCCTAATCAAAATGTCACGTCTATGGGATAACATCGTCAAAACGTGGCGGGTTTAATGTTTTTCATACTAAATTCTAACGTTGTAATAACAGTTTTACATATTTGATTTCATTTAAATTACTCTCTTAACCTTTTTAGAACTAATAAAAACAATCTGTGCTGTTTTCAGTGAAATCGGTTGAGCAATTTTCGAGAAAATCGAGGACAGAAAAACAGACATTAATTTTTATTTTTATGCATTAACGAAGTGGCATCGCTGGTACATATGTATATGGAATGTTGAAAATTATCCCCCTTTATTGAGGGTTATAGTCCATTTAATTTTAATTAATATTAAAT
The DNA here is from genome assembly GCF_059751285.1 of Brachycentrus maculatus. Lineage (NCBI taxonomy): Eukaryota > Metazoa > Arthropoda > Insecta > Trichoptera > Brachycentridae > Brachycentrus > Brachycentrus maculatus. The sequence continues at coordinate 178,903 of NW_028280781.1, forward strand.
ACACCTGGGCTTTTATAATATTAATGTCTCATTAATATCGATGTATTTATAACATACCAGAGCTCACCTCTACAGCTACTGATAAAATAAGAGCAAATTTTTTGGCAGAATTTTTACCGTGGTGCATATCGTGACGCGCTACCTACCACTGTAATTAGAACTCAAAGTACTGTTTTTTCATCTCTTATGGTGTCCGTTTCACAGTTTTAATTTTATTAACAACATACACAGTTTTAGAATGACATAGTATTAATAATATTATATGATCATGTATGTATAAGGGCCCGAAACATTGTTTTTTAGTGAACTCTACATGCTATCTTACAGTTTGTATTTTATTTTCTTCTTCTAACCCTTATCTGCACCTAATGGTGCATAGGGCACTGCATCGTATTGACGCCGCGTTATCTTGATCGTTATTTACATACTTTATTTTCACCCCCCCCTGGGAATCGAGCTCGAGACCTCCAGCACGGTAGCCAAACACGCTAACTATTACACCACGGAGGCGGAATTTTACTAACATAAATTAAATTCAATAAAAGTGTTTTCTTTTTTACAGTTTGAATTTTATTTAAAATATGCCTATACATTTCTGGAATAACATTGTTTAACTAATATGTATGTTTAAGGGCCCAAAACTTCGTTTTTTAGTGAATTTCAATAGTGTTTTGTACGGTTCATATTTTTATGTCAATATGTATACAGTTCTGATATGACATTACAATTTTAATAAATACTTCTGAAATATGTATGTATACTTAATTAACACAGCGTAAATGACATCACATCCTTTTCCCGAGATTACATCCCGTGATGGCTCCTCAAGGTCATCAGTTCAAAATATTTACGCGTATTTTAATAATAAATATATTTTGTTACATATGTAGGTGAGTAAAAAAAGTTACTGGATACGATATTTCATAATTACCTTCGACGGTAACTCGAAGTAACGGTTCGAATTATTTATTAGAACAAAAACAGTCCAGACTGAATTATGTTACTTAAGTTACATACATCACAATAAATTTGCTTCGTGCACGAGCTATAAGATAACAAATGATTTGGATTTTACCTACAATGCTTTGCTTCACCTAATTTAACACGAGCAGTAAATACCATATTCTTCTTCTACGGTAATTTTTTTTTGTACATATTTTTTCTTAATCTGAGCCATGTGGTAAAAAGGACCACATTGGAACCATGAAGTGTTAGATCTATCGTGTTTTTATTTGAAAATATGGTGATCCAGTCCTGCACTCTAGATATTTAATCTTGGAGTAAAATATGTTTGATGGAAAACAGATGACGTAACCTTAAACGCTTAAGGATAAGGAAAATACTAAGTTTTTTTTTATTTAAGTTTTACTTGGCAAATACCACTATTTCTTAAAATCTATTGTGCCACGTGTTTGGATGCATTCCGCATTATTTTCATATGGTGTTTGAAAATGATGCAGAATGCATCCAAACACGTGTAACAATAAGTTTTGAGAAAAAGTTGTATTACCAAGTAACCTTAAATTAAAAATAAAATAAAATATAACCACACAATGGCTACCGATTCAAAAAATCAAATAACTGATCTTTATTAAAAAAGACAGAGGAAGGAACAAAAGGTCCTATTGAGAGAATGAAGAGTACAAAAAAGTGGTTTATGTCCTCTTTGTTATATTCTGTACTCGTAAAAACTTGTGCATCTTCATTTTATCATGTCACGAATTCAAATGATAAACTTTTATTTTCTAAACATGTCAAATTCATACAAGAAAATCTTTTTTAAGGATAATTTTTTTGATGAAGTTTAAGTGGTTAATAAATTAAAGATTAGTTATGACTCTCACTACACCCATGGGCAAATCTTTAACCGGTCGAAGAATTTATACTTTATCTCGTTTTCAGCGTCAAAACTTTTCCGAACGTTTTAAAATGTCGACGGTAGAAAATTTAATTGCGAACATCCCGGATAGAGGTGTTTTTTTCAGCTGAAGGCAAGAGGAGGCATTTTTTTATATTTTTATTCTCGTTTGAAGTACTAATTAGATTACCGGGTTTCCGGAAATTTCCAGCGTGTTAATGGGTTATTTACTATGCAATATAAAATGTTAAAAGAACTTATTATTTTGATACATTGTGATAATTTTTTAACCTCTGTGCTCACAAAAAAAATAAAATATGAAAAAAATGTGTTGACATAAATTTTAATGGTCACACATGTCTAAAATTCGTCTTTGTGATAACAAATTGAAAAAAATATTTAAAAATGTTTTTTTATTAAATGTTTTATATTTTCATTTGTTTTTTTTCCCTTCAGATATAAGATCGGATAATATATGATTTTTTTATTGATCATTAATGAGTCACGGTTTTTATTTATGCGTTAAATTGGTTTTTATTTAAGCGTTAAATTCAGAACAAGAACGCCAAACATTTTATGTTGATGAAAATTATTGACAACATATAATAATTCAGTTTTACTAGAATCGTTTTACAGTTTAGAAAAAACTACAAGTAAGGTACTAGGCTCAGCGATTAGAGGGGTAGCTCTGTAAGTAAGCAAAAGAATCTGAGGTAGACTTGACGCTTATTTCATTCTGAGTTTACAGTTTGGATAAAACACTCATGCATGCTTTAATGTACTTGTACTTATCCAATTATAAAATTCCACGTTTGGAAAAAGAGCTGAAGAGGGATGAAAGGGAGGAAACAGGGAAAGATACAACTTTAATTCAAAGATAAATTTTAAGGACAAAACATACAATAATATAAATTTTTACAGATATTGTAGAAATATCTCAGCACTGACAATGAGGAGTTTAAGAATATTGAAGTCCTCATATTTATTTATCTCAAAACAATTTTGATTACCGATAAATAATTTTTATTTTTCAGAGAATGTTCTCTCGCGGGAAGCGTTAAGATCTCAGTTACAGATATAATCACTTTGGTGATTCATCTATAGACATGGGATCGAATTTATATAAAAATCAAATAACGTCTTCTTTGAAATAGATTATTTGATTTTAGGATTAGATTATTTCAAACTAATCATGCCAATTAGTACAAAAAATTGGTTGCATACTGCGTAACCGCATTGCGTAGTGCGATGTTGGTATATTTGATAATATATCGCAAAAAAAATAAGTTGAAAAAAGTACAAACACAGAATACGTAACGAATACCATCTAAATTGGATTGCCGAAAAAGTTATAGTTATCTATTAGTTACGTATTTTAACGACTGGGTACTCTAAAACATATGCTTTTCGACATATGCATCGGTACAAAAAGATATTAAAAGACAACATATACTCGTATGCATTTTCTAGATAATTTATTTACTATAATTGAAATGAGAATTTCTTAGTTAACGACTTATTCTCGTATTTATATTTTCACTTTAATAAATAATTTATTAGTTCAACGGAAGATTGAAAGTTAAGAAGGAATGCGAATAGATGATATGTAGAGATGATAACGTAATTTTCTTTTATGAAAATAAGGGAATTTCATATTTCAAAGTTCATAAATGCACATAATAAATTCATCCACATGACACACACGTTCAACTATTCATTTCCTTATTTATTTCCAACTAATAAATTACTATGCAGAAAATATTTAACCACGCGACGGGTTTTCATGAGTCAATTCACTATTCGGAAAATATTTTTGCAGTCCTCAAGCTCTGTATTTTTGGGTCAAGAAAATAATTTTTAAGTAGGATATGTACCCAGATACTAAATAGTTTGTGTTATTTTGGGTTAACGATAAGTTAGTTTAGTTTAACAACTCTTATAAGCTTTACTTAATCGATTACAATATGGTATGTTCACAAATCCACACATTTGCAAAGTTGTTTTTAATGTAAATGTATTTACAATTTTTGTTACAGTTTCGGTCAAAATATATTTACATACTACAGCCGGGGTTTATAATTCTCATTATCAAATGCCAGCACAATTTCTGGAATATTTTAATAAGTAATTTAAATCCATGTTTAATTGGGAATATCACATATAATACAATATAATATAAGATTTTTTTAACATGTTATGAAATTTTTCCCTATATGTAGTACAATGATTTACTAAACATTATTAATATATTGCTTATTTCATAATACTCTGGAAATTAAACCACTTATAGATTATAAAAGGAGTAACAGTCACTAATGTAAAGGTTTCTTGGAATCAGTTTATATGTCATGAATTTCTGTCTAGAGCTTCGCAAAAATTTAATAAAACAATATATACAGCTGGTTTTACAATCCATTCGTATGAATAAAACAAATCCTGTTTTAACTAGAGATATTTTTTGCCCGTTGAAAGCAATTTTCACACTTTAATATGACAGCAACGTAATTATATACTACCATCACAATTAATTGTCTTACATAAAAATTAATACATCGAAATATTTTATGAGTATTTTTATATTATGCTCATATCCCTCAAAATAAATTACTTACGCCAATTAGCAAAAAAAAACACAGGAATGAAAAAAATAGCGAAATTTAAATTTCTACAAATTTTAAGCGAAAATCCTTTGAAAAAATGTTAAATTTTTGGCACGTGTTATTTTTTAAACCACATATAAGGAGATCTTTTTTATCATGAATGATATAACATGGTATTTATTAAAAATAATTAGCATAATGGAGAAAAAATATCACTGTTATTTCCACAACGTAAATTTCATTTTATTATTTAAAGTAAAATATAATCAGCCGCAAATGCCTCCGGCAGTCGTTGTGGAACACAAATAAGGCCTACATTATTATCTTTTACTGACTAACAAGAAAATACTGACAAATACACGTTTTTTTGTCTGTTGATTTTGACGTAAATACATATTATATTTTTGTTATTTTTCGTTTGGTGAAATTGAATTTGGGAGAATTTTTCTCTCTTTTTGTGAGTTTTTTATTAGAATAACTTAATTGTTTCTGTTTGCACTTATTAGTTCTTGACATTGCTCACTCCTTTTAAGAACGTCATAAATAGCTAAACAATATAAATTGAACTTTTTACTGTGCAACAAATCTTTTTAAGTAAAACCTGAAGGTTTTTTCTCCATTTGAAAAATATTTGGGTTATTTAATAAAATAATTAAACAATACCTTTTCTTCAAAATACAAAAACAACATATTCTGCCCTGTAGCGGGTAAATATTAAGTTTAAAAAATGCCTCTTTTGCTGGGATATAGTACATTTTCTGGGCATTCCGAATGCATGCACAACTGAAAATTGTTAAGTTTTGATTTATGACGTTCTTGAAAGGAGTTAGCGACATGTCATTATTTATATTAAATTGTCTTTAAAAAAATGGTACAAGCAAATTTCGTTTATGTTTTAAAAATCACTCATTTATGCAATAAATTTATTGTACCAGGATAACCAAAAACTTGAGTAATATCTATTGATATTTATTAATTATGTAGAGTGATTTTGATAGAATCAGGTTTCTCTTGAAAATATTTTGGCTTTGATTTACTACAAACCATTGAATCTGCAATAATATGATTAAGAATTGAAAAACAACGATCATATTTTAAAATCCTCGCCTAAAGTACTTTTGGTTTGCGCTTCCTTCAAAATATTTCAATCATAGCTGTTAATGAAATAATAATATTTGAACACAAATAATTGTTTTCCACTAGCTTTTCTCAGATATAAAAAGCTTTAAAATTTATAAAACTACTGAAATGCAGCCATCAAATTAATAAATGAACCGTTGTTAACTTTCGATAAAACAAATGTTTTTTATTTTTTTTTATTTTAAATAAGTTAATAACTGGAAGTATATTTTTTGTTTTTATTCACGGGAACCCCAAATTTTAAAAAGTTTAAAAAAAAAATTAAACACTTCTCTGAGACCACTTTTGGGTCAATTATTGTACACGCGACTAGTTTTAAGAACTACAAATTTTCTCATCAACAGTTGAATAAACAAACTATTAACATTAATAAATTCAAAATTTCTCTCTTGCGAGTATTTTATGCTAGCACTGAAATCATCATGTTATTCTATTTAGTAAATTATAAATGAATGAATAATATAAAAGAGTTTTCTCAAATATTTTACAGGCGTTTTTTAAGTGTCGAACCTACCATAGACTCTCTTTACTACTCGTATTATACGCCTCCGTAGTGTAATTAATGGTCACCACGCTCGACTACCGTACTGGAGGTCCTGGGTTCGATTCCTAGGCGGGGGGGGGTCAAATAAATATAAGTGATTTTTTCACTCTAATATTTATTCAATATTGCCCTGGACCTGAAGCGGAGGTCTGACCAACTTTTCTTCATGTGTTAACGATCAAGATAACACGTTTATATGATGCAGTGCCCTATGCACCATCGGGTACGCATAAGGGTTTGAGTTGAACTCGTATACGCACTGGTACTTGCGTACAAGGGAGATACTAAAAATATGCTTGTTTTAATTACAAAAGTTGAAAATTCTAATCCTTTTCACTAAGTTACGTAGGTCTACATTCTGCTAAATCCGGTCTGGAAGTTAAACTAGCCGTAACATTTTTGCAGCTTTGCTTTATATTTTTGAACTATTCTTGATAAAACTAAAACAATTGTTTTATAAACTTTTCTTTATTTCAGGTAAGTACAAGATACAAATGCTCAGACATTTCCAGTTATTCTCGTTTATTTGGTAAGTTTTTTTTACTTGAATACTTTAAAACTTTTTTTACTTTTGTATTTTTTATTTGTAACATGATTGACCTTCGGATTTTGTATCACATCTAAAAACATAATTGCAGAGTTTATTATTTGATTAACATGTCATACCGAGAATATTATTTAAGTGTTAAAAATGTGTTTTTTTATAAACTATGAAAAGATCCGATACTGTATTTTTGTTTTTTTTTCTACATTTTACGAAAGCAGGAATTATTTGTATTTAAATCTTTACGTGAACAAAAAGATTAAGGTTTTGATGAAACCTCATGATTTATAAGATTTTTATGTCTTTACTTTACCATTTTATATGATTTGTAAGCAGTGAATATATCTCTACTAAGAACTGAAAATGACTGCATATAAGAAGATAACAATGATACAGTTTTCAATAGGTTATGTAAGGATGATAAAAATAATGTTAAATAATTCAAAGTGTCAAGTGTTTTTTTAAATCTGTGATTAATACTATGAATTCAACAAATGTCATACGTAAGTAACAAAATTTGTATTTTTTATAAATTATTTGAGTTCTCCATTTCAACTCAACGATAATTGGAGCCAAAAGGAAGATTATAACAGGTAAGTGAATATTTTGTTTATTTTCTATAATATTTGATCGATGATTGAAATCGGGTAGGGTTCGAATCAGAAGACGTGGATGTCTGTTGATATCACCACTTTTTGATATTATTCGATCGAAAAAAATATCAAAAATTTGAAAGTATCACAAATTGTGTGTGATGTAGCACCGTCATTTTGAAACCGCATTGTCAACATACAGCTGTTATATCAGTTTAATTGTATAGGGTAAAAATAAAAATATTTATGAATATTTTTTAACGAATGTGATGAAGACATTCTTGATTCTTGTACGTGGCATCGATGAAAGGTACTTGGACATTCAACAACTCCCTGTTTCACTACATTAACCTTATCTGGTGTACGTTGCTTGATTTTTGCTTAATTATTAGTTTATTTTCCAGTATACGCACATTCAGAACTTGAATAATTTTATTTTATTAAAATTAAACACTTGAATATACCACATTAATGAGTTTTATTTTTATTTACGACTAGTTTCGAAAACGACAGATGCTTTCATCTTCTGATACAAATTAAAACTAACGAACAAAAAATAATTTCAATTTTATAATTATTATTTCTTGAATAATTTCAGAAATTCGTTATTTTCATTACGTATTCACACCTGATCAATTTTTTAAAACATTTTTTAACAACAATTTCATCAAATTTTTGCAGCGTTCGATACTCCACAGTGAATTGTTATTATATTGTCTCTAAGACTGTCATGTGCCAAATGTGAAATGTCATTCAACACAAAATCGTCCTTGATCATAAAACCCACCCTGTATATTAACGATCATTAAATATCCATATACTTTACGTTAAATTATTTTAATAATACATCCCCTTGTTTTAAAATAAAGCGAGATTTTCCACTTATTTATCTTGCCTTGGAGGCAATTAATTTCGCAAGGAGCCTCCGTCAAAATATGTAAATTTTTGATGATTGAAATACTTCACGCTTTCCATTAATCTTTTCGAAGAATCTTAAAAAGTTTGTAATAGGAATATAAAAGAAATCGTCTTAGGTTAGTAACGATTCTGATATCCTGGTAGAAATTTCAGCGTACATACATGATTGTATTTATGTGACTACTTTTTTATGTTAGACTGTGAACACATTTCAGATTTTTTAATTACACTGGCCATAAGTTATTTTGTTAAATGGTGAGTTACATATTTTTTTATGTACTTTACTATGCTTATATAGGGTGGCGCAAAAGTAATCACCCTATCGAAAGAAATTATAATTTTTGCAAATAGCGTCGTACCTCAATCATATTTGACTATTGTAAACAAGACAGCTGCAGTATACAAACAGATCCATAAAACGGGTACAAATATGTATCAATATTGGCGGCTCCCACTTGACGGATATCATATTTTCCATCTTACAAAAAAAGTGTTAAGGTCCTAGTAATGATTTCTACTACTGAAATTATTTTTTTTTTTTTGTAAAAAAAGTTATTCAAAAATAAAACTAGGTGATTAAATTTGCGCCATCTTGAATTTGTTCGTATACTGTAGCTGTCTAGTTTACAAATTTTCATTTAAAAAAAAAAGTTTTACTTAGTTAATACCATTATTTCTTCAAATCTACTGTGACACGTGTTTCGATGCTTTTCGCATCATTTTCAACCACCGTATTTCAAACACAGTAGATTTTGAGAAGTAGTGGTATTTAATAAGAAAAACTTTATTTAAAAATGAACAGATTTTGTCACAAAGTGACTGCTGAGTCAATTAATTAAATTACAAATTTTCAATATGATTGACCTACAATGCCATTTGCAAAAAAATTTAACTCTTCCGATAGGGTGATAAATTTTGCCCCAACCTGTATAACAACTGAGAGACTCTGCATATATCAAAAAATGTATATATTTCACTGAAACCAAATGTTACAGCTCTATTTGTTTGCAATTCTAATAAAAGTAGGCGGTAGCCAACAATGAATGATAACTTAAATTGAAATTAGATGTCAAATACACACCAGAACTCTCAAAATAAGTTTTGTCAACTTGATAATCTCAGCGCGTCGCTCGCGTGATACACATCCGTTGAACTTTTGAATTTCAAATTTGAAAAATAAATTACCTGCTGCAAAAAAAAATGTAAAGCAAATTTGAATTCAAACCCAAAAATATCCCATTAAAAATAAACATACAATAAATATTTACAATGATTGTAGACGTACAAAATTTTAGTAGCTATCAAAGAGCACGCTTTTGGCGATGAGCAATGTTTATATTGTGTTGTCGTTGTTATTCCATTCAACAGATGGCGCTGCCATTTCGTTTAAAAAAAATTTTTACCTGTGGCGGGTAAACAAAACTTGTTAAATTTGTATAAAAACACGCGCGTGTTAAAATGAAATGTTCTTATTGAATTCAACAGATGGCGCTGCCATTTTTTTACCTGTGCTAGGTAAAAAAAGTGTAAAATGTACATTAACACAGGCGTGTATTTATATGAAACGTTGTTTAAAATTTTCAAAGCAATCGGTGAATAACTTAAGGAGATTTAAGATTTGAACAAACAAACACTTTCATTTTTCATATTATTTTTTGACATCTCAAGTTGATGAAGAAGAATGAAAGTCTAGGCATTTACGGGGCTTACGACCGTCAAGGGCTGGTTTAAGTGATCACTTCACACACGTAATATTCACCAATTCAACCCATGATTGACAACCACACTACTCACATTCTTGAAATTTCTATGTATATGATCCAATTTCAATACATTGTACTAGAATCACTAGAATTTCACTAGTGACATCCATTTGAACGCACTCAAAGTGTTGTAAACCTTCATTTTATTATTATTTTTTCTTTTTAAAAGCATCGTTTGAAATTTGTGTATATAATTAAAAATATTCATTTTTAACTTTTGATTTATGGTAGAAATATATCTCTCGTTGCCGGGTAAGTCCACTTTCAGAGCTTCGTCTCGTAGGTCTCATGTTTTTGGGATTAATATGAATAATTTACCAGGCAAAGCTTTCAGGGATCCCAACTGAGAGAGATGGCACATTTGCGTTTTTCTCTCGCTCTGCTTGCGTTTTATCAAGAATATTTGTATTTATATTCTGTCCTTTTACGAGCGAATCGATGAATACGTTGTCCTTAGAGAAAACTCTCTTTGTTTCAAAAGCTGATCGTGATATGTACGCAATTATTAATGCTCTGCATGTTTAAAAAATGCGGCATACGTGTGCAAGTACATTGTTTTTACAGTTATCGTACATTTAGACAAAAAATTATATTTTAGTTATATATAAAATTATATTAAGTTTTAGTAACGTAGACTGGTCGCCATATAACCTTTCCAAATTAACACTTAAGAAATCATTTGTATCATATGCAAGCATGTAAATGAGATAGTTAAATCAGGCGTTTTGATTAGCTGCACTTTATTATTGTAACTATTAAATACCACAAACTCATCGTTTAATCTCATAAATACTCTTATTTATATATATATATATATATATATATATATATATATATATATATATATATATATATATATATATTATATATATATATATATATATATATATATATACATATATATATATATATATATATATATATATATATATATATATATATATATTTATATATATATATATATATATATATATATATATATATATATGTATATATATAAATATATATATATATATATATATATATATATATATATATATATATATATATATATATATATATATATATAATATATATATATATATATATATATATATATATATATATATATATATATATATAATATATTTATATATATTATATATTTATATATATATATATATATATATATATATATATATATATATATATAAATATATATATATATATATATATATATATATATATATATATATATATATATATATATATATATATATATATATATATATATATATATATATATATATATATATATATATATATATATATAATATATATATATATATATATATATATATATATATATATATACTGCAGTATTTAAATCAGAGTGCTTCACTTATGTGCTAACGTTTTTTTTGCTGTAAAATAGCGACAAAACAATGTATGATAAATGTAAGAAAGGTGAAAAAATAGGCAATTCTGAAATACGAGTTATCAATACAATTGAGAAAGGTGTGTCAAGATGATTTGGGCATGTGGAACGAATGAGTGAGGAATGAATCGTAAAAAATATATATCGGCAAAATATTGTTGAAAATAGGGGAATGCAGAGAAATATCGAGAAAAATCAAGCATGATCCCATATTACAACACTTGAAAACGGTGAGGTTAGGAGTAAGAATAATTTGCAGTTTTGTATCAGGGGATGCATGAATGTGGAAAAGGCGAAGAATGTTTGTAAAGGTAGAGTGGTGTGGCGTTCTAGTCTTTCTGTTTGCCCGTGCGGAGAATCTGCGTGATGATTAATTAGTCAATTATTTGATACAATATAGAAATCGTGGAAATAATTCGACAAACTTTAGGTTACGATATACTCCATTCGATTTTAGTAAAACTATACACCTGGACAACAAGAACTCACCGAATAATAGGGATAAACTCACAATCTTTATCTTGGAGGCTTGTCTTAAAGCAGGATACTTTGAAGAGGGAAGGTAAGTGGGAAGAATATAATTTGTATTTTTCACACTAACTGTTGCTCATAACAACAAGTTGAAAATCAATGGTTCTTAAAATTTCATTTTGCTATTGGCAACAATCGAACTCGAGACACCTGTTTCGCAGTCGAGCGTCTATCCAACTACGCCACGGCGCCTGTCTGCTTTTTTTCGTTACTAGATTTTAAACAATCTCTAATATAAAAGGTACAATGGTTATTAAAATATATTTATATTATTTTTTTCATAATATTCCAATTTAGTTACCATTTTCATTTTTTATCATTTTAATTATGAAATTAAAAGTTGAGCTTCGGCCATTTTGTTTTTTGATAACGTGAGTAATTTTGTACGTACCTATAATATACCGACTACCAAGTCACGAAACATAGCAAACATATGGATTCAGAAAAGGGTTAAAGTATTATGACGCGGTTTGTTGCACGGATTACAATTGAATCGTCCCTTTTTAAACTATTTGGCCTGCAGCAGTCATACGTTATTTCTCTACTTTTGAGCCATAATACCTTATACTATCGATCCGAATTTATTTTCAACAGGTGTTCTTATTCCGCCCGAATAAAGCGATTGAAGACACTTTGTATAAAAGTAGTTCTTTAAAATTTTATAACTAAACCACTCTTATTATCATTCATCGTCCACTGTGTATAATACCACTTAAAAACAATAAATATACAAAATAAAATGATAAGGAGAGTGTTATATTACCACACCATAAAGTAAACAATGCTTTTATTATAATGTACCAAATATATTGAAACTAACATCATCCCAAGATATTATTGCGATTAATTATTCGGTTAAAATACTATGAATTCAACATTGAAAATCATTCCAAATATTTTTGTAAGGTCGGCTTCGTTTTTAAATGCAAAACAATTTTTTTGTAAACATGCTGTTATGACCATTTTCATCTTACCCTTTTCCGTACTCAATGGTGCATAGGGCACTTCATAGTTTTGACGCAATGTTTTCTTGAGTGTTGATTGCATGGAGGCAAGGTGAACAGCACTACGCTTCTTGTACGAGTCATAGGTGATATTAAAATGAATTTCACTTTAATTTATTTGGACTCTACTCCCTAATGATATATGACTTTAAATAGTGCTATATTCACCATGATTGACAACCGCACTACTCACATTTTTAAAACTCCTATATATGTTTGTATATCATCTCGTGACACAGTACATGTGAGTTCACTCGAGTCATATATGGCTGAATGGGAATGTTTTTATTAACCAGAGAACTTTTTATTTGGATGTTTGCAAGATTCTAACTGGAATATTTTACATATTGGGGAACGCCTGTAAAAAATTTTTAAGCAGCTTATAATTTGATCAGAGTATTTTATTTACAGCATGGTGGGAATGCTAATAAATTCATAGATACTAATAATATGTACATTAATATTTTTTCGAGTATTAAATGTTATTAATTTATATCTACGTTTCAAAAATATTACTACCTAATGCTTCGAGAGTTTTCATCAATATATGCTAGAATGACGTGCCATAAACCTCATATGAGTACCTACATTACATAAATGTATAAATCTGACGTTTTGACAGCAGCATATAAGCCATTAAGAGGCTTTGTTTTTCATTAAAACCCTTTGATACCAAATGTTAATTAACACGAACTCGGTGATTTATTTTATCCCAACCTTTCACTGTTTTGGATATGGTTGTTTTTGTAACTTGCAAAATTTCCTGTGACACATTTTTTCCGACCTTAACCCAAATAACCAAACAAAAACCATTCAATAGTTTTCAATATAATTTACGTATTAAAGGGCTACCTTTAATTAAAGAAGAAACAAAACAGAAACGTGTTATCTTCATCATATTTTAATGTCAACAACTATTTAGTCAGTAAAATACTAATTGATCTCATCTCTCATATTTTGAGTTAATCTTGGGCAAAACTGACATCCACTAATTCACCTTTCTCATAACAATTGGTGATGTCGGGTGGAGATGTATTTATCACCTGAGCCAACTCCACCCACTATATAACGTAAATATAAGATTTAATTTGTTTTCTAGGAGGTAATAGTGGTACGAGCCTTTTAAAATAATTTCAGAAAAACTAAGCATAAATTAAAGTGAAAAAAAAACTTATTTTATTGTTTTTGTTGATACTTTATGATTTAATACTATAGTATCTATGTCGTGTAGTATCTATCCATTTCTGAAGAAGACAAGTTATTTTTCTAAATCAATTGGAAAAATAGTTTCATCAATTGACCAGGCATTTTGTCACTTTGTAATAAAATCTATTCATTTTTAATTTAAGTTTTGCTTAGTAAGTATCACTATTGGTATTGTGAACCACATAGTAAATACCAGTATTGGTATAGTGGTATTAACAAAGTAAAACTTAAATTAAAAGTAGAAAAATAGTACTAAAATACTTAGTCGTGATTAAATAGTGTTTGTGTTTCTTCGATTTTTTTATAAATTTAAAAAAAACTTGTTAAATTGAGTCTTTTTACCTTTTAACGACGTTCTAGCTAGACGTCGTTGTTGTTGTTTTTTTACTTTAAACAAAATGTGCAAAAATAAAGCTGTACTTATTTTAAATAATTCAACTCAAAAATCTCGAGAACATTAAATAACTTTGCTTTAGCAAGTAACGGGAGTAAAAATTTATTCTAAATTTTATATCAGGTATAATTTAACAAAAAAGTGTATGAATACAAAAATTAAAACAAATATATTGACTAATAGATTTGAACGAAAATTAAAAAGGGGTCTTTTATGAAAAGAAAAATAAATTAAAAGGACTTTTATTAATCCTGATTTACTTATTTAATACATAAATCGGTTATGAAAATAAAATATGAAATTTATAAAACGCGATTAATTAAGTAAATTCATTTATCATCAAATGTACTAAAAAATTCATGAATAGTACTGTGGTTTAGAGTTGAAAAAGTAAAATAATATTTTAAATTTTATTTTACCACTTCTTTGATAAACGGTATTTAAATTCGCAATCAAAATGGAAGTGCCTCAGAGCTTTGATCTGTAAATTTGAATATATTACGTTTACAAATTTGATAAGTTAAAAGCAAAGTTTTCTGACGTTTCAAAAGTCGATGTATCCTTTGAACTAAATATGACATTATATAAGATATCCTTAATTCACGTTTCAAAGCAAATTGACACTTAACATCAGCGTAATGCGTTAATTTGGAGTAACAGTATAACATATTGTATACACATACTTGTATATATGTATGTATATATGTACGTATTATACTTGTATATGTTCGTGGTTTTCTTAGCTTTCACACATCTCCATCTACATAGGTGTTGGTAACGTATCCATCTGATTTTTAATTGAAAATTACTTTCAAGTAAAAATTGCTGTAATGCAAAAAAATTAAAAATGTATATTATACCTCTAATTGTTATCGTTATATTATATTTCATTCGTTTATAAAAAAATAATAATTTTAGATGATTTCTCTTTTCGTAAAATACTACCTCAAGGGCGCTTATTTAATACATATTTTTTTTATAAAACTTATCTTCTCTATACCTTTATCCACAACCAATGATGCATAGGGCACTGCATTAAATTTATCACAAATTATATGAAAGCACGTACCTGTTTATGCTAATTTCAAATAAATATTAGAGTGAAAAGACACATAAATTTTTGTTATCCTCTGGAATCGAACCCAGGACCTCCAGGATAGTTACCGAACATTAACTTCTTACTATGGAGGAGGACAATGAAATTAGTACAATTTAATTTCATGCAGACAGGTTCTTAAATTATTAACAAGTACATATCACTAATGAATAGGTCTAATGATTTATTATTTCAAATTTAGTTTACAGGCGCAAAACATTTAAAAAAATGTGTTACAAAGTTGGGGGCAACCCTGGTTGTGTATTAAGTTTTGTTAATTTGTAAGGTTTCTAGTTGCCGTTAATATGTACCTAGAGATTAATAGTTAAGGGAGGGATATTACCATTTCCTCGGTTCATCAATAAAGCTTAATAATCGTTAAGGAAAAGCCAAAACCGATACATTGATTAAAATTCTACACCATAATTTAGGCTCCAAGTCAGCCAATAAATGCGTTCAATCTTAATTAATGGTAATTAATAGAGGTGCGCTATCTTAAATTTAATTGGGGCGGAGTTTCGTTAAATACTGTGTATGAGAATTATACTAACAAGCGGAGATTATACTATATGTGGAGATTAGGGTTTACAAGATTCCTGTTCTCTGAAAATTAAAGGCGATTATTATTTCAATGATATAAATTGTAGGATAATTATATGAATTCAAATAATGGGTTCACGGCATCATAACCTGGAAATATATTATTATAATAATAATAAAACCCTTATCCGCACCAAATGGTGCATAGGGCACTGCTTCATATAAACGCAGTGTTATCTTGATCGTATACACATGAAGGAAAGGTGATCAGCCCTCCGCATCAGGTACCAGTCCAGGGTAATATTAAATAAATTTTACAGTGAAAAAATCACTTATATTTATTTTTTATTTACCCCCCCTGGGAATCGAACCCAGGACCTCCAGAACGGTAGCCGAGCGTGCTGACCATTACACTACGGAGGCGGACGTAAATTATTATTAGCATCTTAAATTTCGAGTAAAGAAGAAAAACCATTTATTCTTCACCGTGTGTTTACAAAAAATGTAGTTTTGCACAAAATATTCACAATGAATTAAATTTATGAGTAAATAAAGTATGTAACATTCTCTCATAAATATTAACTTTTATTTACAACATTTTGAGTGTGTCCAAATACTTGTTCACAAAATTTGGATTATCTCCAATTACAGGAGTTATTTTCATATTATTTTGTATCATCTCATCAAAGATGAAGAAGAATATGGAAGTCTGGGCATTTACGGGGCTGACGACCGTCACGTGTAACATTCACCAATTCTACCCATTATTGACAACCACACTACTCAAACTTCCAAGAATTTGAGTAGTGTGGTTGTCAATAATGGGTAGAATTGGTGAATGTTACACGTGTGTAAAGTGATCACTTAAACTAGCCTATGACGGTCGTCAGCCCCGTAAATGCCCAGACTTCCATATTCTTCTTCATCTTTGATGAGATGTTACAAAATAATATTAACTTTTATATTTAAGTTTAGTTTATTATTATTAAAATAACATGAAGCAAAATTTTACTATTACTTCGAGAATCATTAATTCCTAATAATGTTGACTTTACAAATTCGAATATTCAAATGTGTATTTTAATTTCCATTTTGTGTTTTAAGGTTTATTTTTCGTGGTGAAATATAATACATAAAGAAGTACAGAAACTGTAGGCCCGAGGCAATCGAATGAAAATGGTTTAAAAAAAAATTAAATGATTACTCTTGGGAAAAATTCTCCCCTTTGTTTTTGTTACCGGAATATTAATTCATCCTTTGTGTAGAAATTGCACGGTTAAGAATTTTTCGATCGGAAGCCAGTATCGATTAACGTTTTTTAATTACATGATTATAGGTCATCCGTACACCATTTCCGGTGCTCTTACCAAAGTACAAGAGCAACAAGTTCTAACAGAGTTACTCCAAACACCCTTCAACATACACACCAATAAAACGGGTTAAATATTTCCGGGGCACTCTATGGGAGCAACAGAGATGGTACATGCTTCTTCGGTATAAATATTGACCATTGTTATGGGAGAGAACGAGATAGCACTTACGCACGAGTCTCAAGGTTCATCCTGAATGTTCCGAATACCGAATCAGCAAACTGGATGTGATTATAAAAAGTATAAGGACTTAAAAAAATCCACTTAGGAACGCGTTAACTTTACTTACCGCTTTTCTATCAATTCGAAAGTGT
Organism: Brachycentrus maculatus; assembly: GCF_059751285.1. Lineage (NCBI taxonomy): Eukaryota > Metazoa > Arthropoda > Insecta > Trichoptera > Brachycentridae > Brachycentrus > Brachycentrus maculatus. Next base: position 196,735 of record NW_028280781.1, read on the forward strand.
CTGTCTGAGCAGTAGGAGTAAAAAAGAAAGAAGTACGCGTATGTTTGTGAGACAGAGTGAGAGAACGCCATACGCCGAAAATCAATAAACCCTTGTTGCCTTCTTTAGCGGTGTATGCGAGGGGTTGGAGGGAGAAAGGGACGTAGGCCTAAATTGTTCACCCCTTGACTTCCTTCCCACCTTATCTTCCTTCCCTATTGGGGATCGGTTGATTCTTTGGGTTGTAAATAAATCGCCCATGTGCACCCCGCTGTCACGCTGCGGACAACACGTGGCTTGTTATTTCTTACTTACTAACCCATTTCCTAATGGTCATACTTTGTTTCAGTCGAAGACTTTCACCATTACTTTCTATAGACATATAACGAACCGTTGGTGTTGGAATACAATCAAGAGAACACGAAAATCAGGGCTTTCTCACTAATCATTTCAACAATGTATTGGTTTCTATACCCAAACATACAAATCTAAAAACAATAATATTGTATGACGTACCTTAAAATCAATATTGCGTACATTTTTTTACAATTTTTCATTATAACAATAGTAAGTTAATAATAAGTAAGTAATATTTAATACTGTAAATTTTTCCCACATTTTGAGTGTGTCCAAATACTTGTTCACAAAATCTGGATTATCTCCAATTACAGGAGTTATTTTTATATTATTTTTTGACATCTCATCAAAGATGAAGAAGAATATGGAAGTCTGAATGTTACATGTGAATTTATTTATTGAACATTTATTCATGGTGAATGTTACACGTGTGTAAAGTGATCACTTAAACCAGCCTATGACGGTCGTAAGCCCCGTAAATGCCTAGACTTCTATATTTTTCTTCATCTTTGATGAGATGTCAAAAAATAATCTGTAAATTTTGTTTTCAAATCAAAAGTTTTATTGAAAACGTATATTACTATGAATTATAAAAAGTTAAGTGAGAATAATATGGTCCACAAATGTATATTAAATTAATGAAATATAAGAAAAATAATTGGGCAGACCATGATTCTAAATTTAGCGTAAATCTACTGACGCTTATCCACTACCCAATGGTGTATACATCAAATTGATCGTTAATTTTATAAAAGCAATGTGATTACTTATGCGCTTTAAGTACCTGTTCGGGATAATACTAAGTAAACATTTGAGCATAAAAGCACATATTAAATAAAGATAGATGTTACCTTTTTTTATTTTTAATCAGGCTCATCTTTATTTGCCGTTGTAACGACGGTTGAATGAGTTTTTTTAATGATGTATTTTTTTTTTAAATAACGATTCCAAAAGTTAAAATGTTTAAAAGAACATTGGAAGTATTAATTGAAATCATTAATATAAATTAAATTGGATGTATCATATTTCTTGAAATTTTATATTAATTTTAATAATTTTTAAATACTTTTGTTATAAAACGAGAAAATCATATTTTTTCCTTAATTGTTTAATACAAATAATACAAAATATGTAATAAAAATAAATCAAACATTCCACACATACATACTTAACTTTATTTATTTTTAATAAAGGAAAAATACTGTTTTTTATCTCATGGAATTAACCTTAAACGTAATGCCACCTACTCATAAATCTTCTATGATTTTTTCAGTTTTTTTTATTATTATATCAGACCACTTGTATTAAGATTTGTCAAAGATTTTCTTCAGAGTAAACTTTGGGATATTTTCTGACCATAAAAATGTCGTAATTTTGTTTATTAAAATGATGATAATTCCATTGGTTTTACGAAAGTGAGCAAGGCCGGATGCATATTATTTAGCACCTGATGCAAAAAGCGTTCATGGTGGCTATTCCAACTTTATAAACAAAAAAGGGTCGTCACGGAGGGGAGAACTTTGATTACAAATCCTATCGGAGGATAACCAACGACCTTAAAATAAAGATAAAAAAAATCGCTAGAAATATGTTTCCGCAAAACTTTTCGTTCGTATTTTTATAGCTATTCACATTGAAATTTCACCGTCGCTAGAAGGGAGGTAAATTTTGAAATTTGACAACAACCAACCAAAAAAGGGTCATCCGAGAGATTTATATGGTAGAACAACTACGACTTTTCACGCTCGGCTACCGTTCTGGAGATCCCGGGTTCAATTCCCAGGGGGGGTCAAATAAATATAAGTGATTTTTTACTGTAATATTTATTCAATGTAACCCTGGACTGGTACCTGAAACGGAGGGATCATCACCTTTTCTTCATGTGTAAACGATCAAGATTACACTGCGTTTATATGAAGCAGTGCCCTATGCACCATTGGGGTGCGGATAAGGGTTTTATTATTATTACTATATTCGCCTACAAATTGCGAGTAGACTACGTATAAATAATACTTTAAACGACTATAAATAGACTCTGTATAAGTATCGTACTAAAATAAATAAAACGTATCACAAAACATAAATTACGATTTTAAAAAAAAAACGAAGTTTTGTTTTAATCCTCGCCTAGTTTTCCTGAACCAAAAGCTCAAAAAATGGATACGGCTCTTAAAGTTGGCACAGTTTTTTTAATATAACGAGCAATGAGCAGATGCTTTTGAAGCGTGGAATAACACAGAGACATCCAGAAAATCAATGATGTTTCTCGTTTGAGAATTTTGTCTGAGTAATCTTTTTTTTACAGATGTAAGTAAAATATTAAGGATCGAGTCACTAATTCAAAACATCTTTGAATTTTGGTTAATACCACGATTTCTTAAAATCTGTTTTGACACTTGTATCATTTTCAAACACCGTGTATGACTTTTGAAAATAATGTGGAATACTTCAAAACACGTGTCACAGTGGACTTAGCAGTAAATACTTAGTAATTTTAAATAAAAATGTCTATACCATAATACATAAAATGTCTAACCACAAAGTTTATGCATTACGTAATAAAATAATAATAATTACGTTTAATGGTTGAAAATTTCGCTGAACGTAACGAAACGGGATACATTTAAATTTATTTTAAAATATGGAAAAGTTTGAAAAATTTATTGATTAAGTTTAGAATATGTCAAAGTCAGTTTTGATTAGGTTTATTGAAACGTACAGATAAATTACTTAAGATAAATATAATGTTTTAAAATACATTGCATTAATAAAAATTTAATATGTTTCATTTAACAAAAGACGTAAATTAAAAACGACAAATTTAATGTCTTTCTGTTTATTGAGGATAAACCTTTTATAACCGACCAACAGAGAAAATAATATTCAACCATGTTGAGTCCGGGATTGCGATTGACTCTCTCTTTGTATAAAGTACGGCTTTGGGGAGATTATAGAAATTCGTTTAAAGATGTTTAGATCCATGTGCTCAATCTTTTGTATCGAAATCAAACTATGTAGCTATTAGTCAGCATTGAGAACTTTGTTTTTTTTCTACAAAGTATTTTTATTAAATTAAAAATAAATTGAAATCGTCTGAAGTATGATGAAAACTAAAATTGGTTTTTTTTTTGTAGGAAGGCTTATTACTTTTAATAAATGTTCCGTTATCCTTGTAAACACTTTTCGTGAAAATGTTTCACAGAAATGTAAAGTGTTACATTACGTTTTTCACAAAGTGACATTCATTGCTTAAATAAGCACTTTTCTTCCCCTAGTTAATTAAGCGGAAGGGTACATCTCTTATAATGTCATTGGGCACATTACTCCATTAGGGTTGTTTTATTATTTGGCTTCTGGACGGCGGCAAAAATTGTAGCGTTCGCTTAATCAGTCTGACTTTGGTGTCCTAACGATTAGCGTTGTGGAAAACATCAAACGTTATTAAAAGAGAAAGTGGGATATTTGTTTGTTTAGTTGGAAAAGTGTCGTTTCTGGCAGGTGTGCGAAGCGCGTGCGGCTGATTCGTAGACGCTATACGATTATTCGTAGCACCCTACAACCATAGCGTGATTGCGAAAGAGAGGGCTCAAAATACAAGAGACGGAAGGTCTTGAAAATGGCGGCTACGAAAGCGCGCGCACCAGCCCTGGGCAGAGGGCGCCAAATGGTTCTAAAAACAGTGAATAAAACGCAACCGTGGAGTAAAAATGGCCAAATTGCTTCCATGGTGTTGCCAGAATAGCGCGAGGAGAAACAAGCACTGTTACTTATTCCCATTTTACTCGAAATGAAAAGTGACAAAGCTTAGATGGGTTTTAGGATTTGCTCCCTTGCTCAGTAGCCGCCGAGCAGCGGCCTCGAGCGGTTCGTGTCCTGCCCTTAGTTCTGCACAAAATAATGGCGCGAGCGTGTCACTTGATAGATCAAAAAAATAATTAAAACTCAAACAGTTGAACTCGAAATACCAACCAGAGTATTTTCATGATTTTCGCTTCCCGTGTTTATTTTAAAAGTTTCAGTGGATTTTCATACATCATCTACGGATACCCCTAAGTATCAGAGATGTGTATATGATTTTGGTGACGGGATGATCTTTAACATGAAAGTGTGGTGTGACAGCCAAGTGAAACGTCCTTAGCTAGGATTCAATGTGAATAAGGCAGCATATTAATTAGATGCTTTATTTATAAACATGTATTTTTTAAATTTCTATATTTGTCAAATCATTTTTATTTCTTGAAAAACTCGATTGACGTTTTTGTTTACATCACTGTTTAAAGTTTTTTTTAAATTAATTTCATTTAATTTAAAAAAAAAATTAAACATGTTTTTTCATTTAAAATTGATGCATGGTATGAACAATATATTAAATATATATTTTTCACACATTATTCAACATGAATCTTTAAATTGAATTTTTCATATTAGACAACCTTTTTAATCCCTAAACCACTAATCACATGTTTTGCAAAGCTTTCAACACATAATGCTTTGTAATATAAATTTTCCTCATTTTTTTATCACCGTGCCACAAACAAAAACCTTTGATACGCTCTAAATAACACACTGTCATACTAATACGATACAACGTGTTAAATAATGCAAAGAAACAACGTTACATACTAAAAATCGATCGTTTTTTTTTAACGCTGCGTATTGTACGGAGTTTAAGAATTAAAAAATAGCTATTTTTAACACATTCATTAGAAAATAATTTACACAAATTTCATGTTCAAATGTTATTTGACTATTATAGAGGGTGAATTATTAAGAATTACGCAAATAACTACTATGTATTTCCAGTTTTTATTTATCTTGAAAAAATTACACAATTAATGGATTTTTTTACTTCTTTTATTAAGTTAAATTGACTTGATTATATAATTGTTAAGTTTATAAAGTAACTACTTCTATGCCATTTTTTTAAGAGGTAGTTAGTAAGCATATAACTTCAAGAGACTTAATTCGTTTTCTCCTACAAACATGTATCTCTATTTTTTCTGACTCGTAAATTAGATTTTTTTAAACAATTAACCATCACACTCAACTTCCCTAAAACAATAGGCAGAGAGAATAGAACGTCACACCATTCTGTCATTACATACACTTTTTGCCTCTCCCACATTTTTGCATACCCTCCGATTTTTTCGACTTCAGACCTTACTTCTTTCGCGTATTTGAAATTCTTGATCATGCAAAGTTTTCCTCGGTCTTCCTCTACTCCTGTTTCCAACTACGTTCGCATCATACATTTGTTTTACCATTCTTACCTTATTCATTAGTTTCACATGTTTTAACCATCTCAACACACCTTTCACACGATAATGCTTAATGTCTTGCGTTTCATTTGTTTATTTTACTATTCGAACATAAATCATGCATCGTTTTTCCGCACATTCGTCTGAGAGATCGGGTTTCGACTGCGTTAGGTCTATATTAATCTTTATTTTGCCAACTCTATGCCTTATCCCATACTAAATGAACCAGGACTTAATTATCTCTGCCAGTTTAGCTTAGTTTAAAATCGTCGTAAAAATGTTTTATCATTTCTTTGATGTAAAACAAAATTAAACAGAGTACGAGATAAATATTTTTTTCTTGATTTAATTTAGGGATGCTGAGTTAAAGCATCCAGTTATTTAACCCAAAACCCCTGTAATTTCACCATTTCACTTCCAGTTCGTATAAAAGTCATAAACATCTAGTGCCGATTTAAAAGCTCTTTCGAGGTAGTATATTTCCCCCACCTTTATCACCGATTGCAATGCTGCCTTCGTTTGGCCATTTAAAGGCTTGTTTGAACACAATTACGGATTTATGGACATTTGCGCCATAAATTTTAATTTGAGACCATTTAAGAGATGTTTGATAAAACACCCGATCTTTTTTTTGACAAATTTTTCAACATGATGGGATAATAAAATTTTAATAAATGTCCTCCAAGGAACTGATCGAGATCTTCAAAAATAAAAACGAATTTTAGGTAAAAATACTCAAATAAGTGAGACATTATGTAGTGAAAATTGAAAATAAACGAACGGTTTTACAATCTTACTAGGGTAATAAGGTTTACTATCCATATATTATTACATAGATTAAAACCAATATTTTTAGCTTTTTCACTTTATTTTTATTTGACCAGCGACCGGGTTTCGTCGTTACCGACATCATCAGACTGGTGGGAGGCTATACAAATTGTTATGTTATATATATAACAAGGCAGGAGTTGATAACCATGATTTGATATAATTTAAATGGTTATCAGCTCCTGACTTATTTTATATATATCATTACAATTTGTATAGCCTCCCACCAGTCTGATGATGTCGGTAACGACGAAATCCGGTCGCTGGTCAAATAAAAATAAAATGGAAAAGCTAAAAATATTGGTTTTAATCTAATAACATATTAAAATGCGATTCCATCACGAAGTGTCAGTGGATAATATAAATTTACTATCCATAATAGGTTGGTTTTAAGTGTAATCACTTTATACACGTGTTACATAAACGTTACGATTGACAACCACACTACTCAATTATGTTGGAACTCAAATATTTAAAAATATCGTATAATTCATACGTTCTTTCATCCGTGAGTTCACGGCAACATCTATGGTTAATTAAAGAAAGCTTTTTATTTTAGAAGAAAACCTTATTTTTTCTTAATATTTTTTTACTGTAATATTTAAAACATAATTAACCTAAAAACTATAAATATAACTCAAATCATATTCAAAGCTTATAGGTAAAGTCAAGTACAGATTTGCAGTGTATATGTTCGATTTGGAGCTTTTCTTCAAAAATATTACGTATTTGTTTGATTCTAACTAATTACGATTATTACAATTCAAAAAATAATATTAAAGATACCAAATGTATTAAAACAAACGCCTCAATTATGAATAATATTTTTCCTGAGCTGTGACGCAGACAAAAGATTTTATTACGTTTTATTTATTTTGTCACTCCGTAAAAGAATCTTACGATACGAGAAAATAATGCAACGATAATCATAAAATGTATATAGTTATAGATATATATCTTTAAGATCAACTCTTCTATTCAGTTCGAGAACATCACGTTGTCTTTTTACTACTTTGTATTGAGTTACATAATACATAAGAATATATTTTACCACATAAAAACAAACGACAAACACTTTAACACTATCATCTTAGAAATTAATACGTTTTATCGATATATTAATTTATTGCACTCAACACTAAACATAGCTCTTTTCATATATTACGATATACAATATGTTTATTGATGTTTTAAGTGGGATTTGTGCGAACTTAATATGAAATTCTGGGCATTTACTGGTTTAAGACCTGTCATTGCCTGGCACAAGTATTTTTTTTTTTAACATTTATACATGTTTCATTTTTGATACGTTTTGTCACAGATTCTTGGGTCAGTCGAAATAATAATATTTTTTTTTTTAAATACAACATGAGAGGGATTTGAAATCCACCAAAACACAGTTTACATGTTGAGTGTGTCCAAATACTTGTTCATATTTGAGTGTGTCCAAATACTTGTTGAAAATTTTGAGTGTGTCCAAATACACATTCAAAATGTTGTAAATAAATTGTCTGGTCAAATTATAAGCTTAAATAATAAAAATGAAAATGGTTTTTTCTGGCGTTTCTCATGTGTGTGATTTTATTCTAGGATTCGGACCTCACATACTAATATAAGAGTTTCTGCTTAATAAAAAGCTTCTTTACGTCTCACCAATAGATGTCTCTAGTGAAGTTCTAGTGATTCAAGAACAAGGTTTCTAAAATGGTTCATATATACAGAACATCCAAGAAGTTGAGTAGTGTGGTTGTCAATAATGGGTAGAATTGGTGAATGTTACACGTGTGTAAAGTGATCACTTAAACTAGCCTATGACGGTCGTCAGCCCCGTAAATGCTCAGACTTCCATATTCTTCTTTATTTTTGATGAGATGTCAAAATATAAAACACAGTTTCACTCTTTAATATGATGATCATTCAAGCAATTACATTTTTTGTTATCTTTTTAATAATAATTTGGAATATTTTGGCTTTTTTAGGTTTTGCAATTTCTTTTTTTGATAAATATTCATATTTTATCATTTCGTATGGATAAAAAAACAATTTTCAGTGAAACATCGTTTTACATTAATGACATTGTAAATTGCGAAAAAATGGGAGGCAAAGGGATTATGATCAGGCAAGGAGTTGAGGTGGAGAGAACCGCAGAGAAGATAATTTGGAAGACAGTGTGAAGGATAGATAGATATATTTCAAGCATTTTGTGAAAGAGTTTAACGTTGTTACAAAGGTAAAAAAATGAAGAGTAACATTAATTTTAATCACAAGTATTGTTTTTTTAGAAAATATGAAATCATGTAAAACTAACTAACTAACTAACCAGCATGCCGCTTCCCCGCAGCGGTAACCAGAGGGAATAAAACGCCACACCAGTCTGTATTGGCAAAAAATATTCGTCTCTTCCACATTCATTTATCTCCTCATATATAACCGTCAATTATTCGAACTCCTGACCAAACTACGTTTAAGAATTCAAATTATATAAATATAATCAAAAAGCCATAAACTTTTTCATTTCTCTATGGATGTTTAGTAAAAATATTTTATTGTGATATGGCTACGTTTATCGAATGTAATTGAATAAAGAATAGCATACATGCTTACCAATATTATCTTCAACAAGTAGGTATTTAGTATTCAATTCAAGTCAACGTGATTGAGTAAAGGCTGTCGTTTTTACTTCACTACCGCTCCTTGACTTTGATAAATGGGATGAAAAAGACAATTCATTAACAGAGCCTTGTAGCACCACTAAAACAATTATTTTTTCAGAATTTTAATTACTTACATCCAAACGCATTATAAGCTTTCATTGGGTAATGGAACTTTTGGATTCAGCAATCCTGATACGCCTGTTAGAAGGATTAATTTAATAAATGTAACGTTCAATCTATTTATGATTGAAGCCAGGAATATTAATATGTCAACATAGATTTTTTTTTATTTTCTTTTAGTAATTATCTTAAATATCTATGAAAAATTAAATGGAAGTCTGTGTATTTGCAGGGCTTACAACCCATTATAAGCTGGATTAAGTGATTTTTTTTACGTGTATGATTAACAATTCAACCATCGATAAAATTAATTTTACTCCGTAAATACGGTGTTCAATAGTGATGCGGAACACATTGAAACTGTATAAGTAACAATATATTATTTTTTAATAACAGTGTTATTTACCAAGCACCTAATGTTTAAATCGATTTTTTATAGTTTAATATACCGTATGAAGATAGTTTATATGATGTGAAATAATAACGTACAAAATTTATTGGCAAAACTTTATATCGCATTTATGTTGAGTTTTCAAGCTCCGCCAAATAAACCCGATTTATTTTCCTATCACGCCCATGTGTTTTCAATTTTCACGTATTGAACAAACATAAAGTGCGATCAGTCGGGGTAAAATTATCGTTAAAATGAAGTTCTCACAAAGCATTATTTATGAATGGATTATTACTTTTTTGCAATGAGATTTTATTTTTAAAAAAATGAAAAAAAACTGCAAAAGCGTAAAAATTGAGATCGTGATTAAATCATTAAAAACAAAGAAAAAAACTGAGTTATCTCATTCGTCAATTATTTTTGATGAAATTTACTTTGAGATATCCCAATACACTGAATTTTTACGTAAAAAACACTTTAATGTCACTAGTGAAAATTCTAATAATTCTTGTACAACGTATCAAAATTGAATCATATATAAAGCACTTCCACGAATTTGAGTAGTGTGGTTGTCAATCATGGGTAGAATTGGTGAAAGTTACACGTGTATAAAGTGATCACTAAAACCAGCCTATGATGGCCGTAAATGCCCAGACTGCCGTATTCTTCTCCATCTTTGATGAGATGTCAAAAAATTAAATTTTTCAACGAATTATTATTTTCTCAAACTTCTATTCCCAGCGTTAAGTTACATAATGTAGGTCAAGAGAGACATTTTTTTTTCTTTTTAATTCATTGTATTATCTCGTATAATTTATTTCATCTAACTAGAAGTTTCAGTCACATACAGAAGTAATATTTCCTTACTTATCATGCAGCGCATGCACTCCCACAGAACAAAGAACTTTTCTATTAAATAACATTTGTTTTGCTGAACGAGACACACGATTCGCCCCGTTCTTTATATCCCTCTCTGCTTCTGTATCCCTTGGACCTCCCCAAAACCATTAGCAAACGAAATATCAACTTTTTACTTTCTTATTCACCCCAAATGGATTTGGCAGTTGGATAAAACGAATTATTTTGATTGACAAATAACGTGGGAAGTGTTTTGCTAAGGAAATCTTAATGTTAAAATTTAAAAGGAAAATTTCGGTGAAATTGCTCACATTTCTGACATTATAAGTCTTAGGTTTCAAATAAAATAATAATAATAATAATAATAATAAAACCCTTATTTGCACCCCAATAGTGCCTAGGGCACTGTGTCTTATAAACGAAGTGTTATGATGATCGTTTTACACATGAAGGAAAGGTGATCAGCCCTCCGCTTCAGGTACCAGTCCATGGTAATATTGAATAAATATTACAGTGAAAAAATTACTTATATTTATTTTTACCCCCTTTGGGAATCGAACCCGGGACCCCCAGAACGGTAGCCGAGTATTATAAAGAAAATAAAAATGATAACTCTTAATTTCATATTAAAATTGGTTTTGAAAGTTCAGTCCCCATTATTAAAAAAAATGTTATTTTAAAAATACATATTTGATACTTTCAGTTCTAGAGATTGTTTCAAGGTATCGTTTAACAAATTATCGTTTTCTATAGCTGAAAATCGCAAACAGTAATCAAATTATTTTTACAATACGACTGACTTTTGGGTGGATTGATTTACTTAATGAAGTTTGTTTATAACTAATATATACTCTAGTAAACTTCTTGCTTTCAACAATATCTTCTAAATAACTAACAATAAACTAGTATAAGTGGTCAAGGTGTAAACTTCTCAAAGCTTTGCAAATACTAGTGGGTTAATAGTAATTATACGAATTCAATTCAAACGTACTCTTAAAAAAATCTAATCCAATTTTTTAAATATCAATTATTTACTCCTCAGCCACTTTGTAGTAAAATCTTTATAGTTCTTATTTAAGTTTTACTTGTTTGATGCGTTCAACATAAGTATAAGAATGTAATGTTTATATTAAAATCCTTTATGCATATGTAAAATGCCTTGTTTTATTTATTAAATTTTAATTATGAAGGACGTCTATGAGTAGGAAAAAAATATACTCTTCATTGTAATGAAATTCATCCAACCATGTAAATATCAATATTACACTCGAACTTATTATAATTCAGTACCAGAAGCGCAGAGCGTGCGAGGATATCGAAAATAATATGTCGGGGAGGTCGTAGGCTTCCGTCGAGTGTGTTTCATTATAGAGCGCCTGGAAGAATTTCGCGCCTCGTGCGCACCTCATTCGTATGCATAGGACGCATATTCCGTCCTATCACCCATTCTCCTATCTGCTATCCGGGTAACGTCTCTTCTTTAGATGGCGTTCAGTGTCTTAATGTGACCATTAGACATATTTCCAATGAAATATTACCAATCACAATTATTTTTAATTATTATTTATTTTAAAAATAATAAGTCGCCTTTGATCTAAATATTATTATCTACTGCGCTTAAAAATCGTTTTTTTAGAAATTAATTCCTTCGTTTATTTTATAACAAAACTCATTTAACAGAGTTAATGAGTTTTCGATAAATTCAATTTGAATTTTTTGCCTTCTTATATTTTTAAAAGAATGTACCGTTGAAAAAAGTACGCGTAAAAAATATTTTATGCAAACGCCTTAAAACAATGCGAATCGGTGGAGATATATTTTTTTAAACTGTTGAAGGAGTTGTTAATTAATTATTTTCTAAGACAAAATTTTAAGTTCTAGTCACGATTTTTGATTTCGAGTTAAGAAAGTTTAATGATGCTGGACGGTTCACAGTAAGCAAATTGTTAATTTCGCTTTTTTGCTAGTCACCGTATTGAATTAGGGAATGTTCACACGGGCCGTTATCGACTATCCGGGACAAAGTTGTTCAGGGTTAAATGAGGCCCGCTTAGCGGCGATTGTCGATTTATCGAAGCGTTTATGCTACCCCGTCCAAGCGCAGCATCGCGATAATCCATCAAATTTAGTTAATCCTGAATTACTCCGAGGGTGTAGGCTAACTACACGTTAAATAACTATTAATTGTGGTTAGACAACTCACCAAAATTGCTCATTTGACACACTTTCACAAACTACATACCGTAATCATCGCTTATCTCTCAATTATTTGTGTTATAATGCTTTTTCTGCATTGAAACTGTTTTTTTTTTAAAGTATTTTTATATATTCTTACTTAAGGTCGATTAAACTACACGTAAAATAACTATTTGAACGTGGTCAAACACCTCACCAAACTTGCTCATACGACACCGCAGTCATCGCATTTCTCTCAATTATTTCTGTTTTATTGTTTTTTTTTCATTCAATCGTGTTATTTATTTATTTTTTAATATATCATTTTCCTTTAGGTCGATAAACTAATAAATTGTTACTAAGTATATGTGAGTTATAAACTTTATTTCTTAAGTGAAGTGGAAAATTAGATATTAATATAATAAATGTGTATTTAGTGTGTGTCTTCCTGGATGGATATACAAATATCACATTGGATTCTGGACTCCAAATAAGGTCAGATTGTTCCTTAATTATTTATTTACAACAAAACTTTTTTTAAATGTTGTCAGTGAGAGTGAAAGTACGTGTTTTTTTTTTAAATAAACGGAAAAGTTGTGGAGTTCGTTGGAATGTGCCATTTATCACATTTGTTTTGGTATGAATATTTAAAACTCTTTAAAAGTATGAATGGCAAAATATTATTCACTTTAGTTCTCGCTGTTTAATTAAATACGTTTTTTAAATGAATGTTGAACGTTCGTGGGTTTGCTTGAATTGTGAATATTTCAATGTATCGAAAAGGCAATATCGATATTCATCTTCGCTTTTGGTATTTTAATTTCAATAAATAAATAATAAATATATTTTAAATGAGATATTCAACTTATCGTTCTTTTCTGCGTGACATGTTAAAACGTCTTTTGTTCAAACTTATGCAGCTGAAAAAGCTTGTCGCTCAAATAATTCCTCGTAAGCAGAGATGGGAATGAAATAATTTAATGAAAATAATTAAAAAATTCAATTTATCTATTCAGCAGTTTATTTATTTTTTAGTTATTGCTTTAATAAATGATTTCCTCAACGCTTTACATTAGTAATGTATTAGTAATCGATATAAGAGTTGATGTCTTGTTTTTGACTGACTAACCCGACTGTAATTTTAATGTCGTTTTTTTTTAGATGGAAGGCCTTTCTTTATCCCTTAGCTTTTCTTTAAATAAATAAAAAAATGAGTAAAATAATGACTTTTTATTCTTAAAATCATTTAATTAATCTAATCGCTAGTCGTGAGATTTAAAAGGTGATAAGTGAATTATTTTGTTGTCACATATTTGATAAAATGACAATTGTAAAAACGGCCGTAAAACGGTTGATAAATTGAAAAACATTCATATTTTTGATGTCACGAAAAAAAAATGTTGAAAAGTTTTTTTGTTATTGTTTCCATCTTCGCTTTCAAATAAAATATGCAAAAATATAAAAAGGGAGAGATTTTTTTAGAACGGTAATGGTAAGTAAGCATACGATCTTCGGCGACAGCACTTCGCGTTTAAGGTTTGTTATAGTTCTTTATAAAAGCGGTTCCAAGCGATGTGTACCGTTAAAACCGAGCTTTAATATTGCGTGCTCAGGAATCTTACCCTATTTGTGGTAAGCTTTGTCGAAATAGTAATATCATTTATGCATCGAATACTTCACTATCATAAATGCTTATACGTGTGGAATTCACATTTTCCCGAGGCTGATATGGTTAACGATCTGGTGTCTTATTATTTGGTTATCATTTAAAGTACAAAAAAATACTTAACGATAAATCTGCCATTCATGTTATTACGTTAAATAAATATGATGAAAATTTTAATTCATCAAAATATTTCGAAAATGAAGCACGTTTTTTAATATCAAAGATTTATTTATTGTTTTTCAAATTTGTACTTCACCTCAAACATTACAAATATTTGTTATCGAATATACTTAGATTTTACCCCAAAATTAAATAAAAATACTAAATACTCTTTTAGCATTTTTATTTAAGCTTTTTGTAAACATTTATCGTCCGGCTCCATAGTGTAATGGTCAGCACGCTCGGTTACCGTTCTGGAGGTCCTGGGTTCGATTCCCAGATGGGAGTCTAATAAATATAAGTGATTCTTTCACTCTAATATTTATTCAATATTACCCTGGACTGGTATCTTTCCTTCATGTGTTAACTATCAAGATAAAACTGCGTTTATATGATGCATTACCCTATGTACCATTGGGGTACGGATAAGGGTTTGAAATGAAAGAAACATTTCTCAAACGACTTTTCTATTCCAAAATGCAACACCAAGCAATTTCAGCAAAACTTCAAATATTTGGCAATCAAACATTTCAATAAACTCCCTAAAGAAATAAAAAAAATAGATGATATAAAAATCCTTAAGAAAAAAATTAAAGCTCTATACATTTAAATCTTTAAAAAAATAAATAAAAATCCATTATATCTTTTATTATATAACATTTAACCACGAGTGTAAGTCCCTTTCCAAGCACAAGAGCACAGACTCTTTAATGGAGAGGCACAGCGAATCGAAATATAAAAGTTCTCCATATGTATAAATGATTCAAATGTTATTATGTTATAAATAAAAATGAAAATATATTAAATGAATAAAAAAAATTATATTGAAATATGGAATTGTTGTTTTAATTAATTTCAATGAATTTTAATAAATTTAATGAGATCTTCGCCATTGCTATTCACGTTGACATAAATTATTAGTTTTTTTGACAACCCACAAATTATCCTTAATGTTAATTCCCGAATTTTAATGCGCTCGCTAATTGTTATTAAGATGACAAACGTTTAAGGGTTTCAAATGGAATACGTTGTAATGAAATTCTATTGAAATTTTCCTTAATTAACCTTTTTACCTCGCTCTCTAAATACCGCCATTTATTTTAAAACATCACGCCCTACCCTCTACTCTTATACACTGTGCCCTTTATTATTGAGGGTAGTTTTATATTCCAGACCAAAAAATGAAATAATTTGCAATAACGGTTTTATTTCGGCGATAAGTTACAAGCGCCTATTAATTTGTAGATTGTTTTAAAATATTCATCTGTTTCATAATGGTGGTTCACTGGTTTTTTTATATTAAGAAAATTTTACCGTTTTTATCCGATTGAACTTGATAACGGTCGATATAGAATGAAATAAAAATAATGGCATTGATTAAAATATTATTAACATAAAAAATTGGAGGGTACTCGTGAAAATTGTGATGAATTTTCAGGCATAAAGCATAACTTCAAGGTTTTTCTTTTTACATCAGAATCAGAATTTATCTCAAATTTATTTTATGAAATATTTTACAATATTATATTCTTTATCACCTATACATTCCCTTAGTTCAAAGGGTACTTACTACATCCAATCAACGATGTTTTAACTGAACCACTAACCCAAGATAAATCAGTTCATGTTTCTAGATTCGAATTAGAGTGTAATATTTTTTATCGGGGTGAAGGAATCTCAACGTAAAATAAATAAACATTATCTGGCAAAGGAAATGGAGAAGGAACAGTAGACATAAAGGACATGAAAGGTGAAAATCATGATTTGCTAGGGTACTCGAAATTTCATACTTGTGCTAGTACTTACTTGTGTGAGTTGTACACTGCTTATAAATATGTATGTTTGAACCCCACGAAGATGTTAAATGAACAACAATACATTTACCTCAGACCGCGTATGTGATTTTTTTTAATTTCTTGATTGTTAAGTATTCAAAGGAAAACATTTGTCTAAGGTTATAAGAAATATTTTCATTCGCTTTCTTAGTATGGTGGTTAACACGTTTACCGTACTGGAGATCCTTGTTCGATTCTCAAGGAGGGTCAAAATAATAATATTGATTTTTCACTGTAATGATTATTAAAGAACACTCTAGAATGGTACCCTATGATGATCACTTTATCTTCATATAAGTGAAGATCAAGGTAACAGTGCATCAATACGTGCGCTATGCACTATTCGGTGCGTATAACGATAGTAGTAAGAAGAATATTTTTTTAATATGAGAGTGAAAGATCATTTTTATATATTTTTAAACTCCCAGCAATCAAACCCGGGACCTTAATTGAACACATCTATGCAGACGGATAGATCACATATATTTTTGTAAAATGAAAAGTATGCGCGTTTACTTAGTGCACCGAGTTCCACGTTGCTCACCGAGGAGGTTGCGAATCTGGTACCATTTTCTAGTTGCTTCGTTTAAAAGATGCTGCAGCTTTACGTAAGCGACTTAAGGATATGTCACAAAGGGTAATGTGACAGGAGCTTTGTCCTTGTGCAAAAGCGTCCTATGTCTCACTACAGGCTCAGACGTTACTCTGTATAAGATACATTACAAAGAAACCACTAAGTTGAAGTATTTTTTCAAAATGGGTGAAAAATTCAGCTTGAGTTAAAATAAATCGACTGTAAATAATGAGATAAAATGGTTTTATCTATATTTATTAACCTATAAATACACCTGAATATATTTTTGTTCGTTAGTTTTAATTTGTACCAGAAGATGAAAACATCTATCGTTTTCGAAACAAGTCTTAAATATAAATAAAACTCATTAATGTGGTATATTCAAGTGTTTAATTTCAATAAAATAATCATGTCATTCCACAAAGTTAATGCCGAATCAATAAATAATGTAAATAATGAGGCTTACCCAAAATTTTACACTAAATCATTTTTTATGGTAGTAAAACACATGTCTTAACTTACATTTAAAAATCTGCTTGACTTTGAATTGGTTTTCACTTATCTTTTTTAAAGATATTTTTTCAAAAAACACAAACAATCAAGGTGACAATATTCATATTGTTTGCTTCAATTGTAGAGATCACATTTCAATCAATTGTTTTCAGCATATTTTCACTACATCTTTTTCAACGAACATGTTATTTTGTTTACATATCAGTTTTAATCTCAACTGTTTTATTAACATTCAGACACGTTAATTACGTTTCTTACTATTAAAATTATACTTTCTCTATGATATTACTTGTGTGTATAACAATTTTTCTCCTTCATAATTTCGTTATCTTTTTAATGCTTACTTTTACAACTTTACCTTACTATGTTTTTCAATTTTTTTTATATTTTTGGTAAAAATTAGCATTCGGCCGTAAAGAAAAAGTAATTATTAGGCTTCGTAGCACTAACAATTTTACTGATTTTATTTTTATTAAGAATAAATCATTAATATTTTAAATATTATCATTATATTCTGCTATCGTTGTTTTTAAATTTACTTAGGATTTTCTCATTCATAATGTTTTTTAAATTATTAATTTATTTAATTTATTTTATTGAATTACACACAAATATAAATACGAAATACTATAATTGGATTAGTATCTCCGTTCTTTGTGCATTTCACTCCCATTCATTTGAAAATTATCTAGCTATAAAATTTCGTTTGCATTTTAATGCATAACATTTCTGTTCATACAGTAATTATTTCATAATTTTGCGAACAGAATAAGACCAAAATATTTATATACGAGTAAAAATTATTAAAATAAATACAGTAATGAAATTTTTAACATGGGAAAAATAGACCAAATGATTATTTAAATGTTATTTCTGAAATATTGTTTTCTTGTTATTACCCTTATTCGCGCCCAAAAATGCATATAAAACGTGGTGACGCACTGTTATCTTAATAGCAAAAATTAAATAAAAGCTAGGTGATCAATCCTTTGATTCAAAAACCAGTCCAGAGTAAAATCAAATATTACAGTGAAAATATTACAGTAAAAATTACTGATTTTATTATGGTTACCCCTGAAAATCGAGCCCGGGACCTTCTGCATCGTAGCTAAATGAGCTTAGTATTACACTACTAAGTCTGAATCCGATTATAAATAAACATAATATTTCTACGTTGAAAACAAATGTAAAGAAGTGTATTCCTTAAATTTCCTGTAATTTTAAAAAGTGTTTCGCCGATAAAACAGTATGCGATAAAAAAAAATCAAGATGGCGACGTAACGTCGGTTTTGAAAAGGACTTCTACCGTTGTGTAACTTTTTTTTTAAATGTTGCTATTTTATAAAATGAATTATCTCACCAAAATATACCCAACGGATAACTCCCATCATAAAAAAAGCTCACACGGAAACAGTTACAAATGATATATTACAAATTCTCTTCGTAAACCACGTGTTTATAAATTTTGTCACACATTTATATAGATGTTTAAATTTTGTTCTCAAGTAACGTATTACAAATAAAAATATATGTTTTATAATATTACACTCAAAACACTCGCTTTGCTCTTGGCGAAACACTTTTTAAATTAAAGAAATACATTTCTGTACATAAACAATTGTGAAAAATCGCTTATATTAATTATTATTATTTATACGTACCTATTCATTATTTTTACATATATTCATATAATATACATACATACATATGTTTATATGTATGTGAATTTACTTTATTCCAATATTTTTTTCTCATCGAGTTCATCAAACTGTATAAATTTTGTTTTTCTGTATGTTTAATTTACTAGAATTTTCGTAGCACTGGTACGTGTATAAATTTTTATATTTTATGATTTAAAATTTATTTTATGACAGTTTTGGGAATCCTATTGAAATCAGCATTAATTTAATGGAATCAGAGTGCGTGCAGAGAATTTTCTCATCCCTGTACTGAATAAATATATTTTTTACAGAAAGTCCCGACCCGATCACCGCGGAGCAATAGATTATTTATGAATTCTCATGAAAATTTTATTTATTATTACTAGCTAACAAACCATCATGGCACATCCACGCAGGAGTAAGCAGAGACAGTAAAACGCCACACCACACTGTCTTTGCAAACATTATTCACTGCTTCCATACTCATGAATCTCCTCATACATACCCGCTGATTATCCCGACTCCTGCCCTAACCGTTATCAAGTAGGGCAGGAGTCCTGATCATGACTTACCTGATCATGCAAACTTTTCGGTCTTCTATAATACATTCACCTCATAAATTTGTTTTAACGATCTTGTTTCACTCATTCGTTCCATGTATCCAAACCATCTAAATATTTTTTTCTGTATTTTATCGATAATGCTTTGCATTCTTTCCTTATTTCACCATTCGAATTCATCATTGTATAATGTGCCCTCGGCACAAAAAAACTAAGTAAGGGCACATCGTTGTTATTTGTCATTATGTGTTTGATAAAATGTAAGTAATTATAAAAATTTAAGTTCGATATACGAGTATTTTTCATTCTTATTTTACTTAAATACGAAGTAAATTTTAACACAAAATAGGAAATTCAGTCGTTCGATTTAATATTCTGAAGATGACACTATAAATAAAATTCTTTTGTACCAAACTTAGCCCCTTATGAAATTCCCAAAGGTTATCGATAATTCTGTGCTGTAAATTTAGTGGTTGTAATAGTGCCTGCTTTTCAGCTAGCCATTATATTATAGGTTTTTTTGCCTTTTCAACAAAGCGTTGCGGTTTTTCTCCAAAATTACGCTAACCTGCTTACGCAGTTTGAGCCCGTGTGACGCTTTTTAAGGTGTAATTTATATCTACGCCTTTCTGTGACGACGAGTCAAAACATTATCCCAAAGCCATCCGTTTAGTATTTTACTTATTTGAAATGTGCCCTTTATGTCAAACTTTTAAATATACTAGCGAAACGAAAGACGATTTTCGACATTTTAAGGAAAAGTTAGCACATGTAAAAGTATTTCAATTTGTAAAAAGTTTAAAAATATTTTTACTCACTAGATTTGCTTTTTGTGGCTTCTTTTATGCTTTAAATACTTACGTATAACACAGTTTTTTTATAACAAAAATAATTTTAACAAAAAAAATTTAATGTCACCCATATAATAAATCTACTATATTTATTTTTTGTAACTATTTTCTTGGAAGTTTATTTCATTTATTTACGTTAAAATGATACATCCATTTTTTTATTGTTTCAAATATAAAATATAAACAAAATTAGAAAAAAAAAACATATTTAATCGTTATCTTAATTTCTTTTATCGTTTTTTTATTTATTATTTTTTTAAATAATATTTTTCATTTTATTGCCTGCCTAACAACGGTATTCCGCGTTTAATGAACAACTATAGTACAACTTGGTATTTTAAAATCCAAATAAACTTTTTTTTCTTCGATGTTTTTGATTTCATTTAAAATAAAAATGAAAATAAGTCTGTATGTAGAGAGTTGATAGTTAAGTGAAATTTTTGAAAATACTCCATAATAATTTTTTAAAAACAATCTGTGACATGATACAAAATTATTGTAATTTTATATTTAAAAACAATAATGGTCAATTAATTAAGTTCCCTTTTTGAGAAAAATCATCTTTAAGTCGTTTTATGTTCATGTTATATTAAATAATCTTAGAAATTATAAACCATTTTTAATTAATGTTTTACTAAGTAAATACCACTATTCCTTAAAATCTACCGTGTTTCGATGCATTCCGCATCATTTTCAAACACCGTCAAAAACAAAATGATGCGAAATGCATCGAAACACGTGTCACAGTAGATTTTAAGAAATATTGGTATTTACTATAATAAGTACAACATTAATTAAAAATGGATAGATTTTACCATAAAGTGACTGCCGAATCAATTAATGAAATTATAAGCCTTTTTTCAAACATAATGTACGCAAATATAAGCATACGCGATACGTCAAAATTCTAACAAATTCGTAGGTACCTCAAAATCTTATTATTTACCATGAATAGACCTGAAACTTAAATCGGGTTAACCGAACCCTTTGTTTACCATAACGCAAAAAGTTTATTCATTACTAAGTTTCGAAGATTCATACAAAGACATATCTAAAGTGTTTCATGAATTTACCGTTTCCCCATTCACTAACAAAACAATAAGTTTCTTGCTTATATGTTTGTATTATTTGCATATTAATTTAAATGAAAATTAATTTCATAATAAAATGTGTAAAGAGAGATCTCTAAGTAATATAACAAATTTATATAAAGTAATATTTTCCAGTGTTTCTCACACTTTTTCCTTTTTTTGTGAACTACTAATATTTTAATAAGATTTTATCTCTGTCCTGAGATTTCTTAGCGAAACCACATTTTATATTAGAAATAATGTGGGTATGTTGGTCAAACACTGGTGATAACAATATAGCAGCAATCGTGTGCATACCCGCATAGTCTGGCAAGCGTATTCTAGATTTGTCTCTCCTCGAAACAAGTCACTCACATCGAGCTACCTAGTAATACTTATTTATAGTAACCAAAGTCAAAGTACTAGCAAGTTATTACTGGGTATCTTCCACCACCTAACTACACAACAAATATAAATAAAACAACAACTTTAAAGCTTTTCTTGTTTTATATTATTTAACCAATGACCTAGTTTCGTCGTTACTGGCATCATCAGACTGGTGGATTGTCTGGGACCAGTCTTATGATGTTGGCAACGAAAGCATGGCAATAAAAGTAGAATTAGCTTTTTAGCTGTTGTTTTATTGATAAAAACGTAAATAATGAGGCTCACCTTAAATTTTATACTTCAATAATTTTTGATGATAATAAAACACACGTCTAACCTAAGATTTAAAAAAAAAACTGCTTGACTTTGCTGACTTTGAATCGATTTTCACTTTTCTTTATAGATTTTTTTTTTTAAAATACAAACAACTTTTTAGCTATTGTTATATTAATATAAACGTTTTTATCGCTTGTATAAATCAAATTATAACGGGATAAGAGTGTTAAAAGAATAATTTACAAAAAAGGTTGAAAATATGTAAAATAATTTTTAAATTACTAGTGTAAATCTGTTTCATTTTGCTCAAATTTGATTGAAAAGAGGTTTTTTTATATTATAAGGTCTGATTGGGCTAATTGTTGGTACTTGTATACCTTTTTTAAAAAGAGTAGTAAAAATAATACTAATTTATGCTCAAAAGTCGTGACAAAACGCATTAGAATACTGCTCACTTTTTTTTTGCTAAAACTAGATGCGCTCAACGACAAGATAGCCGATCAATAGACAAACAAATCTGTCAATACTGTGCAATCGAAGAGGTCCATGTGTTCAGTATTACATGACTTTACATGACAGTTCAATTATAGACTATATGTGAATCAGGCAATTCTGTCTCGGATTCCATTTTCACTGTAAAAAGATTCTTTATCTGTGATTTTCTGCAATGTTGCTGTTGATTGAGCAGATATCGTGAGGGTACATATGTATTATGTATTGTATGTCAAGTTTCCGTAAGTTTGGTTGGTCAAATTATTTTAAAAATATTTTAAGTGTGTCCAAATACTTGTTCACAAATTAAGATATTTTTTTACATTTTTTGACATCTCAACTCATTTCATCTGGTCAAATTACAAGCTAAATAATAAAAAAAAACTAATCATGTTTTTAGGCAGGTTTCAAATATATGAATTTTATCCAGGATTTGGACCTTATGCTTAATGAAAGCTTTCCTCATTCCAACAATGATAGTTATTGTGAATTCGCACATACTGTATCGGGAGTTTGATCGATATATGTAGAAGTTCCAAAAAATTGAGTGTTGTTATCAATCATGGGTAGAATTTGTGAATGTTACACTTGTGCAAAGCGATCACTTAACCAAGCCTATGACAGTCGTAAGCCTTGTAAATGCCCAGACTTCCATATTCCTCTTCATCCATGTTGAGATGTCTAAACAACTCAAATTATTTTTATAATTTTCTCAAAATTCGTAGCTTTGAAATATTATTTTAGGTATAAGTGACGTAGTTTTGATGACCAGGTATTTTCATATTATTTTTGACTTCTCAACATAGATAAAGAATAAAATGGAATTCTGGCATTTACGGGGATTACGACCGTCATAGACTGGTTAAAATTATCACTTTACACACGTGTAACATTCACCAATTCTACCCATGATTGACAACCTCACTACTCGAATTCTTGGAAGTTCTATATATATGATCCAATTTCGAAACAACTGAACTTTCACTAGAGGCATCTATTGGTGAGATGAAGAAGCTTTTTTACTGAGCAGAAACTCTTTTTTTTTATGTACCAGGTATTTTGATTTAGCGATCTATTCTCAGATTTTATCCATCATTTAGGAAACGTTTATCTATTGTACCAAAGATATGACGAATAATACAGAGAGATTGTTAGTTAGAGATATTATAATCTCCGCCATTATTTTCTATGGCTTCATTACTCGTCTAGTTCAACATTTAATCTTCTAAAGCAGCAATAAGTTTTCTTCGTCATGAATAATTCAAGTTTAAGTTTTTATGAACTCCTACAAAATTACAAGATTAAGTTTCTTAGACAAAGTCTTCGAAAATCTGATTCCAGAAGGAAATCATTCTAAATTTTTCTTTGTACCACATCTCAAATATAAGAATGGATTACATTTTTGAGTAATACTTTTACATGGCTATACGAATAAATACAATTGGATTTGAAATCCTTTTGCACACTTGTACCAGAAATTCTACAGAAACTCAATCACTTCGGATAGAAATGAATTTCTTGGACTGAGGGTAGACGGGACGCCAAAATTGAAAGTCAGACATTCAATATCAACGGACAATCTGTGGATTGCAGCTAAAGAAAAATATCTTTGTATTCATGAAAAGGCTATTGCAGTTCATTTTCTATATATTTTTCTTACATCATATAAATTATTTTGAATTTTATGTATTGAAAACGTATATGTTTTTTTTCATTAAAATTTGTATACGTTTAACTATAAATAATAATAGAATCATATATATATATATATATATATATATATATATATATATATATATATATATATATATATATATATATATATATATATATATATATATATATATATATATATATATATATATATATATATATATATATATATATATATATATATATATATATATATATATATATATATATATATATATATATATATATATATATATATATATATATTTATTTATATATATATATTTATATATATATATATATATATATATATATATATATATATATATATATATATATATATATATATACATATTTATATATAAATATATATATATGTATATATATATGTATATATATATATATATATATATATATATATATATATATATATATATATATATATATATATATATATATATATATATATATATATATATATATATATATATATATATATACTTTTCTAACCCTAGTCCACACCAAATGGTGCATAGGGAACCGTATAATATATAAGAATGTTATATTGGTCGTCGAAAACAAGAATGTTAAGTGTTTAGCCATATGCTGCGGGTACCAGACCAGGATAGTATAAATAAATATTTGAATAAGAAATCAATAATATTTATTTTTTATTAAAATTTAACTTAGTAAATACCACTATTTCTTAAAATCTACCGTGACACGTGTTTCGAGGCATTCCGTATCATTTTCAAACGACGATAGACGCAGAATGCATCGAAACACGTGTCACAGTAGATTTAAAGAAATAGTGGTATTACTAAATAAAATTGCAAGGAAAAATGGATAGGTTTTACCTCGTGACTGCCGAATCAATTAATGAAATAAAAAACATATGATTCAATTCAAATTATTAAATAAAAAACATATTATGACAAACTTACATTTAAGGCGCATATTTTGAAAAAAAATCATTTTAAAAAGATATCTCAAACAACGATCACAACTAATATGATAAAATAACTAAAGTTTTTTCCACATTTTTTTTATTTGACCATTGACTGAGTTTCGTCATTATCGACATCGTCAGACCAGTCTGGTGACGTCGCTAACGACGAAATACGATCACTGGTCATATAAAATGTATGTGGAAAAAACTGTATTCTGGTTTTTAATTATACTCGTATAAAATACAGTTCCGGCGTGAAATGTCAGTACAAAACTTAAATAAAATGAAAAATTATCTTACTTATTATGACAGATATATATCATCATTAATAACGATAGATTATCTATATTACGATCATAGCTAATGTATTTTTTAAGATATATTATCAAGCAATTTTACTTTCAAAGGTTTATCAAAAAAATTACACATTCAAAAATGCCAATAAACGCATACGTTATAATCTAAACATATAGGTACATAATTTATTTGTTGAGCCTTTGAGACGATTCATATTTTGTAAGGATTTATTCTGTACCTGTACAGGATATTATACCTTCCTGATCAAGAAGCCACCGCCCTGTTGGGGGTAGATGCCACCCTTAAATCTATTCACCGGGGCGGAAATTCTCATAAGACGAAGTTACGGGGTCGTTCCAGGTATATTTGTAAAGATAACGCATTTAAGTTTGCAGAGATATCTCAATTCAAGCCAACTCATTTCCAACTTGCTTGAATACGCTCAATTTTATTTTGGGTCGTGTGAAACTAAAAAAAACACGGAGAAGTCTCGTGTAAAATATAGACCATTAGTTTTTCGTAGGACTAAGTACAAATTAATGATCAACCATTTGCTTTCCTTTTTTTTTCATTTACATGACTAAAAATTAAATTATGGACAAAACTCTTGAGAATTTAATTTTTCGTCCCTAATTTAATTTTTTGTTATGAAAAAAAATAGTTTTAACATAAATATTATTTCTTCACATCTCAACATAGATGAAGAAGAACGTGTTACGTTACGATGAAATGCTCTGGTCAGTCTCCACCTTAAAATCTCTTATTTGATTAAATATTTTATTGATAGGTTTATTTGTTATTATTATTTATTAGCAAAAATTAATTAATTTTTTGATGAACAAACTGAAAATAAATTATTTGAGTCTCACGTAGATACGCACGGTTCACTTGTCAGCAGTGTTTGCGATCGTTTTTTTACGGCAGTAAGCATTAAGCTTCAGTTTTTTATACAGTTTACATATCACGTATATAATCTAGGTCGCATTTTTTCAGTCTGTGTAATCCGCTTAGCTTCGTCCGCAGAACGTCTGTAATACCGGCACTGACGAGGCGGACATTTTTATTACAATCCACGTCTCGCTTGGGAAGGATTTTTTATTACTCTTTACCTCTTTTATATTTCCGTCTCCCTGGTCGAGCCGAATAGTTTGGCGTTAAGGAAACACAGAAGTGTAATGGAGTTCAGTACGCTATGCATTACTTTGCATCAAATATAACTGTATAAAATTCAACAACTTTGTTTCAATCACTTTTTCATTATAAGTACACTTTAACCTACCGATTTCGACAAGAACATTGTTATCATCAGGGTTTATTAAATTCTAATACATTAAAATACTCAATGTTATAGAATTTAATAAACCCTGATGATGACAAGGTTCTTGTCAAAACCGGTAGGTTAAAGTTTACTTATAATAAAAAAGTGGTTAAAACAAAGTTGTTAAATTTTATAAAGTTTATAAAATGTACCACAAAGTATCCAAGAAATCAAATATAACTAACCAACTAACTAGTAAATTATTATGAAAGATTAATATGAATATTAATTTATCGTCTTTTTTATTTTTATTTTGTTTTTACATTGCTTTGTTAAAATTAAATAGTTTTTTCCATTTTCCGATATTTATTTATTTTTCGAATCAAATAGTGCATAGGATACTAAATCAAGTCAATGCAATGTTAAACTAATCAGAAATTTTAATGTCGATATAGTGATAAGTCCTGCACTATAAATTTGATATGAAACGAAAATTTAAATATTAAATTAATGTTACAAATATTTGAACCACCAACTTTGTGATTTTCTGTTTCATAACTAACAGAAAAACTTAGTTTAAAATTACTTTACGACATTTAACAAAGCTATTTTCCAAGTTATGAAATTAATTTTAAAGATAAACAACTTATTTTTAAAACTTTTTTATCTAGCGTCGTTATATATTACCAGTCAAGGACTGTACGTTGGAAAGTTTAATCTGTAAAAGTAATGGAAAATATAAGTTAGTTATTAATAAAAATCAAAATATTGGTATTATTAGTATCCAACCACGCACCGAGATTTTTCCTGGTTTTGAGACGTACCCGTCTCTTCGTCAGGACAATCACTACAACAGCATGCAAACAATACTTTACGTAATATAACACTCTACTTACCATTCATCGTTCACTTTGTGTAATACCATAATGGCATTAAAGTGGTATTTAGTGGTATTACACGACGTGAACGATGAAAGGAGAGTGTTATATTACCATACTACAAAGTAAACAATGCTTAAAAATACTACACCTCACTACCATGGCACTATTAAACACTGATTCACGCATATGTTATTTAAATTTATACACAAAAATCACATGTCTGTAAAAAAATCTTTTAAAAACCCCTTTTCATTAATTAAACTTATCATTCTTTTAATACAATATTTAAATTCACTCTATTAAAATTAATTTCTTCAGAAAAATATATATTTAATGTTTTCCAATGGTTTCATGATTGTCAATCCCTGCTTTGTTGTGTATATAACATAGATTTAGTCTTGTCTCCCACCAGTTGATAATATCGGTAACGACAAAGCACGGTTACTTGTCAAATAAAATATATGTAGAAAAATTATGAAAGAAAAAATTTAAAAAAATGTTATTTTATTAAAAACTGTATTATATCGGGTTTTGAATCGTAGTTCTTGTGCCACACCCAAACGTGGTATGCAAAGAGCACTACAGTATACTTAGGATGCGCCAAAAATTAAAACAATTTCACTGCAGACAGTTTGCATACAGTAGTAAAAATAAATTTGACTAAACTTGTTCTATGATAGAAAATGTATCGCTCACTCCTTTCAAGAACGTCATAAATAAAAAAAGCTTGATTTTTCAGCAGAACGTTTTTAAAGTTTAAAAATATAATACAATGTATTAAAAATAAATATCAAGCCACTTATTGAACTTTTTACTGTACAACAAATCTTTTTAGGTAAAACCTGAAGGTTTTTTCTCCATTTGAAAATTATTAAGATCATTCAAAACTAGTCGTGTTTTCATAAATAAACTCAAAAGTCTCTATAAAAAAGTTTTCTTATATTTTCAAATTATATTGATTTTCTGGACAAAATTAATTTCAGATTGATTAATAAGAAGAACAAAATAAAAAATATTATTTTATTATACACTACGTATATCGCTATTCACGATACATTTTTCATAATGTATTCAGCACAAATATTTTAAATATGTACATATCGCTCACTCCTTTTAAGATCGTCATAAATCACGTTTTTAAAGTTTTAAAGTTCAAAAATATAATACAATGTATTGAAAATAAATATCGAGCCACTTATTGAATTTTTTACTATGCAACAGATCTTTTTGGTAAAACCTGAAGGTTTTTTCTCCATTTGAAAAATATTTCATATAAACAAAAAAAATAATTAAACAATACCTTTTCTTAACTAACTAACTAACCATCACGCCGCTTCCGCAGGTAGGCAGAGAGAATCGAACGCCACACCACTCTGTCTTTGCAAAC
Source organism: Brachycentrus maculatus (assembly GCF_059751285.1). Classification (NCBI taxonomy): domain Eukaryota; kingdom Metazoa; phylum Arthropoda; class Insecta; order Trichoptera; family Brachycentridae; genus Brachycentrus; species Brachycentrus maculatus. The sequence continues at coordinate 225,863 of NW_028280781.1, forward strand.
ATTCTTTGCCTCTTCTACATTCATACATCTCCTCATACATACCCGACGATTATTACGACTCCTGACCCGGCCGCTTTCAAGTATTTGACATACCTTTTCTTCAAAATGCAAAAACTACACTTTTTGCCATGTACCGGGTAAATATTAAGTAAAAAATAGGCCTCTTTTGCCGGGATATAGTACATTCTCTGGGCATTCCGAAAACACGCACAACTGAAAATTGACGATTTTTGGTTTATGACGTTCTTGAAAGGAGTAAGCGATATGTAAAACACATTACGAACTCACGGGTCGACATAAAAATGCAAAACTTTTCACAACTGAAAAAAATGATCGCCGAATACATTACCCGGTTCTATAAACCGTAGTGGTCTCGTGCGCGACCCTTCCAGCCTTTCACCCTCGTCACTCTTGCCAAAGTAAAATTGCACCGAAATTCTTCGAGTATTCTTCAATAAGGGGAATATTTTTCTAGGAGATTACGGCTTCCCGGGTGACGCTCCGCTGCGGGATTAGCGGGACGCTCTGGGACACCCGGAATTGCGAAGCGGAGTTACCAAACTTGAAACTCGAGACGGGATTGCGTGACTTCCATTTACAAGAGTTCCGTCAGAATGAAACACTTCACTTTGTAACACGAGCAAAGTACGTTCATCTGATAAGTAATTAATGGTCAACCTGAAGCTCAGCTAACACGAAATATTTTAATATGCGCGCAATATACCTTAATCTATATTAATAAAAATTTGCATATTTATTTATTCAAAAAGCTATTCAAAGATTGCTTTGAAATTTTACGATGAAACGCTGTATTTAAGTACGCGCGTGTTTTTATACGTCAGTTTTTTTGGATCGCAATGACAGTGCCATCTATTACATGTAATAGCAACACATGCAATACTTAACATTGCTCATGGTGCTCAGCGTGCTTTTTCAAAGCTGCTAGAATCTTGGATACCCATAAGCAATGTGAAATTAAACATATTTGAAAAATGCGTTTTATCTTATCTTTCTTCTCCATTTAACCAGACTGAGCCACAGCGCATATCCGCTTACAATTAGTAAAAAATAAAACTTTTAGTTTGCTTCGATATCATAATTTACATTCTAGTGAATCCAAATCTAATAACGTTCAAATAAGTTAACGTTTACGATAAGTGAAGTGTCATAATAATATCGGCAAAATATATTAATTTAGTAAAAGCTAATAAATATCTGATTGAAAAATCAGGTATACTTGTTTTTCAGCCCCTAAAAATTTAACCCGAGACCTCTAGACTTTAAGTTTAATGCACTAATCACTACACTAATATGCATGAATAATGAAAAAAAAAACGTAGATTATTTCCACTTACGTAATGGTGAAATTTTAAATATTCATTACCGGTAGAAACAAGAAGTTTTCAAAGGCAAACAAGTCGTTTACTCGCAAAAAATATGTATTTATAAAAATCTTTCCTCGTGTGTAAAACAAAATAGGGGATGAGAAAAGAAAATTTATAAAAAGATTATTTTGTCGAAACGAAGGACACTCTTCTAGACTTTAAAAGTAATTTAACTATTACGTACTTCCATCTAACTTGGGATAAATAGCTTTGGCCTTCGACCCAGAAAACATTTTATTTCGTACATTTTGCTTTTAAGTTATCCTGTTGCGCCATGAAAATAGGGATATAGCGTCATTCTGATATTGATAGGAGTTTTATATGCTGAAAAAAGGATCGTTTTATCGGTGAATTTTTACTTTTTTCAGTTTTGGTTTCATTAAAAAAGGATCGCTTTATCGGTGAATTTTTACTTTTTTCAGTTTTCGTTTCATTAAAAGGCTAGCTGAACCCGTCACACATTTCTCAGTCTAGTTCAATGGAAAAGAAAAAAATGACGTTTTTCATAAATGTGTAATTCATAATTCTTGTAAAGCAATGAAAATATACGAAATTCCACGAAACAACTATGCAATCAAAAACATTGAACACATAAGCGACTGCATCTGTCAAGAATTACCCTGTAGAATGTTGCAATTACGTGTGTTGCTATTGCGTTCAACAGATGGCGCTGCCATTGCGATATATAATGTGAGACCAACATTTTGGACCAAGTCAAGTATAACTCAACAAACAAAAAATGTAATATACTTAAATATTTATATAAATGAAAATCAATCATTTAACTGATCAGCATCGATAGAAATTCATTTCAAAATGGCAGTTAATAAAACTTCAAGGTCGATAAACTTTAATCCTATGCTCGGATTTAGAAGATGCGGACGGATGTATCAGGGCCGCATAACCAGAGACGGTGATTAATGATTCATTTCTGTGAGCTGTGACTGGGTCGCTTCACAAGCGATACTGTTAGGCAGATTGATGACAACCCACGCCGCTCTATGTGTTCCTAGTAACACCGTAACCTCCTGCCCCAAGAATTCAAATGAATAAAATATCAATTTGCTCATGGAAAAAAGTAGAAAAAAAAAACAAATTCTCATATGGGAAAATTAAGGTACTTTTCTGTCAAAAAATAAATACAGTTTTGTGTATTTTACAGTTGTATTTTAATTTATAATAATATTTTATTAACTATCCTCCATTCACTTCGAATAATGGTAAATAAGGCCAAGTTATAAATTAAAGCAAGCTGCTAACTAGCCTTTCAACGTAAGTGAAAATAATTCAGTTTAAAGAGGATACGTTATATGATTTTCTGTTTGAAATATTTCAGGTGAAAATAATTTATATTATCCACTGACACTTCGTGATGGAATTGCATTTTTAATTTATTATTAGATTAAAACCAATATTTTTAGCTTTTCCACTTTTTTATTTGACCAGCGACCGGGTTTCGTCGTTACCGACATCATCAGACTGGTCATCATCATCATCCAGTCTGATGATGTCGGTAACGACGAAACCCGGTCGCTGGTCAAATAAAAAAGTGGAAAAGCTAAAAATATTGGTTTTAATCTAATAATAAAAAAAAATAAAAAAATAAAAAAATTGAAAATAATTCATTTATTAAAAAATATATATTCAGCACTTTTAATCAAACATGAACACCTTTAAATTTAAACTTTATTTTTTGTATTAAAATTGTAAAAAAATGTTTTAAAAATAAAAAGACTATGATTTCTGGATGTCTATGATTTCTGAAATAAATATAAAAATACAATTCAAAGCATTTCCCACTCTATACTACAATGCAAGGGAAGGTGAAAGGGTGGCGATGAATAAGATACAACACTAAAAGCAGAGTCATCTCAAGCATAATATTACTTTATCTGTACGTAATTAATGAAAAATAAAACGTTAAATAATCATTTGAATACAGTACCATTTGCCTAAGGATCAAGGAAGTAGAAATAATATTTAAATTTAACAAACCTTAAGTTTTGAAATATTTGTCTACAAAAAGTTCTCGTAGATATATTTTAAATGACGTTTTCCCTGAATTTGGCATTAATTTCGTAGTTTAACTTCGCATTAAATGTGACCTGTAGTTACCTCTTCTAAAATATAATGAAACTGCTTCAGTTTAGTTCCGGGTTCAAAGAGAAACTATGGCTAAACGAACGTATTTGAGGCACGGTTCTGGAAATCAACCCAATTCCAGGTTGAATATTCAATTAGGTTCGGAATCACGTTTTTGTAGGTCTAGGAATTACTATTTACATTGAGCCTACATTTCTTACACTAATTGCAGGAAACTACGTGATTATTTAGAGACAAGGATCAAAGCACGTATGTGAATACACAACATTATCTTGCTTATTTTAAGGACAATGTCAACTTTTATGGTTGAAAATAAATTTGTTGATGAACTAAAAACATCAATTTATTCAATTTGGTTTTGATTTTTTAGATATCAGCACACAATGGTGTATAAGTTATTACATTGTAGAATAAGTATTTTAATAGCCTTCTTACGGATGTAAAAAAAAGATACAAAAAATTAAAATAATACATTTTATACGTGAAAAAAACTTATTACTTTATTATTATATTATAGATTAGAGAGGGATTTACAATTAGTAAATATTTATTGTTTGCTTAGTGTTTAACCTGTTTTTTGGTGAGGCACAGCGTCACTAGAATTATATGTTATTTAAGTTAGAAGAAACGTCAAGTTAATATATTTAAATTATTTCATTTTTGAAACAATAATAAAATATTAATAATTAATATGAAAATATGTACATTATATCATCAAAAGCAAAATAATACAACAATTGTAAACATTTTATAATCGTTATTTAGACGATTGATAAACTTAAAACACTCTATGGCTTTATTTAAAATCAGTATATTTTAAACATTTCTTGGATACATTATTTAAAACAACTCAATTTCCGTGCTTTAAGTATAGCAAAATAGTTTTCCTCAGTAAGGCGTATACTCGAAATAAATAGTTTGCTGAGTAAGTGTGAATAAGTTTGTGTTCGGGGATTGACGATCGGGAAATTTTATATCCATTTTCCGTATGTGAGAAATGTTATTGCCTTGTCTTGCCAGCTAACTCATGTCATAAATAAATCATTTAACTCTATATTGAGTTACCATTTATACGGTATCATTTCTCATTCTGTTTTAAGTTGCTGAATAATTTTAATAATGATTATAACACAGTGTATTTTTATAACACGTAAAACAATATATCAATTGTATCATTTATGAAAAAAAATATAACTTTTATTTATTACAATTGTTAAAGAAAACACTTGTTTTTTTACCACTTGAGTTAATTTAAGACAAGTTTCGGAAGCTAAGGTTCCATCTTCAGGTCTAAATGTAAGCTTAAACATTTTACATAATTGTTCTATAAATAGGGAGAGGGGTAAGTTGGGAGGGGTAAGGGAGGGGGGGTTAGTCATGGGGGCGGAGTTTTAAAATAAAGGAAAAATGGAAAACATAGGTGAAGAACTTTGAAACAATATATTATTTAACTTTTTTTGGTTTTCTAAATTTTCTATTCGTAATTTGGCATTTGTGTGGTACTACGTGTAATAATTTTAGTTTATGAGAGTGGAATGAGTGATTTTTATCTATTATGTGATTTGAAAATTTCGAGACATAATTATTAACAAGACCGCTACGATGTTCATTAATTCTAATCTTGAAATCTCTCACGGTTCGGCCTATAAATTTTGCATCACAATATCCACCCGAAATTTCATAAATATTTTATTTACTGCCATTTTACCTTCGTATGTTTTCAATTAATGAATTGTACTTCAGTCAGTATTTGGAATATGTATCGCTTAAATTACATTAAATAAATCCAGATTTTTTTCCTCAAAAAAGTAAAAAAGAAGAGCATTGGTAGTTAAATCCAGATTTTCGGATTTCTACTCCTGTTACATTAGTTGCCACTTTGAAGGTTCTTTATTTTTGATCATAGGTTATAAATGGTAATTTCCAAAAATATAACAAGATTTTATCTTAAACATTTTTTCCTATTTTACTATCGATATTTTTCGGTATGAAAAGTAAGTTAAAATGATTTCTATACAATCGAAGTAATAAAATACCAGCCTTTTTAAAAAGAAATATTAGAATATATGTTACTGAAAAAGATTTATTGATTTTGCGATCGCTGAGTTGTTTGGCAAGATTTAATTCAATCGTATGTTATTAATTAATATAAGTAAAAAGTTAATTCTGTTTCAAACATACAAACATATAAAACGAATATATTATAAACATTTGTAAAACTGTCAAATCAGTGGTAGGGTTTTAATCAAAGTTTGGTACAGGTAGAGAAATCGTTGGAAATTTTGTACATATCACATTTTGTAATTGGATTTCACGCTTTTATTTATAATGCATACGCAAGTATTACATACAAACAAGAATGGATATTATGTATGTACAAAGTTTGTTAATGGATGTAAATACTCTACAACCGCCCTTGCCACTTTCCAAACCGAGTTACATCACATAACTTGAATCCTTGTTCTAAACTTTCTGACTAATTAGTGAAACGATCATTTTACATTTAAATATTTCCCTGCAAACATTTCCGTATTCCGCCAATTAGTTTTCACTGACCTTCGAAATCCCAATTCAGCAACATACGCTTATAATATTCTTAATACATTTATATATTTTGTACAAATGTTAAGGAATTTGGGTAAATTTCGGATTAACACAATATCAACCTGATCATTAATTATATAAAAACAATATTTAATTAATTGTTTTGGCATTGACATTGTGGTAAAACATGTTGAAATTATTAAAGGAAACACTTGTTTATTTAAGACAACTAGTTTCGGAAGGTAAGTCACCGTCTTCAAGTCTAAATGTAAATTAAAACATCATAAATAATTGTTAAAAATAAGGAGAGGGGTATGTTAGGGGGAAAGATTTATATGAAGACAAATCAGTTCTGTGCTCCAGAGATAAATGCATTATCGATCAAATTAAGAAAGGCGAGTCGAGATGGTGGAATTTATGATCAAAATAGAAATCTTATGATAATGTCGATTTCTAAGAGCTAAACTTTTGTTTTCAGTCACTCATTATCTGATACTGTTAAAATCCTTCGTAGTACCAAAATATCCTATTAAATTCATTTACGTACATTTATTTTTCATTGCGTTTTCTTTATCAAAGCACATAACAGTCTTATAATATGTAGATTAAAAATAATAAAATTATCTCCAGTCAAACGTAGGCTGCGCAGTATATTCAAATAATACTCTGAGTTTGTAGAAGGAAGCCTACATAGAAATTTAATAAAGGGTAATCAGGGAAGACTTTACGGAAAGTTTTCAAATAATGAACGGTTCGTCCAACTCACCCTACTCAATAATTAAGCCTATTACAACCCTAATCAGTGTATATTTCCCATAACAATCACTAAATTATTCTAATGCAATCCTTTAAAATTCATCTTACAAAGAAAATAAAAGTTTTGCCTCAAATTTTATTTTCATTCGCGTAATATAGGATTTTAAATGTAAATTTTTTTTAAAACATTTAAAATACATCAAAAATCCAAATTTTTGAAGTGTCTATCATAAGTTCTCGATCTTCAAGCGGTTTTTCAGCGACTTACTCTAAAAAAATGATAGATTTTAATCACACTTGATAACATCAAATTTTACACATTTTTACTAAATCGCAAAACGTCACCTAACGATTATCCAGTTTGAGACCCAATTTCAGACCTTTAACGGTGATCAAAATTACATTTTTTTATTTTTTTACATCTCAACTAATTTTAATTTTTCAATAAAAATTTATTCGTATAGATAAGATATTTTTATCGTAGTGTAATGGTCAGCGCGTTCGACTAACGTGCTGGATGTCCCAAGTTCGATTCCCAGGGGGGTTAAATAAATATTTTTGATTTCATTAGTTAATTCGGCAGTCATTTTGTGGTAAAACCTATCCATGTTTAGTTAAAATTTAACTCAGTAAATACCACTATTTCTTCAAATCTAATGTGACACGTGTTTCGATGCTTTCCGCATCATTTTCATACGGTGTTTAAAAATGATGCGGAATGCATCAAAACACATGTCGCAGTAGATTTTAAGAAATAGTAATATTTACTAAGTCAAATTTTAATTAAAAATAATAAAAAAATATTTATTTAACCCTAGTCTGGTTCCCGCAGCATACAGCTAAACACTTTACATTCTTGTTTTTAACGATCAAAATAGCATTATTATATATTGTACGGTTCCCTATGCACCATTTGGTGTGGACAAGGGTAAGAAAAGTATAAATGTATGATTCTGTTAATAATTATAGTTACATATTATCATAATAATATCATAGTCAATATAAATGGAAATTCAACTCTATATTAAATTACGAAATATTGATTAAATTTTGATTGATGTAGCGGAAACATTTGTGATGAGCAATTATAATATTGCAGCGCAAAGCAAATTTGCCGATATCAGAATTGTACTCAACATGGTTGAACAGCAGTATTCGCCTACCGTAATATGACAATACGGAGTGTGCTGGAGTAACCAAACTATTGTATAAGCGTATAAATACACGCATGCAAGGACACTGATGCAAAACATCGACTCGGCTATGGGTCGATGCATTTCTATCAATCTGCATATAGTAAGTGAATATAAATGCATACAAGTATATCCAATTTGAAACACGTGACTAGTGATATTAATAACTTGTAGGTCTGAAGAATGGGATTTATCACCTTATCTTCGTATAATTAACGATCAATTTAATATTACATACAATGCCCTAAACACCACTGAGTGCGGATAAACTCGTATGTATAAATGTACATCTCCGTAGTGTAGCGGTCAGCGGGTTTGGCTAGCGTGCAAGAGGTCACGGGTTCAATTGCCAGGGGGTCGAAATAGATATTTGTGATTTTCATTTTCATATTTATATAAATAATATCACCCTGGACTAGTACAAGAAGCGCATGGCTGATTACCTTGCCTTTATGCAATTTACGATCACGATAACACTGCGTCACTACGATGCAGTGCCCTATGAATCATTGGTTGCGGATAAGGGTTAAAAGAACGAAAAAATATACAAAAATATGCTCATAAAATTATGTTGGTGAAAGATAATTACGACTCTAAGGAAAGTTATAAAATAACGATTTAAAAATCGTTACATTTTCAAGATAGATCTTAAAATTTGTTGCTTCTTCAATGTCGTTGCAACTATAAAATTGTGGCAGAAAGTAAATTTTAAGAGGTTTATATACCGCAAGCGGCTTTCTTAGCTTACTTACAATGTGACTACTAAATACAAGAGACATTTCATAGCCACACTATAAACGTCTGCCGCATAAAAATATAACTTACGACAAGAATAACCCCATAAAACTATGACAGATTTCGTACGGCGACTTTAAAATATTATTTGTGAAAATATTTCAAAATCACACCAAAGCACTTTCACATACGAACATCTAAAAATATTATCATCTCCTTTTTTCATCTTTGTATGTGGTTACATTATTACTTAACTGCTATTTTATTAGATTACCTATACTGGTTTATTGAAAGAATCAAATTCAATAAAATATAAACACATCTTTAAGACCAGTTTCGATATCATAAACACCACGAGAATTTTCTAGAAGCTTAGTATCAAAACTAGTCGTGTTTTCATAAATAAACTGAAAAGTCTTTATAAAAAAGTTTTCTTACATTTTCAAATTATAATGGTTTTCTGGACAAAATTAATTTCAGATTGATAAATAAGAAGAACAAAATTAAAAATATTATTTCATTATACACTACGTATATCGTTATTAACTATACATTTTTCATAATGTATTCAGCACAAATATTTTAAATATGTACATACGTAAGTAAGCTGTTTTTTTTTAGTAAACATATTTTTTTAAATATGTTATTTTTTTGAGACAATTCAAATTTTGTTATTAAGTTATTTATATATTTAATTGTACACTTATAATTAGTTTCATTCATATATTAATAGGACTTACACATCTTTTTGACTAAAACTGTCGGTTAATATGTGAAATCTCTCATTTTCAATCAGAAAAAAAAATCTTGTTTTTAATGAGTTAATATCGTAAAGTACCGAATCAGAACGAAATAAAGCACTCTATAATGCGCCTCTCTAGAAACTTTACAATTGAAAAATATATTTATTACATATATAGTTACTGGGATAATAATTGTGCTGTAAATCATGTGACCAATTATCTCGTTAGTAGGAGGACTATTTAATAGAATTTCGTAAATTTTCCACCCGTATAATCCCGGAGAGGAACTTCAATAGCTACAACTAGAGTTAGCTGTATCCCGTTCATTATCATGTCCAACAACTCCCATTTATCACGAAATTCTCAGCATAAAGCATGTTTGGTTCTCATGTGTGAAAACGCTCATTTTTTAACGACCACTTTCGAATCCTGTTTTCCTGGTACTTAAAAAATACTCCTCGATTATCTTACGCATTTTTAACACGACTTTTATTTTTGCATGAAAGAAGATGGAAGTTTGAGCATCCCAGGGATTGCGACCTGGCGTTAGGCTGGCTTAAGCGATCACTTTATCCATTTGTATTACGTTCACCATTCTGTCCATTATTGAACATCCATATTGTATTAATTCTTAAAACCTGTATATATTCAATGGTCTAAGAACCTTTTGCATACTTGTAAGGGTTTTTAAAACATTCGTGAAGTAGGCCAATTGTTCCGCCATCAGTTAAGGGATTAGTGAAGTGTTTATTAAGCTTATTTCTTTTGAACATAGGTGAGATTTATGTCGCATAACTTCACATTTATATTTTTAGGACATAGAACACAAAAATGAAAAGTATGAGACATGTTTCATATTAAGTTGAAACAACTTTAAAATATACATCTTATCCATAGGTCGAATAATCCAATGACCGATATAATGAATAATATTAATATTGACTTTAATATTTATTTGAACAAAAATTGCATAAAATAATTATTAACATCGGGAAAAAGTAAAACGAAGGTTTTCTGTAAAATTATTATTTTGGCTTTTCCTTCATTATTCATGCAGTTTTTGCCTTGAAAATGCACTTGCCTTTGTGGCTACAGTTTGCGACCGAACGTATTTTGGCGTTGATGAGAAAAGTTTACGCCGGAGCACGCTTTCACACTCTAGACTTCAGATTGTTTTGTATTCAGATTTCTTTTGGAAAGATGGGACTTTTTTTCCATTTATATAAACAACTTTTAGTTTGGGGAATATTTCTGGGATAATGATGCTTCTTGATATGTAAACGTATCTGTGAACATTCTATTTTTAAAATATCAAAATCAATTTATCATTGATAATGTTTTGTCGACTCGGACATTGCTAAAAATGTAAACATATTTTTTATGAGAATGTAAAACTTTCTATGTTAAAGTCCCTTTAAGTAATAAATATTACAACAGAAAAAAAAGTTAATTAAAAAATATTGGGGTTCAGATCTTGGATGGATCTAAACAAAAGGGTCTCTGCTAAATAAAAGCTTTTGTAATCCAACCATTGATGATAAAAATTTAATAGTATGGTTATCAATCATGGGTAGAATAATGAATGTTACATGTGTGTAAAGTGATCACTCGCCCATCCTATAACAGATCATAAGCTCTGTAAATACCCAGACTTCCATTTTAATATTCATCATTGTTGAGATTTTATATTAAAAAATTATTCCTGATCGGAGAAACCCAGACAAGTGAGCAAGTATTAAGACACACTCAAAATGTTGTGAAGGAATTGTCAATCGCAAACAAATTCGTTAAACTCATTTTAACTTATAATAAAATGAAGGTTGTATTTACTTTATTTTTATAATTTACAATATAAATAAAAATTATCTATCGTTAAGGAATAGATTATGGAAAATCTTTAACGCTTCCATTTGCATAGCCTCTGAAAATGTTTATAGTGTTCAGAGTTAAAAATGCTTAGAACTAGGAGCACAGAATTCCAAAGAGATCGTATACCTTTACATAACAGTCGTCTCTCAAAACAATATGTAGCACAATATTTGAAAACAGCTTTGACTATTATAAATTTTAAATTCATTTAACTCTGAGACAGGAGTGCATGCAGTACGTGGATACATTATTCCAAACTCCGAATTCAGTCATAAATTTCCTAGTTCCACGCTTGCACTTTGCAAACTGTTTTCACCACGTCCCCTTTCCTTTAACTAAGGAACTAAATTCTCTTAACTAACCGCTTACCTTGTGCCAATTTCCTCACCAAACTGTGCTGGATGAACTCTCAGCTGTTACATTTTTATTACATTGAAAAATTAATTGAAATAATTTGGTAAAAAAATGAAAACGTTGCAATGTTTATTTTATTTATTGTTTAACTCTTTTTTAATATTTACAAGTTGCCACAATGAATCTCCCTGCCTGTTATGTACAGGGATAAAAAGTATATTCTGTTAAAAATCTTAAAAATAATTGTGAACGTTGATAGTAAATAATAAGTGGATGAGGTTGACCCCTAGAAACAATTCAATTCAAAACATTTGAAATTTTATATCAATCAAGATATGTCATATAGTTTGTCAATCTATATTACTCTACTTGTCATATTTTCTAAATAAGACACAACTTAACCTGATAGATCTGTATGCTCTATTGCCTCATCAATTTTTTTTGACTGCATACCTTCTTCCACACTTTCTGTCTCCAATATTTTTTTATACACATTTTTTATACATTACATATCCACACTAAATTAAAATTCTGTGATAACTATTTTTATGTTATTTAATTCAAGATACTGGACTTTATACCTCACGGATCATGTATCTAGATAAATTTTATAGATTTGTCAACTGAAATAAACCTAATTTAATCATGTAATGAGCATATTCAATAAAAGGCAGATCGGTCAACCTTATACATAAGTATGAATACATCACTCAGCCGGACAAATGAAAGATTATAAGCCCTGGAAAGATCATTCATCTTTCTTTCGTTAAAAAACAAAAGATGCCTCGTCTCAGTTGCAAATACTTTGTAGTTGTTTATTTTAATCTATATTTAAATTGACGATACCACCCAATACATAAAAGAATGTGCATGATAGGGACCTACAACCTAAGTGAGGAAAGCTGACCCCATTAGTCTACAAAGACGATAAGTTGGGATGGAGCTAGGAAGAAGAAGACTCAATACGTAAAAAGGTTTCAATTCATTTTATAAAAATCCATGATTTTTTCTGTTTAAATAATTCTTAATTCTACTTTACTGAAAAAAATATTCAAAATGTGATTCGATGTTTTAAAGAAAGGTAAAGAGCACTGAACAAAATTAACATAAAATATTATGGAACTCAGAGAAGCTAAATTTTCACGTACCTTTTCGTGTTTATGACACCCTTATATTTTCAGCGAATCAAAATTCAGTAACATTGTCGTGTCTTCAATCAATTAAATTATTCATAACGCAAAAAAAGAAAAACAAAACATCCCGCTGCTTTTTTGTATAATTAATGATCTGAATGAAAATCCCAGGACCGTAAAATATTAACGTATCAACTTAAAAGAATTTAAATAAAATAAAATATTTCATAATAATATTATGCAATGTAAGTTTTCCGACACTCAATCAAACGACGGTTACTTATGTAAATGAATTTGTGAATATGTTAAAGGGCTTTAAAAAAAATATATTGGTAATATTAAAAAAAATATATATAAATATTTATTAATATTTCAAATATTCTTCTTTTGGCCCACCGTACTGAAATGACGTAGTAAATAGTTTAAGATAATATAAAGGCAGGGTGATTAGTCCTGTGTCCCAAAAATTTTATTAAAAATGTAATTGATTTTCTTAAAAAAATCAATATATATTTTTATCAAACAAAAATTCTGCTTATCACATCACAAGTGTATTTATTATATTGTACAATTTATTGTATGTGTTTTTTAATAATAATCATGCGCACTCAATGGTACATAGGATACTGCATCATATTGATGCAATGTTATGTTGATGTGAATGCTAGGTAGTCAGTTTTACGCTTATGTATTATTAAATAAAAACTAGTACATATTAATAATGCCTTAAAATGTAATAACATTACATTCTTATAAAGTGCACCTTATTATCTTCTACATGAAGTATTAAGTATAGTTTTCTCAGTTTTATTGATTTGAGTAATTTAGAACTGCACTTTGTACTTCAATCAACAGGCTATCAAATTTCCGCCTCACTTTGTGAAATGAAGTCCACCATCTGCTTGAGGTTCTCACTATAGAGGATATTAAAGCAGACCATTAGTATCGTCACCACTGAGCGTCTCCTACATTTGACAGAAGTATCTTTTAAAATCGAATTGCTCGTGAAACTTTTCAGGATTTCGCAATTCGCTTTTTATTGGTTTCACGACAAGAAAATCCTTTTTATGTTTCATACAAAGGGAAATGAAATAAACAGTAACCATCATAAGATTTTTTAGTCCCTTTTAAAATTTCAACCAAAATTCAGTTCGTAAGTTTCACATTAAATATTTCAAAACTCAGAAAGATAGGTCGAAATATTTTACTTATTTATTTTTTTACAAAAATGTTAAAAAAAATTAGTATATAACTAATCACCGAGATTTTTATGTCTACCAGTTTCGAGACGTACCCGTCTCTTCGTCAGAACAATCACTACCACATCGTGCAAGCAATACTACCCTTCACTACCATAGCACTATTTACACACTCAAAACTACACAAAATGTTTAACACATGCGATTTTTGGTCGACCCAAAGATCAACATGTGCTTTAAATTTGAATAATGTTGAGAATACGAAATATTTTCGTCAAAAATACCAATAAAATTGTTAAGAAAACTCGTATTTTTTACAAAAACCATTTATTATATTTTCTTTTACCGACGTTTCGACAAGCGTTGCCAAGTCATTTTCATGGCTCTATACTACTTAAGTGGTGTGAAGTAAAAAGTTGAACAATGTATGTAAAATAAACGTCAATCAAATAATACATTTAAAACCTTTGATTTTTTTTCATTTCATAAATAATTTATTCGTACTTTGTACGGTATGATCACCCCACATTACTTTGAAAAATTTGAATTTTTAAAGCAATCAGTGAATTTTGTTTTAGGAGACTTCAGAATTTGAAAAAAGAAAATTTACATATTAATTTATACAGATGTAAAATATTTTATTGAAAATAAATAACGTTCATATTTTTTTATCTTTGCTAATTTCGTATTCCTTTGATCTAACATTTACTTCCAAATTGAAATCATAAGGGCCTTTATTTTAATGCTAAAAGTTTGTCCCAACGTAATAATAAAGCTTCAAAATCAAGATCTTCGCTCAATTTTCAAGGAAGGACGTAAAACGTGTAACGCACTTAATTTCATGTTTTTCCATTAAGCAAAGGTAGCGATGTTTATCTTTCCCTGAAAATTATTCATAAAAGGAACCTATGTAAGGTCCTGAATGAATGAATTACTTTCTCAACCTTTAGCTTTCGTTTCTTTTCGTTCGCTCTCCATCAAAGGACTCAGATTTGGAAATTATTTTCAATAAATCTAGCCCCGTCTTAGTTTAAAGCCAATTCGGTGGGATAAAGTAGAGGAAGGGTGGTTCGGGGAGAACATCCCCGGATATGGGGGTGAGAGAAAATAGGAGGAACACAGGATACGAGAAATAGAATGGTATGAGATAACATAGAATGTAGCTAAGCCAATGGTTAAATAAGTTATCCTCGTTTCATAATGTGCAGTTAGAATCCACAACATATAATACAATACAAGTAAACAATTCGTTCAATTCTTCATCTATGTTGGGATGTCAAAAATGTAATAATAAATTATATGTGGAGAAAAGCCAGTTTTGTGGACAAGTTTTTGGACACACTCAAAACATTGTGAAAAAATAACTTGTCAAATTGTAAGCTGCATAAAAATTGATACATCATATTTTCATGCGTTTACCAGTATGTGAAAATATATTTTTGAGTTTGGATCTTGCATACATCCAAATTAAAGGGTCTCTGCTAAATAAAAGCTTTCCTTATCCCACAATAGATAGCTCCAGTGAACTTACATGTATAATGTCATGAGATTAACTATATATATATTGGACTTTATGGATTTTAAAATATTTAATAATAAAAAAATGTAACAAATAACTTTATTTTAGTGTTCATTGCTTAAATGTTCTAAATTTTCAAACCTTTTTCTTGAGAGACCTATTTTCAAATTAAGTTTTTTTTTAAGACGTAAAGTGGTTTTTTACTTCCATTTTTTTTTTCTAAGGAGAAATGTGTTTATTTTCGTTAAAAATGTGGACTCAAAGTTTATGGAGAGTTTCCTTAAAAGCTTTGGGAACTTGTGCCATCTGGGGTGAGCGAAAAATAAATGTGTGTGTAATGTACTAAATATATACGTATATATTTAAAGCGAAATTCTTTATTGGTGAATATTTTCTCCAATGCAAATAAAATGTACTGGTTTGATTTTTAACATATATGTGGGCATGAGAGTCCTGCGATTTTTATTCAATACTTTGTTTTAAAATAACTATCTAACCATTGAAATTTACGTCATTTGAACTAGAGCAAAAGAAAAATAAATTAATTGCTTAATTGAACGAAATATTTTATGTTAGGATTGAAACACGCAATGTTTTTTTAAAATAATTGAAGAGGTATTATTTCATCGAGATCTTTTGACGAAATGCGTTATTTTTAATTTAATTCCATTTTTTTTTAGATTATAATCTTTTATTCTTTACAATAATATATGTACCCGGATACGCGGTGTTGTGACCAAGGCTGAATAAATGGAAAAGAAAAGAAAAAATATTAAAGCACTTACGTATTCATATGTAACATCAAGTTTTTAAGCAATCAATTAATAACTTTAGGAGATTAAAGATTTTGAGCAAATGAATATTTTTATTAATAACATTTAATAAAAATACGAATTCAAAAAATTTTAATAATTAAATTGATATTTAACGTTTGGCACGAATTTGCTTGAAATTCCTACTCATTTTAAATTTATTATTTGAATTCTGTATCTTCAAATGGCTTTGAGATAAAAATATTTTTTACGTGTTACATAAAAACGACGTTCATTTACATTAAAAAACTCATAACGATCAAGTTTGCAAGATTTTCGGTAAAAAGTATACCCTTAAAACATGAAACACTAAAAAACGAAATCATTGTTTTTCTTTTATGAATAAGAAGAACTGTGAATACCGCAAATGTATTTTATACGTCTTCATTAATTGTAAGAGTACCTCGTCTGTCCAGATTTAAAACACAGTAAGGGACATTTTTTTGTAGTAGGTTTTTTTTTGCATTTATGGACTAAGTAGACTCTAATTAGTCCAAAAATGTCAAAAAAATCTACTACAAAAAAAAATGTCTCTTACTGTGTTTTAAATTTGGACAGCCAACCTGTGCCCGATTTAAAAATAAAATAAAACTGTGGTCTCATTATGAAAAATTTATTTTTCTACCTGATGATGACAATTTTTTTTATCGTTTTGGTATTAAATAATTTTTTTGATACAAAATCAGACAAAAAAAAATATTTGTCTTAAAAAGTTATTTTCTCTGTAATGTGATCTTCAGATATTCACAACAAATGATTTTGAAGTTATTATCAACAGTGAAAAAGTTATTATTTTCAAAAGTAATTAATAATGAAATGTTTTGATCGATATCTCAAAACAGATGATGAAGAATATTTAAATCTCCGTTTTTACAGGGCTTGTCATAGGATAGTTTAACTGATCACTTTATTTATATCTTATACTTTACTCTACCAATGATTGGAAACCACGTAATTCAAAAAAGTTGTTTTTTGTTTCAATTGATACCTTGTTTCACATGCTTCTTCTCGGCATCATCTACGGTTGAATTAAGTTAAAAATTATCATATAAAACCTTTATAAATATATATCTTAGATTTTTACTAGGAGATGCTTAAAAACACCAATTTCAATAATCATCATACTTTTATTTTGACCAGTTACGTACTAACAACATTTCGAGCGTGTCCAAATCTACTATTAATATATATTGGTCTGACGCCGCTAGTTTTACTCAAAATATTGTTCATTAAGATTTAGTTTAAAATTCGTAATTTATTGAAAGTTTCCTAGTTTCAAAAGCTCAAATCTTAAAAGAAACTTGCAACATTTTGAGTGTGTCCAAATACTTGTTCACAAAATCTGGATTATCTCCAATTACAGGAGTTATTTTCATATTATTTTTTTGACATCTCATCAAAGATGACGAAGAATATGGAAGTCTGGGCGTTTACGGGGCTTACGACCGTCATTGGCTGGTTTAAGTGATCACTTTACACACGTGTAACATTCACCAATTCTACCCATTATTGACAACCACACTACTCGAATTCTTGGAAGTTCTATACATATGAACCAATTTAGAAACTTTGTTCTTGAATCACTAGAACTTCACTAGAGACATCTATTGGTGAGATGTAAATATATATATATATAGAACTTCCAAGAATTCGAGTAGTGTGGTTGTCAATAATGGGTAGAATTGGTGAATGTTACACGTGTGTAAAGTGATCACTTAAACCAGCCAATGACGGTCGTAAGCCCCGTAAATGCCCAGACTTCCATATTCTTCGTCATCTTTGATGAGATGTCAAAAAAATAAAAGAAACTTGTATGGATTTTCCTAACAGCCGCGTGTTTGTCGACAAAGCCGGCTCATGTATAATACATCCAACCAAATTTTCTATTGCCGCTCTGAGAAGAAAACTACGCGGAGAATGTGGCTGAAGAAATAACAAAAAAATGCGAATGATGTGGCGGGAAAACGAAAAGTGGCGGGACTAAAGCGCGGGAATCGTGTGTTATCGGAAAGGGATTGAATGGTGCGATTATCCCAGGGATATTACAATATTGGAGTCTATAGAGCGAAATTGCGGACAATGTCGTGGCTTGTTCGGGGCGGTTCGGAGCAACTTCCCGCCTGTCATAATAAGATATACAAACGGATGTTATTTTGTACTGAAGAGTTCTATTATTATTTGGTTGAAATCTGAACTAACGTCAATTTGTCAAATGGCACCGTAAACCAAAAATAATAATATAAAATAATCATTCGAATCAACAATTAACCGTTAATACTTCTATGTAGATTAAATCCTTCATCTGGTATTCTAGATTTTTCTCAGTAGACGACATAAATAAAAAATATTTTTAATTATGCATTGAAGAACAAAATTATTTTTTATATGATGTGAAAATATATGCAACTTGCTACATACGTTAAAATTGAACATAAATGCGTTGTAAAATGTTCAATTTTAACTCAACTAATTTATTTTTAATTATAATTTCACTTAAATACCACAATTTCTTAAAATCTATTGAGAAATGTGTTTTGAGATATAAAGCATCATTTTAAACACCGTATATGTTCGAAAATGATACGGAATGCATCGAAATGTTCTTTACACGATAGTTTTAATAAAAGTATTATTTATTAAGTTAAATTTAATTATAAATCGAAACATATAACAATGAAATAACTGTTTAGGTAGATTAGTTATGTTTTTAATATTGAAAGCATTTACTTTGTGGATCATATTGATATATTATTTCAAGAAATAAAAATACTTTGTTTTCTGATCCACTCACATTTTTACTAATCAACTAGTTTCGGCAACAACCTGTTGCCCTGAGGGCAACAGGTTGTTGCCGAAACTAGTTGGTTAAAAAATGTGAGTGGATCAGAACACAAAGTATTTTTATTTCTCGAAATAATAGATTAGTTATTGTAACTGTTTTATATATGGTTTTTATTTTGGGGATTAAAAGTTTATGGAAAACGTGCGTTTATTTATTTAAAACAGATTACAAAAAGCAAACGATCTTTAACTAGCGAGAAAGGGTCAAAAAGTAAATAAAAATCATTTTAATGATGAATTTATGTTTTTTGATAATGTTTTGTGGCATGTTTAACAAATATGGCCTCCTTTACTACATATTTTGAGGGTATTTTCACATTTCTTTAATTAAGTACCTCTATCGTGTCACGTATTAGGTGCGATAATGAATTATTTATATTTTTCTCTCTTTTATGCAGCACCCAAAGCAAACTCAGTCTAATGATAATAAAACAACTCCAAACCTCAAGGCCCAAGACAAAAAATATTGCATACCTTTTATCATTATTTTCATTAGATGGGGATGAATCCTCGCATTTTTATGATGTGCCTGGGGTTTTTAAGTGTCAAGTTGTATTACCGCGACAGGCTTAATGGACAACCACCCCAGGGGGTAGTTAATCAGTCGTGTGACGTCACTGGTCACGGAAATGGGTCCTTAGAGAAACAACGGGGAGTAGTTTTAACACCAATATACTTCATTTTATCCTTTAGTTGAAAGGGGTTTCCAATCTTATACTTTATGATTTTGCCCATCATTTATAGACTATATTTTTTAATGAAGTGCTTCGTATTAACTATGCATTTTATATTATACTCACTTTAAAGACACTCTATTTTACTACGGTAATATCATAATTTAAAGTGTCAAGTCTTAAAATATGTAACGGTGGGAAAAGTACAAGTTTCAGTACTTTCTACGAGTACCTACATATAACAGCATTTATATATATTTTTAAATAAAAGCTTTTGAATCACACTAAAAATTAAATCAATAATTTGAAATATCAAAAACGAATGGCTGTTCCTGATCATTAAAAGTTTCAATAATATAAGTAAAGTATCGAAAAATGTAACTTTTAGCTGTGAGAATTTTAATGAGTTATTGATCCGTATAGTTAAATAAGCATTTAGAAAGGAAAGAAAAATACAATAAAATAAAATGAATTAATAAAAATCGAGACTGATTCAATGAATTCTATTTGTTGTAAATATTGAAAAAAAATCTCTTTTTCACATTTAAGTTTTTTAATTTTAAAAAAAATATCAGAGTTTTATGTATTTTATTATACTAAAAGGGTACAAAATATTTTAAAATGATAGATCATCAGACAAAGATGTTGTTAACTCGAACATAATTTAATTTTTGAAGAATCCTGTTTAAGAAAACAGACTTAGGCAGCAATTTATTATATGTTAAGTTTGTTTTTCTCTCAGAGTGTCGCGTAAAAATAAACATAATATAAAAATTCTTGGAACTTTTGTTTGCGTACGTACTTTATGTTTGATGGAATTAGAAATTAACTTTACCGAAATTGGTATATTCCCCATGTAAGTTTTGACTCAAAATCTTGTGGGAATACATTCTTTTCAACTTTTGCGTGTTCATTGTACGTATTTCTTAGAAAAAGTTCACCTTTATGTTTGGTATGGTAATATTAGCCACGATAAATGGAAATATTTATTCATCCTAGCAGTACCAGACCACGTATTGATGAGGGCCAGTCTGGTTAAATGGAAAGGTAATAAAATATAAAGCACACTTTTATAATACGTTTAAAATCACAATTCTTATGGGTATACAATATTTTATCAATTGTCAAGAATCGTGCTTTTAACCATGAGCAATGTTTATTATTGGGTATGTTTCTTCAAGGATCAATAGATGGCGCAGCCATTATGTCAAAAATTGTGTTTTTTTTTAAACATGTTTTTTTACCTGTGACAAATGGCCACAAATTTAAAAGCTAGAATAACTTTGGAGTACTTAAAATTTTTAAGAAAATAATAATTTGATGTTTAATTATATACATGGAAAATACCCTCGTGTAAGAATGCAACGATGTGTTAAAATTTAGAAGCAATCAATGAGTACTTTCTTCGTTTTATTTTTAATCGATCACTATCATCATCCAAATCTATATATGCAACCTTAAGTTGCGACAAAATTCTCTAATATTATCGAAAAAGATTTTTCTACATAAAAAATCACTAAAAATTAACGAAATTTAATATTTAAGATTTAAGAAAACAGTATGGAAAAATAATTCAATTAAAAATTAGTTGGAAACAAGGTTTTGGTTTTTTTATTACATAATTTAATCAAATGTACCAAATCTGCAAAAAACTTTCGAGAATTTCAGTAATTGATTCGGCAGTTACTTTGTTGTAAAATCTATTTATTTTTAAGTCAAGTTTTGCTTAGTAAATACCACTATTTGTTAAAATCTATTATGACACCTATTTTGATACATTCCGCATCATTTTCATGTTTGAAAATGATGCAGAGTTCATCGAATCAATAGATTTTATAAATAGTATTTAACTTTTTATTAAAACTTGTATTTAAGACATTCAAGAAATTTGCATTTTTGTTTAAATAGACAGATATATAAAAAACCTACAAATTTAATTTTTTGATCCTGATCATATTCATCGAAAATCGATAAAGGATTCACAGTTTTTCGCGCATAGCTGCATATAATAATTTAATATTTTATATCTCCCATGAAAATTGCTGAACGAATGGTTATCGCGACCGTATACGATGCGACGGGGTGACATTTTCATACCCTATTGAAATTGAATTTGTAATATGCTCACAGTCCTAAAATGAAATTGAATCAGGAACAGTGTCTCCTGCCAAAATTGGTCGCACGGCGGTTAGTGGCATGTTAAGTTACTGTGTGAAGGCTTTGCACATTTTTAATACAGTTAAGTTTTATTCCACAATTACTTTACCCGGCAACGTGTTGCTGTGACTCAGAATGGTTAAAAAGAAAATAAAGAAAATAGAAAGCATTAACTTCTAGATGTTTGATTTCAAAATGCTTATGACGCAATGAAATGAAAAATACAATCCAATCGAAAACATTCAAAACTTTTAAGGACACCAACAGATGGCGCTGCCGTTGTGGTAAAAAAGCTGTTTAAAAATAATTATTTTATTTTGTTTAATTTCTTAATCTTCTTTAGCTAGGACTGTGTTTTACTCGCAGTCCTCTCCTGGGAGGTAGAGGACCAGCTATATTTTTTAATTTGTTGTAAATTAAAACATGCGCGTATTTAAATGCAAAATTGTGTCCAAATTTCAAGGCAAACGGTGAAAAACTTAACGAGATTGGATATTTTTGACAAACTAGCATTTACACATCTATTTATATACGAGTATATTATTTATTTATGTCAGTTCATACGAAATTCAAAGAAATCAATTCTATCTTCGCAAATTGTAAGTATTAAAGATAAATCAATAAATATTTACGCAAATAACTTAAGTAAGAAACTAATTTTTATGTCAACTTCTTTTTATTACGCTTTTTCTCACCAAAGAAAAAATTTATCATTTTTCTCTACTTAATTTTATTTCTTAAAAATATATACTTGTATAAAACTTTTAAATAACGTTTGTTTTAAAACGATGTCTGCCGTAGTAAATAAGGCAATATGATAAAAATCAAATAAAAAAAATGAATAAAAAAACATTGAAATCATTTAAAAAAATAACTGGCGTAGAATTAACTTGATTGGAAAAATAACTAAAAATAATAAGTTTTTTTTTTTGTATAAAATAATTTTTAACTTTGTGATATGGTAATATAATATTCTCCTTATTGTTAATCGTACTTTGTGTAATACCACTTAATAACACCAATTCATGACCACCAGTTTTGGAATAACCATTCCATCATCAGATCAACTGTGGAGTGTTTTTAAGTGGTAAAACAAAAAGTAATTGAAGAATGATAAGGAGAGAGAAAAAAAAATATTTAATATCTTTAGACGATCAGTGTACGATAGGAAAAAGAAAAAATGTCACATCGATAATCAGAAAAATTAAGAATGTTCTAAGTATCATTAGTAATATTTCTTACATTTTTTCTTCACAGGAAAAAAAGTTTCTAAACGATATAACTGTGGCAAATCACACCTCCCAAATATAATGTATCTTGAGCCACAGTTGGAACCTAGAAAAACTATTACACCTCTTGTTTTCCGGGTGTTCAAGGGAACATCGAAAACTATTAGTGGGTAGTTTGTGCCAACTTCTGGTGGAATTGTGCCAAAATGGGGTTTATTTGTCTCCTGTCCAAGCGTTTAATAGAACATCTGGAGATATAAGAAAAACAATATTTTGTTTCCATAGATTAACAACGCTGGGTGGTGGGGACATGGCACGTAATTACTTAATACAAAACAAAGTAGAGTATAAGATTGAATGAAAGAGATCAGGGATGGGCCAAGAAGAGGGTATTTATAATAAATTAAGAAGAATGTTATTTTGGTTTTTTATTTATTTACAGGTTTGGCGTTTAATTTGTAATATTTCATTTTAATTTATGTTTTTGATGTAACATCAAACACTGATTTTATGAGTCTACAAGTTGTGTTTTATTGTTTGTAAAACACATAAAAAAGTTTAGTGAAAATTTTCAATTTTCACATGAATGCTTATTTATTAATTTGAAAATGCCATAACTGGGCAAAACAATTGTCATAAAATTAATTGTTTATGTGTTTTTTAAAAATATAATACAACTTAGAAGACTCGAAAAAATCGGCGTTTGATTTGACATTTAAATCATGAAAAGAATGTGAATGTCGTTATGTCGTGTTGATTTAAGAGTATTGTTTATATGAATACCACCAAGTTATAATACCTTTTTGTAGTTTATCGACGAAAATAAGAACGTAATAATGTTTAAACGCAAAAAAGAGAAAACTTTATATCATATTATATAGGATCAATTATAGAACCACAAAATCAAAAAACGTAGAAACACATCAAACAAAATCAAAGCATAAGGATATCAAGTCATTAGCATTTTCCAATTCGTTTAAAAAAATTGTATTTTTTTAAAGGAATAACCCGCAAAGCCTCTGTTAGAGTCTTGTCTGCAGGTAGGATAGTAAGGATATGGAAGGTAAATGCTAATAATACATCACAAACACCTAGACCAATTGACAATAAATCTTAAATTTATTTTTTACTTGTCGAGAATAGAACCCGCGACGCCAGTTTCGCAGTCGAGCGTCTACCCAACTACGTCACAGCACCTATTTTTGTATTTTATAGAAATTATTTGATTTATTAACAAGCAACAATGAAGAATACACCACTGTGCATTAATTTTTTAATTTAAAAAAAATAATAATAATAAATAATCATTTTCAAAATTAGATGTCCCCAAAAACATAATATGTTTGGTAATTCACATAGTATATCGATCCAACTAACGAATTCCATATTTGTTAATTTCATTCTGATCTATTCGCTCGAACAGAGGGTTGGTTTCCAAAACACTAACCCCTTACCAGGGTTTGCTTAATGCCAAGGGTTGAAACTGAAAATTAATTTGCCATGTCAATCAATCCCTTTGAAGCCGTTTAAGGACGTAGATAGACATGTGTATTTATGATTTTAATAATTCAGTTTATCTTAAGATATGCTAGTCATGGAAACCAAATGGATTTCAAAATATACATTGCTTCTTCTAACCCCTATTTGCATATGAGTGGTCCGTAAATAATGTTTTTTTTTCTATTCCAACCCTTGCATATTTAAAGTTTTGAGGTAAAAAATGCAAGTTTCTAAGAGTCTTGCGGTCAAAAATATATTTTTAACACAATGAAAACAAATATTACGCAAGTGATTAAAATAAATAACAGGAATGTAAAAGTATTATAAAATGAGGTGATGTTAAGATATATATATGTTACGAGCATAAATATATACGGAATATAAAATTAAATGTTTTCAAAAAATGTTTTGATTTTTAGTTAAATACATTTCATCTATTTTTTTTAATTAATATTAAGTTATTAATAAACTTTCAAACAAAAAAAATTCTCAATTCTTTATTGTATATAAAAGTATTTTTTATCTTAAATGGTAAGTTATTTGACATGAAAGAAGTAATAATTTAAAATATAAATACGAAAAACTCAATATTAAAACTTTTATGAAAAATAATTAATTTCTTTGGCGAACAGGTGTTTTCGACGGATTGTCACTGAAGGAAAGTCCCCCATAAAAATAAATTGCAAAGAAGAGGGTGTTAATACACACTCCGTCATAAACTTATCGCCTTAAGGGTTGACTTATTGGAAAATATAACCGGTCTTTAATATATTTTTGATAGATTTTCTTTCACGCCTTTAATACATTTTTTCAGCTAACCACAATGCCTTTCCCGCAGAAGTAGGCAGAGAGAACGGAATGCTATACTAATTTGTCTTTTTATAAATCATGTTTTTACTTGTCACAAAAACCACACATCACACACGCGTATTTGAAAGAAAAGTTGTGTCGAAATATCGAAGCAATCCGTGAATAAATTTAGTTGTTTTTAGATTTTAAGCAAACCAACATTTACATTTTAATTTGTATAGATAATTTTTTATAAGCATACTTTTGCATGTTTTATGAAATTTTCCTTGATTTTGATAAGGTTCAAATATAAGATTTTATTTTAAAACGTGTCTTTAAATTATATATTGAAACCCATATATAACTTATTCAATGTATTATATAATATACACATAAAATTCCCGAACGTTTCGTATAAGGCTTTAAACAAAATGTCTTGATGTGATTTTGTGTCGCCGTATAAAATTCGCATAATATCCACCATATGTTTTGTTTTTACTACTCATTGTTTTTCCCGTTTATGGTTTTCTTGACGGCTTATTTCCTAGAATTTCCTGATTAAATATGCTACAGAAAGGGTCGCACAATTTGATATCCCTTTGTTTAATCATACGTTAACATGCATTTTACTCGGTTTAAATACAGTAATGTTGGTTTCTATGTTAATTTTTTGCTAACGTTACTTCCTTAAAATATGTTTTTCTCTAAGTTAAGATATAAAAGGCACAAACGACCCAGTGAAAAAACCGTGTTAACATTACAATAATTTAAATCAAGGATTTTGAAAAAAAATATTAGGTGAATAATCTAATGTTTGAAATAATAAATTATATAAATATAGCTTTTCAAGTATTTACAATATTGTAAATATTTGAACGTGAATGCAATAAAGCAATAAAAACCAACCAATATATATACAACACATATGATTTAGGCTCAAATAATATGTCAGACAACCTACATTAATTGCTTTTTATAATGGTAAGAGAACATATTTATATTTTTTTAAATTTATTTATTTATTTCATAGGTACAAACATTTTTTTTACTATATGTATAACGGCTCTTTAGGTATGGCCTGAGTTGAGCCGAAAGTCTTACATGTTTATAATTTTATTATGTTTAAAAAAACATTTTTTAACAAAATATCCGAAGGGTAAATAATCCAATGTTTGAGTGTCTACCCTTTTTTACGACACATATTTCCAAAATAGTACTATTACATTATCAATATAAGACTAAGGGTGTTTAATACCTTGTAGCATTACGTATTTCTCAGCGATGTGAGAAGCCACCTCAGCATATGGATATTCCGCTTTACATATGGACATGTAGGTTTCTAATCAGCATAAAAGCTTCCTCGCCGCAGGATATCAAATCACCTTCGGACTGATCATGATAATAATTGCTCTCCTTTGCGCATCTGTCGCCGCTAGGACGTCCAATAATTGGCCCATCTACAATGCCTGATTGCCGTTTTCCGCTCTTGTGATTCGAGATTGTGGAACCTCCATTTATATTGTTAGCGTTGGTCATCCATTCAGCCCCTGATTAAATTTTGCACCCTGGTTTCGCAATGCACAAACCATCGCTATTTACACAAAATGTAACTCTTGGAAATTCGTATTCGAGACCATTCTACTATTGTTTCGGCAGTATAAACTTAATGAAGGAAATACTGTCTTCACTGAATTTCTGAACAGATTAGTACTAGCAATAAGAAATCGCATCTGTACTAGAATTGAATTTAATTTAATAACAATCACCAGCTCCCAAAATACTAAAACTTCCCACAACATTTTGAGTGTGTCCAAATCCTTGTTCACAAATCTGAGTTTCTCCACTTAGGAGTTATTTATATTGATATCTCAACGCAGATGAAGAAAAACATAGAATTTTGGATATTTATAAGGCTAACGACTGTCACAGGCTGGAAAAAAACTCAACCATAAATGCTGCCGAGAACTCGCTTATGAATAAATGCGTCAATTATGGGATGTTTATAAAAATAAATATATATATATATATATATATATATATATATATATATATATATATATATATATATATATATATATATATATATATATATATATATATATATATTTATATATATATATATATATATATATATATATATATATATATATATATATATATATATATATATATATATATATATATATATATATATATATGTATATATATATATATATAAATATATATATATATATATACACACATATATATATATATATATATATATATATATATATATATATATATATATATATATATATATATATATATATATATATATATATATATATATATATATATATATATATATATATATATATATATATATATATACATATATATATATATATATATATATATATATATATATATATATATATATATATATATATTTATATATATATATATATATATATATATATATATATATATATATATATATATATATATATATATATATATATATATATATATATATATATATATATATATATATATATATATATATATATATATATATATATATATATATATATATATATATATATATATATATATATATATATATATATATATTTATATAAATATATATATATATATATATATATATATATATATATATATATATATATATATATATATACATATACATATATATATATATATAAATATATATATTAATTATGAGGCGAATGTAGTCGGTAATAGAAGAAGAGAAAAAACAAGAAAAGTTGTCATAATCAAGAACTTCAAATACTTGAAAGTGGTCAAATTATTTGTCATAATAAATGGCGAGTGCGTGTAAGGAGATGCATGAATGTGAAAAAAAGCGATGATTGTTATGGCGCTCTATTCTCTTTGCCTACCTCTGCGGAAAGAGTGGCGTGATAGTTGTTGGTTAAAACAATATTAACGGCTAATATAAAAAATTAAAATATATTAACGGGTCTTAAGACGTATATTTTCAATCATTCTAAATATATGAGTTTGATGGTTCATAATGTATTTTTAGTTGACAACGATATGATTTATTGAATAGAAGAAACTATTTTGTCTTCGGTAATGATTTTGACTCGTGCGCGCAGGAATGTCATTAAAAAGAGATTTATGAAAATTAATCTAGTTTTGTTTAAGCCATAACGGAATATTGTATTGAAAATATTTATTTCAAATAATATGATGTTTCCTTTACAAGGCCCATATTTCTCGTGATTACACGATTTCAACTTTTATATTTCGATAACCGTTACCAACTTAATTATTAAATAAGCAATTATTGTTTTTATCGATCTTCAAATTATTGATCATTCCGTTATGTGACTTATTTTAAAGTAAAATAAAAAGGTAACATCGCCTTTGTAACTTTCAAAGAATAATGGATTATATCATCTTTGTAAATTACATATTTCACAGTAGAAAGGATAACATCACCTACTATGTAGCTTCTTTTATAATTAAAAAAATCACATCACCTTCGTTTCTACTTTTACAATGAAAATGATAATATCATCTTTTTAACTTCTTTCACAGTTGAAAGTGATCTTTAATGGTGCTTTTATGCTTTTATCATTAATGAATTTCTTGACATCACACCAGTACAAAATTATCACGAGTGAATTGAAATTAAATAATGAAATCCGGAGGCTTTTATGTTTCAGATCCGTTTCTCATCACATTTATTTGTATACTTTTTTTATGAAATAAAAAAAATATCTTTATTTTGCGATTTTAAGCAAAAATTGTTACTGATTAAAAAATAGAGTATCTTTGCATTTGTGTAAAAATCTAAAAAGCGCATTTTCAATTTTCATCCCGTTTCTCAACATTTGCAAGTCGATAAATACATATATCGCTAACTCCTTTCAAGAACGTCATAAATCAAAAATCGACAATTTTCAGTTAGTCACGTTTTCGGAATGCCCAAAAAATGTACTATATCCTAGCAAAAGAAGCATATTTTTAACTTAATATTTACCCGCTACAGGGCAGAAAATGTTGTTTTTGCATTTTGATGAAAAGGTATAGTTTAATTATTTTTTTAAATATACTGAATATTTTTCATATGGAGAAAAAACCTTCATGTTTTACCAAAAAAGATCTGTTGCTTAGTAAAAAGTTCAATAACTGGCTTGATATTAATTTTTAATACATTGTGTTATATTTTTAAACTTTAAAAACATTCTCCTGAAAAATCAAGTTTTTTGATTTATGACGTTCTTGAAAGGAGTGAGCGATATGTAGAAGCATTGCAAATTCAGAGACGGGTGCATAATTATTCGAGATTCAACATATTTGGACTGTCAAATCTCGACAAGAGCGGCACGTGACGACCGCTCCTTGAACCAACAATACCCGACGATAATTGCCACGGCCTCCTTGATTTATACGGCGGTTTGCGTAATTTAAATGCAAATTGCGCCGGTTTAAAGGTAACCCTCGCATTCCTTCCGCCGATCAACCTCCGGCGTTCACCTTTGTACAGTAATAATTAGAAATTGTCACACATTTGTGTCGGGGAGGGTTGGTTAAGATTATTTCAAAGGGGTTTTACCTGCGTCGTTCAAGTGTAAACGTCATATTTTATGTATGGCTTTGAGAGTGTGGATGAAACGAGGTCGATGCTAGATGCTGTGAAAGAGAAGACGTAAATTAACGCTTATAAACTTCTTCATATCATTCTAGGTTATATCTTACGTTTGATTTTTTAATGAAATGTGTATTTGGTATAACATTACGTAGTTATTGCAAATAAAGTTATCCCAACAATTTCAAAATTATGTAAAAACGTTTTTTTTTTAAGTATCATAATTTTTTCTTCTTTCAAACCTATACAATATATTTTTAAATATAAACAAAATATGATTTAAATTCAACAAAGAGATCTTTTTAACGAATGTTTTGCAAGACAATGTATGATAGATGCTCGAATAGTGAAATAAGAAACGAATGCAAGACCGAGATAAGCAGTCATGATTTATTTTCTTGCACGATCAAGAAAACAGGAATAAAACCAATAAATTTTTAATACACAAGACAAAGAATTTTGTAAAATAGTTGGCAAAAAACACAATCTAACCCATAAAGATGTAAATAAAATCATTAAAAAAATAGCAGAGAGCCCCATTTTTTAAAACTTTTTCTTCCCCTTATTTGTGTCAGCAGCATAATTAGATTGTGGTCACCCACTATCTGATGACTGTTGCTCTCCATGGGGTGTTCAGTAGTACAGTTGGTCGGGCATGTGGGACGACTGCACACTGCACAGCTATGCAGTGGTTTACCGCTCTCCACAGTTGCACATGTTTTGGTAGTAGGATTTCGTTTAAAAAAGTTAGTTCTGATATTAATTTCAATTTTATTTCATGACGGTTCAAAATAATATATTTTTTTTACATATTTTCTTGTCAGTTTAATTCGAACATTATATTTTTTTTGCTTAAAAAAAATGTAAACAATCTTACGTTAGTGCTGGCAAATATAATAATTAATCGCCTGCGACAGAAATAGAATTTAACGATTTGATTGCAACTAAAACCAGAAAGTTTGTTATTGTGCTTATAAAAAAAGACCATAAACATGCAAATATACATTGGTATATTGTCATTTTACCTGTTCAAAATTGTCATTTCTGGCTCGGGTTCATAAGGATCGTAAAGCCATCAATTGCAATTTAAACACATTTAAAGAAATAACGTACCGAAGAAAGTAGATATTTAAGTAATTAAAAAAAAAAACGCAATCAAACCAATAAAGCAGAAGTCTTTCACTGAAACTGAAGATCAAGTTTTCAATTATAGTAATAGTTTTAACAAACAAAAAAACACAGAATTGTCTCGTTTAAATTATATTTTTGGGGAGTTTAAAAACACGACTGGCAGCTAGAATAGTAAAAGTCATTCATGAGTTTAATCAGAAGTTGTGTGTTTATTATAAACAAGAAATCCAATAATAATAAAAATACTGAAAAAAATTCTAATTCGTTATTTTCGACAAAACATCAATTACAAATATCATTACAACGATTAGACTGTACACTGTATACATGTACAAATAGTACAAATGTTCTAAAAGGCTAAAAAAAAATACCTACTGGACCTTGGAATTGCGATCTCGAGTAGCGCAGTACCCTTGTTTACGAGCCCATTTTTACAATTTCCTGTTTTCATAATTACCCTGACAGTCGAAAGATGAGATCTCTGTAATTGGTAGAGCTGAACTCTTGAGAGGATCTTACTTCTTAACTAAGTTAAAGGCTAAGAGATAAACGATAAACTTTATGCCTTATTTAATGACGAATTAAAGAACCTAATACTCCTGAAACAAGTTTTAAAATTAAAGTGTTTTAGAAATTCATTTATTTTCATTAAATTATCCAGATTTTAAGCAGTACTTTTTTGTTACTGTAATGATTTAGCCTTTTAACGTTCGTAAAATGCATATTTTGTTTATAAAACTGATTTCTTATTGCAATATAGGTATACATGTATATTTTTTTAAACACGCTTTTATTTAATTACTATTTATATCTAAAATGAATTAAATTAAGATGCCATTGGCAAGTAATCACTGATAAATAACATTATAACCACACATTGAATATACTAACATAAATAGATTAGTGTATTCAATCAATTTAAAATTGTTTGCCTAAATTAGCAATGCACAATGGAGTCTTGGATAGCAAAGTAAACACCCATGGAGGTGAAGCGTAGACTTAACAAAAGAAGGATGAATGTTACAGTCAAATTTTGATATCTTTTACGGCAAAACTGTTTACAATTGACGCTCGGATGATAAAATAAAGAAATAATGGTTTACTGAAATAAGCATAATCGGTAAAATAAAGAAAGGTGTGTTGAGTTATATTGAACATATAGAATGAATGAGTGTAGAAAAAATGGTTTTCAAAATAATTTAATCGAATGTAGTTGCTAATAAAATAAGATAAAGACAGAAAAAAACTCTCTTTACCTACCCTTGCGAGAAAGCGAGTAATAATCAAGTAAATTTCTAATTTTTTTTTTATGGTTTAATATTTTATTACAAAATTTAATAAACAAGAAAGAAGAGATATATTATTATTATTCATAAAAATATTTTTATACTTATAGAACTCCAATGCAAGTAAATTAAGTGCATATTACTCGCTCGTAAATTCGCGTTTAATGTGTTTGATCTGAGAAAACGATCTTATTTTGCCAACTTTTTACATCAACATCTTATCCTTATAAAACTCTTATCTTAACTAAGAAGCTTACTTACGACACGCAGAAATTCGCCGAGTTAGTTCGCAAGAAACCTTAACGTGAGTTATGTCCTATTAATTAAGAAATATAAACAAACCGTAATCTGAAATAATTATTGAAGCAATAAAAGTTTAGCGATACCCCATCGAGCAAGTTTTGTATAAAATGTATACCAAGAAATGTTATTTGCCCGCGCAATCTTCCAAAACCATTAAACTGCGTTTTATTGCGTTTATTAAAATTTTCGTGGAGAGTTGTATTTGACTTTTCCCCATTAAAATTATAAATTGTAAAGTATTGTTTGCTTTCTCCTATTTTAATGCTCATATATTCTGATGTAACAGGGACAATGTCGCACTTAAAAAAGGTCTCGTTTTTTGCTGCTGCTTTATTTGGAACAACAAAAATAAATATGTTACAAACGACATACAACCCTAACGCGATATTTGCTTTAACTTTTTATCTGCGATGAAGGGTTTAGCAAGTCGTATTGTTATAGATTTGTATAATTTTTATGAAATATTAAGGGCTTTAATGGTATATGATTGTTCCTACCCTTATCTACACCGAATGGTGCGTAGAGCGCAGCATCGTATTTATGCAATATTATCTTGATTGTTACGATAACATCTGCACTACAGTTACTAGTCCAGGGTTATGTTAAATAAATATTGCTGTGAAAAATCACTAATATTTATTTTCAATCCTCCTGAGAATCGAACCCGTGGTTTCCAGCACGGTAGTTTAACGTACAGAGATTTACTATGCATTCATGCCTCTTCTTCCAACTCCGAGGATCAAGCAGGGAGAACAGAACGCCAAACCAATCTGTCCTTGCAAGTAATCTTCGCCTCTTCCATATTCACGCATCTCCTCATTCATACTCTCCAATTATTCTGACTTCTGATCTGAGCAATTATAATTATTAAGAATACTTTGATCAATCTTAACATAAATTTAAGATCAAATATAATTATATTGTTTGTTGACATCTCATCAAAGATGAAGAAGAATATGGAAGTCTGGGCATTTACGGGTCTGACGACCGTCATAGGCTTGTTTAAGTGATCACTTTACACACGTGTAACATTCACCGATGCTACCCATTATTGACAACCACACTACTTAATAATGTTTCAAAAATGGTTCATATATATATAGGACTTCCGTCAAAAAAAAATATGTGAATAACTCCTGTAATTGGAGATAATCCAGATATTGTGTATTTGGACACACTCAAAATGTTGTAAATCAATTTTTTTTTAAATTTATTTTATGAGCGTCAAAATCGTTTTTACTCAACAACATGCATGCTACGAGTTCAATAATATTAAAATTTATAAAAAAAATGCATTTTTTTAGGTTCTAAAACTTTTATATCTTTGATCATCAATCTACCACAAGAAATATAAAGCCAACCAGGGGAAATCTTCTCAGAAAGAAAACAGCTTTGCTTATCAACAAAGGTATATACAAGCTCTATGCAAGTGAGATGAGGGTAAGGTTTTTCCTCACAAAACTATTTTGCGAGGAAAACAAGGCAGCGCCTCGTTGCAATAAATTTACAACTCACTTATAGAACCCTGTTGCATGAACTTTATTACAGTAAGTTATTCACCGACACCACATAAAAACGCTACAAGCTTGAAATTGAGAAACATAATTTTATTTTATCGATTACAAGTTATTCGTTTTTAGCAACATAAAATTAAAATAAAATAAAAACTTTTTGAGGTTATTAATGTGAACACAACTGGTTCTGAGAACTATAGAAGTTATCATAAATAGGTGAAAATACATAAGTATTGTACATTTGGCAGTCACTTTGCGGTAGTAAATATCATTTTTTTACTTTTATTTTTTTTACAGAAATGTTAGTTATATTAGTATATAATCACTCATCGAGATTTTTATTTCTACCGGTTTCGAGACGTTCCCATGTTTCGTCAGGATAATGAGACGGATACAAAACCGGTAGACATAAAAATCTCGGTGAGTAAATACTGATATTATTAACATTTTTGTAAAAAATGCAAAATTAAAATTGACTAACCACAAAGTAAATGCTTTAAATATTAATAATACTGACAATATCGTGTTTTTTCATTTGATGTTTTCCTCTGTTTCTTAAAATCTACGATGATTAATAATTTATCTGAGCAAATAGATTTTAAGAAAAAGTGATATTTGCAGAGGAAAATTTAAATTAAACTACTTCTACTACTACTACCATCACGCCGTTTCTTCGCAGGGGTAGGCAGAAAGGATGGAACGCCACACTCTTCTGTCCTGACATACACTCCTCGCTTCCTTCACATACATACATCTAGTCATACATGCCCACCGATTACGTACACTTTTGACACCGATTTTAGGTTCTGATCGATCTGATCGTGACAAGTCTTTTTCGGTCTTCCTCGTTCTGTTTTCCCTCTCATATTCGCCATATTTAGTCATTCTCTCGTTATCTATTCGCTCCACATGTCCATACCACCGTAAAGAATTCTTCCTAATCGTTTCAATTATTCCTTGTTCAGGCTTACATTCCTTTCTTATACTTCGTCAATTAAATTAAAGTAATTTCAGTAAATCGTAAAGTCTTGACAATGATGACTTATACGGGTAATATGCATTTATGAAAATTTTGTAGGAAGTGTAGCTTCCCTTTTAAATATTTTAAATATTAATATTCCTTTTTATCAAAACACGAAATCTAAATTACATCCTCATGCTCTTACTTAGTCAAGAAAGTTAGTTGCTCAATAATGTAAACACGTTACACGAGTACATATCAAATCATACAGTATACAGGGGAAAATTATGTGAAATGAAATTACATAAATATTTCATGAAATGAATATACGCGTATTCGCCGAGTTCAAATTCAATATTTCATTAATTCAATATTTTCAATATTTGATAGAAATATTAGAATATAAATACTTATTTTAAATTCATTGGTGGATTTTGGTGCAAATATATAGTTAAATGTAAATAAATACTGGTAAAAGTGTAAAAAAAGTTATGTATGCGATTCCATTTTTTTGACGAAGATATCACGATAAAAATAACTCAAAGCGTTTTTAGCCAACCACCCAGATCGACAAACGTACTGCTGAGCTACGCCTCTTTGAGTGCTTTTGCGTATATGTATACATAATCTAATGATGTCTTATTCGTTTCATACAACGATACCAAAGTGAAGTTCAATGATATAAGAGATAATATTGTATTTTTTCTTATATTCGGTTTTGGCTAGCAACTTTTATACTAACAAAAAAAAATTATTTTATTTTGAAAAATATTTTATAATTATACTTTACAAAAATTGGTAGTGTAATATTTTTTAATAAATATTTAATTGTTTTAATCAACTAAAAACTAA
Source organism: Brachycentrus maculatus (assembly GCF_059751285.1). NCBI lineage: Eukaryota > Metazoa > Arthropoda > Insecta > Trichoptera > Brachycentridae > Brachycentrus > Brachycentrus maculatus. The sequence continues at coordinate 262,069 of NW_028280781.1, forward strand.
CGTTCTTTAATTATTTGTAATTTATCAAAATCAAATAAATTAAATGCACTATACCGTATAGCGGTGATGAATGCTACAAGAAATATAATAGCTATACCTTCCGTATCTAAAATTTGCGGTTCGTCACTGATACACACTTTTACGAAGGGTATAAGTACAAAGTTGAATATTTATATAGTTTCATTATATTCGCTATCGATCAGTAAGTAGGGGTTGACACGAATAATTAACCCCAACATTACATGCAAAACAACTTCTTACTTCAATTTGTGTCGGCTTTTTATCAAAATGTCAATATCACATTACTAGCTTAAATCGAACTTCAAAGGAATCGCGGACACTTTTAACAAGAGCTTTCCGTTACTTGTTTCGTCGGGGCGTTATATTTCGTTTTAGCGAGTGTTATATTTAACATACCATGCAAAGCGTAATTATCGAAAGCAGATTCTGATCTCGGTTGTAAATTATTAATTTGTGTCAAAAATTACAACAAAGGCGATAGTTTTGTTTGTATTTATTACGTTTAGAATTCATTGAAAATAGTTTACCCCTTTTTTTAAAGTAATTAAATCATGTTATCAGGATAAAAGCGAGCGTTTTAAGTGTTTTATGGTCTTACTAAGTATTATAAAAAGCAAATAAATAACTTTAGCACACGACAGAAACTCCTTTATTTTCTTTCAAATAAAATCCAGTACATTTTTTTTTACATACATAACATATAATAAAGTACTTTGAGATGAATTTTTATTTCATTTTCAGCAATCCTTTGAAAAACCTGTTAAATACTTATACTTACGGTAATTTTTTTTCAATGTACTTTTGTTGGAATTTATGAAAATGGCAGGTGGTATAAAATAATACAAACTCATGGTTATATTTAACGCCTTCATTTATGACACTTTTAGGTAAATTATCACGTTTAAAGGTACTCCGTTTTATAATAACGAAAAATTTACAAATAAATTCTGTAATAATCTTTGCTACTGAAAACTGAAAAAAAATCTTCCTTTTACTTCTATCCGTACTCAATGGTGTAAAGGGCACTGCAACGTTTCGACGCTATATATTTCACAACATAAATGCAAGGTTTGTCTTGCGTTATAAGTTCTAGGGTAATATTAGATAATTTAAAGAGTGAAAACTCACCTATACTTATTTTAAGTCCTCGCAGTCGAATCCTAGACCTCCAGCTCTATAGCCAAACATTGTGCTACTTCACTACAAATGCGATCAAATAAATTTTATGCTATTGAAAAAAAGTATTTTTGCGGAATTTAAATGTGAATGCAATCGAAATACACTATTGAAGAACGAATCAAAAGAGATGAAAATGTATTAATTTTTATAAAATATTTTTGAAAAGATGATTTTACGAGAGTTATTGAAAAATTATTTTTTTAATACTTAAGAAATCAAAATAAGGATTGATACAAAAACAGAATTAAAGATGTAAGTGGCCGATCATGAATCGTGAAGTCAAACAACATTAATTTACTGAAAATCAATACATAAAGCGTTTCATTCACCAGTTCTTTAACAAGGTATGTGAGGTATGGAATATTAATTAAAGTAATCTACATAAAGCTGAATATATGGAAAACTCGTATATGTGAACGTTTTAGCAAGAAACTCAATGTGAAAAATAAGTCCTCAGGTTTTACGTTATATAAAAACTCCCTAGCGTTAAAAATTATCCCTTTCAAAACATCAAAGGGTTTTGAATAAAAAGAGACTTGATGTGGCGGGTGTTTTGAATAAAATATTACTTGCGGTAAGCAAAAATAATATTTTTCGTAAATCTACTTTGATTAAAGTAGATTTTATGCTTTCAGGGGCTGTTTAATTTATATTTTAAGGTGAAATACATCAAGTACTACTTCTCCTGAAAACATAATCTGCAAATGAGGTCGAATTAACGTTAAACGTTATGTTAAATTAAATACCGTTTGCATTGCTAAACGTTGAAGCAAGAACTTAATTTATAATTTTCTCGAAATGTGATTTAAAATAAATATGAGTCAAAATTTAATTTTATAATTGAAAGAAAACAGAAAACTCAATCTTGATAGTTGTTTATTGAAGCTGTATATAAAAGGTATTCATATAATTGTATTTTAATGGTTATTTCAATAATTATATCGGTGCAATATAATTAAATATGTATTATGATTCCAATTCATCGTTAATTTTCTTTACTTAAAACTCAGATGTTTATTTTTAATTTATGTTTTACTTGGTGAAATACTAATTTTTCTTTAAACCTATCGTGACACGTGTTTCGATGCATTCCGCATCATTTTCAAACCGTTTACCGTATACTGTATTTGAAAATAACGCGGATTGCATCGAAACCCGTGTAACAATAAATTTTAGAATAAAGTAGTATTTACCATGTAAAACTTAAATTTAAAATAGGTAAATATCACCATAAAGTGACTGCCTAATCAACAATTCAATTATTATAAATTGACCCTGGACCGTTTGTATGACATGTATTTAAATACCTTTGATACCAAAATACGAAGGATTTTTTTAAGGGTTTTAAAACTAACGATATTTTTTCCAGTTCAATTGTAACTTCTAATAAAATTTACAACCTAAATATACAGGTCAACCAAATAAAAGCTTTAAGGGAAACTTTTGTTATTATTTTCCCTTCACCTTTCCAAACACAAACTGTTACTACAGATAAACAGCGCTACGTGACCCGAAATCTTCCGGATGCGTCTGTTTCTTTGTGTGTACAAATTTTATAGATCCGTTGCTAGAATATTGATACGCTGGTTGTTCGTAAACGTGAGACGAACGTAACAGTTCCTATAAATTTGAACTAAATACAAACTCCTGTTTCCAATTTCACTGCAATATCTAAGAATAATGTTAACAGCATTTATAATAATTAATATTTCCTTTTCTCTGTAATATCAACAAATAATACTGTATTTTAATAAGCATCCTAATTTACGTGCAGTATCTGCGATTAATATGAACCATTTTTTTAATAAACACTCCAATATCCCTTTTCTGTCAACGTGTATGCATTGTTTAAAACTGTTTTTTTTAATTCACATTAAAATTTTCCAACAATGTAAACGAAAATATTAATTATTTATTAATAAGCTTTCCAGTTTCCCTTCAGTTTCAACGAATAATATTGGCTGTTTATAAATTAACATTCCTAATTCTCTGAAGTATGAATAGTCCACGTATTAACTGTTTAATAAATAGCATACCTTAACAGTATAACCCTTGGTGTTACAAATTTCTTATTTTTCATATTGTTTAAAATAAATTAGTCAATTTAAATTATAAATTTTATTTAAATGACTATCAATCAAAACAAATTGCAATAATATTAGCATCAACTGTTTACTAATAAACGTTCAGTTTAATCATTTTTATAACAATTATAAAATCATTTTTTTATTGTTTAGAATGACTTCGGTTATTGAAATGACACTCGTATTGATTTAGATGACTATTAATCAATAAACATAAACAATTTCCCTGTTTTTTCAATAAATAGTACTCATTTTTTCTGTTAACTAATAAACATTCAGAATAATACTTTCTGTTACAAATTTGTTCTTTATCATTCTTTTAGTTCAATTATTAGGAGCCGATCCTCTTACATTTTGATCATTATCATGGGATTCAGTAATCATAATTTCAATAAATCAATTAAGTCATAACCATTGAAAGGCTTAAATTTAACGAATAGACGGAGACAAAGGAAATATAGTCAAACAGGTGTATTCGGGATCAGAAAAGTGTCTCTAGAACCAAAGAAGTGTAGCAATATAAACTGCTTTTATCGGTTAAATATATTATGGTGAATATATTTCTTGTATCAAAACCTTTGTTTTATGATGTTTGTATGATAACAGAATACTTTGTGTGTAAATAAATTAAAAGTATTCATCACATTGTCTTTCTCTGTTCGTCATTCTGTTATCGTGCTTATGTAACTTTGAAATGTTGGAAGTTTGATAATATGTTTGTGTGTGTTTTACCGTAAACACACATTCGACACTAACATGTGCACGTTTGGGGACGCGAGTTCGCTTATTTAAATAATCCCCAACATCCAACGGGACATGTGTCGCAGTGTCCTTGTTTTCCCCAGTTCAGGAAGGACTTTGTGTACCAAGACGCAACCTCCGACTCAGGAATAATACAGGATTCATCTCACAAAGGTTCGATGGATACGTTTAAAGATAAACGCGCTCATAAAACAAGTTGAACTAGGATGATAAATCAAATATCCCGGCGGTTTAAAATTGATGAGCGGTTCGATATTTTTTTTGGAGTTTAAGGGAGATCTTTTTATCCCAGTAGATACTTTTTTCCCCAATCACTTGTGGTTATATTATAGGACTTAACAAAAAACTGTGGGTACATAAATTTAAAAACCTGTCAGCATACTTGCTGAAAAAGTTAATTTATATCAATAATAATAAATGTATATATATACATGCAAACATACATTATTACATACAATGTTGAGATAAATTAATATAATAATTCACAAATAATTTAGACGTTAGCAAAAATTTATGGATTTAAATAAAAATAAATAAATATATATTTGCGTAAACATGCCTTTTAATATAAATTTTGATTTTTACAATATTTCATTTCATATCTCAAGTATATTTTTTTTTAATATTATAAGTATACGAGTATAATTTAAAAAAAAAATCTTATTAAATCCTTATCCGCACCACAATGATGTAAAGAGCACTGGATCATATAAACACAGTGTTATCTTGATCGTTAATACATTAAAGAAAAGTGATCAGCCCTCCGCTTCAAGTACCAGTCCAGGGTAATATTGAATAATAATAAAAATTTAGTAAAATGAAAAAAAAATATCACTTTAAGATACATTCATTTAAAAAATGTAAAATTCATTTTTGTTGAAATATCGGGAAAGGAAAATAATACAGATCTGCCGGAAATAAGATGGTTCAGAAAACTTCCTGGTTGAGTTGAAATATTACAGAATGCCTGGCGACATCTGGTTGCGTGCTTCGTTCTGCACTTCATATTAGCGACGTATCAAATACTGAAATGGATGAAATTCAGCCGTACTCAATGCTGTTTATGACGGAACCAATACATATAATCAAAATTGAACAATGTACAATTCTTAACTCATATGAAATATGAAATTGTCATATTAAATTTAATTTCTCAATCATATTTATTCGATTAAATTTTATTGTTGATTTGTCCAAATATTTTTACTTTTCATTTTGCAATACGCATATCCTTCGAGTCTAATCAATTTATCGCCCCTAAATAATCGAACAGTGCCAAATATGCATGCGTTATAGTCTTCTTCTTAACCTCATTTGCAACCAGGTGCAGGCCACGAAATGAAATTGATGCAATTTTAAGTAGATTGTAATAGTCCAGGTAGGTAGGTACCTTAAAGATGTATGTAAATTTCCTCTAAAACAACATGCTACTCGATAACTCGCAATATCTTTCAGGCAATTTTCGTTATTTTTGTGATCTTTAAAATTATATCTAAGAACACATTTGAGTATTTTTTTAAACATTCTGAATGAATGATCTTCATATTATTGTTTCGATAAATATTCTCACTTTTTTTGGTCAAATCTATGAATACGTGATCGTAACTCAAATATTTATCTTATTTCGCCCTAGACTGGTATCTCAAGCGTAAGACTAATCACCTCATTTATTTATTTACTAAAACTTAATGTACAGAAAAGATATAAGTACATTGTCATTTCGTGTAATTACACAATTAACGATCAAGAAACTGTCTTTATGATGTATTGCCTTATTCACTATAGGATAAGTATTAATTGAAGAACGAAGAAGAATATAAAGGAATAAAATAATCATTTCTCCGCACAATACTTGTCATAAATATTTTTTGTTTGTTCCTTATATCTTCTTGAATGTTAATTTTTTACTGCCGAGAATAAATATTTCTAGAAGATATTTTTGCAGTCTCGTATTCGCTAGCTACCTACGTCTGGTTTACGCTCAACGCTAAAGTTTTAAGCTGGGAACAAGATTCGCATGTCAGGGAGGAATAATACGACCCTCCATCTTCCACGGTTTACTATTTGGGGACACGACATGACAAAGCCATCGAAAATAAAGTATTGAACTCGTGTAAATACCTAAATGTGGAAGACTTTAAACATTGAGTTCGAAGGAAATTTTAGAACTACTATATATTAATTAATGAAAATCTAAAACATAAGCCATAGACGTTTAATTATTCATATATCGAGGGAATACTAGCCGAATGCGTTAAGTCAAAAAAATATATTCATAAGATAATGGAGGTTAAAAGAAAAAAGTTTCTTGAATGTTTTTCGCAGATACTTTGTGGCACATTTTTTAAGCTTTATAAAATTAAACAACTTTGTTTTAACCATTCTTTTATTATCAGTTTTCTTTAACCAACCGTTTTTGACAAGAAACTTGTCATCATCAGGGTTTATTAAATTCTAAAACATACATAAAACATTAAATTCTAAAACACACACTCCCTACACCTAGGTTTACGGAGTGTGTGGAAGTTTTTGGTAAGGGAATGTAATTAACTGTGAGTATTTTAATGTTTTTAATATTTTGGAATTTGATAAACCCTGATTCTTGTTGAAAACGGTTGGCAAAAGTGTACTTATAATAAAAAAGTCGTTAAAACGAAGTTGTTTAATTTTATAAAGTCTGAAAAAAGTTTATTATAGACATTCTTACGTTATACTCAATCGTTTATTTTACATTCAAATAAGGTTATGACTGCATTTTGACATCTCAACATAGATGAAAAAGAAAATGGAAGTCTGAGTATAGACAGGGCTAATGACCTTTCATAGGCTGGTTAAGTTATCACTTTTAACACGTGCAACATTCGCCATTATACACATGATTGACCATCACACTGCTCAAATTTTCGGAACTTTTAGATATACCATATTGATCAATCTCGTGACATAGTACATTTGAGTTCACAATAGACATCTATGTTAGATTGAAAAAGCTTTGATTTAGCAGACACCCTTTTATTTATATTTGAGACACCTTTCCTTTTCAAGTCATTCTTTATCTATGTTGAGATGTCAAAATGTATAAATTACTTAGAAATGGAGAAAACCCAGATTTTACACACTCAACATGTTAGAATCATTACTTTTAAGAATGTACTTTTAGGTACACACATACGTAATAAAAATTTTGTTTAAATTAAAGAATGATCTCTAGAATGAACTTTTGTCCTTTAAACTCCATTATTCCGGATCGTGTTTGTATATTCTAAAGATGTTTATTTGTTAATGTATCGGGAGTATACTATCACAACGCATTAAGTCATACAAACATGTTCCGCGATAATGGAGTTTAAAGGGTAAAAGTTACTTTAGGCAAAAGTTTATTTACACGCTACTCCTATATTTAAATGAAATTAATACTTACTTTTGTAAAAAAATGCACCTTTGGGTACAAACATTTATAATCACGATTTTTATAAAATAATTTCATATTCATAAAAGAGTAGTTTGTAAGAATGCCTAGAGTAAACCTTTCTCCTTTAAATTCCATTATCTCAGAACATGTTTGGATAACTTCGTATGTCCTGCAAATATGTTCTCAATATACTGTTTATTTTGAACAACGTCCTAAAATTTGTTTTCTAATATCATTAAAACAACAACAAAAAGGTTCGAGTCATAAAAAATAAACACATTATTGAAATCAGTAATTAATCACAAATTATTTATGAGTTGGTACATATGAAATATTTTTCAAAAGTACTAACATATAAAAGAACAGAATCATCATAACCTCGACATCGAACCTCCGAGATGAAGACTCTCCTATCCATAACCAGAAACACATTGCGAGACCGAGTAAGAAATACCGACATCCGAAGCATGTGTAAGACGGAGGATATCGTGAGGTGGGGACGACAACGAAGGCGATACTGAAATGATCATGTAAACAGAATGTCAGATGACAGACTTCCACGTATCGCCCTTCCAGGAATCCCTGAAGGACGCAGACCACCAGGCAGACCTCCAAAAAGGTGAAAAGACAGCTGGGAGTTAACATCCTAAGAGCTACAAGCGGAGGCACAAACAGATCCTTAGAATCTAGAAAAAGAAGAAGAAGAAGAAATATTTCTCACACGCTAAACTTTTTTTCTAATATATTTATTATTTCTATATTATTTTGATCTCATCTAACGCAATTATATTGAAATATTGTGTAGTTTTATTTTCACTCGAATATTGATTTTATATTGTCCTTGACTGAACTGAAGCTCAATATTGATCAGCTTGTCTTAATGGGATTAATGAATAAGTTAAGGCTTCTTCAATATGATGAAGTGCCTTAAACACCACAGGATTAATCAGAATAATTAATTAATCAGGAAAAGTCAGAATAAGACTATTTATTTCATGTATACGAGTGATTAAGTGAAAAAAATTATAAAATTTAAAAATGGTAGTAATAATAAAAAACCCTTATCCGCACGCAAATGGTGCATAGGGCACTGCTTCATATAAACGCAGTGTTATCTTGATGGTTTACACATGAAGGAAAGGTGATCAACCCTTCGCTTCTGTTACCAGTCCAGGGAATATTGAATAAATATTACAGTGAAAAAATCACTTATATTTATTTTACCCTCCTTGGGAATCGAACCCGTGACCTCCAGAACGGTAGCCGAGCGTGCTGACCATTACACTACGGAGGCTGACAAAAATGGTAGAGAAATATCAATTTATTTCTACTGAAAATTATGCAAGCAGTTTTAAATGCAGTATTTGAATTACTTGAAAAAAATGGTATTAAAAAAATATCTTTCTTACTAGAAAGAAAATTACTTTTCCTAATATTTTTTTTTTCAAATAATTGCTAGAGTAAATTATATGAATTTATTTAATACTCCGATAATAATGTAATTAGATACACGCAACCATAATGAATACTATACAAGGGTGAACGGCGCCGAGCAATTCTGTTAATGCAGGCACCATTGCGACCACCATATAACTATAATAATATTAATTTTATTCCGGCTTGACTACCCAATACTTAGTCAACCATATTATGTTGACAACTACATAGTATTATAAAATAAAATAAAAAAAACACAGTATGTTGAGTAATTTACAACGTATTGAGTACGTCTAATATATATTTGTATGTGATTAGAATCCAGGATTCGGACTTCACATACAAATGAAATAGTTTCTGCTCAAAACCTTGTTTCATCTCACTAATAGATGTTCATTGGATCATATACATTTATGTATAGAACTTCCAAGAATTTGAGTAGTGTGGTTGTCAATCGTGGGTAGAATTGGTGAATGTTACACGTATGTAAAGTGATCACTTAAACCAGTCTATGACGGTCGTAAGCCCCGTAAATGCCCCGACTTCCATATTCTTTATCAAAAAATAAAATCTTGTTTTAATACCGAAAATTGTTTTTTCTTGAATACACCCCAATTTTTTTTTTATGTAAGGTACAGCTTTGAACCATTTCATATACGAGTACATTATTTGAAGAGGGTCACAATCGCCGCACAATAATAACTTATTAATATTCACGTTAAAAAAATATGACGTTCTTTTTGTACAGTCCGAGTACTCATCTGTATCCTTTAATATTCCTTTTGTAAAAAATGAATTAGGTTAGCGTTGGCCTTTGCCCTGTGTGCCTGGATTTAACCCTTTTCGAGTCGACTGTGCGCCTTTCTACCCCAGCCTCTCCCCGCCTTCCCGGTCATTCTCGATCTTCTCCTCTTACCCAGTCAGCCGCACTCAGCTGTAGCGATGTTCGCTCACTTCTAGTACAACTCACAGAAAACACAAGGCTCCAAGTCTAACATTTTCCTCTTGGACAATTATCTGTTTCCATGTGTTTTCCTTTTCAATTATCTTTAAAACTTAGACAATAAATAATCAAATGTTGCGTGTTATCAGTACCATCGTACAACTTCGAGGCATGGACTCTGAAATAAATGCCACTTCTTAGACGTATGGTCCATTTATCTTAAACAGATAGAGTCACAAACTTAGTAGATCTTTCCAGAGCTGAAATAGGCCATGAACTGTTAATAACTGTAAAAAAAAACCCAATTCGTACTACCTAGGACACATACTGAGGATAGAAATATGCCTTCCTTCAACTTATCGAGATACATTTATTTATATGCTCCATTTATATTAGATAAATAGATATGTAAACTTGGAAGATTTTTCTAGAGCCGGAGTAGGCCGTGAACTGTTAATAATTATAATAAAGCGCAAGATCTCCTAATTGCTGAGAGGTAGAAAACACGCTTTCTTTCAACTTATCATAAAACAGAAAATTAAGGAATGTCAAAGTGTTGAAATAAAGCATAGTCTTTGATGAGAATTATGAAAAAAGATGAAACCAAGAATGTTATTTTTTTTTCTTACCGCTCGTCTTTTCAATTCGGTGCACCCTCTACAATATACATATGTCGGAGATAATTTGGTCCACTCTTTAGTTTGTGCCTTCGCACATGCCTTCCGCAATCTTTAGAAGCAGGCCTGGGTGTCTTATATTAAGGCCTATTTATGTAGCACGTTGTTGTGTTACTTTATTTAGTTATCATCTAGACTTTCCAGCCCTGCATAAAACCTCGTTTTTGTTCTACATAATCCGTCCAATGAACCCATTACATGCGCCTGTACCACCACATCTTGAATGCCTCCAGCCACCACCATTCTGTCTGCCCGATAAGTATACGTTTCACTTCCCTTTAACAGAATGCTCCAGACTAGAGATTTAATCAGGATTTTTTATTATTAAACTTTATTATTAGATTAAAAAATTAATAAAAGGTGATAACATATTTTTTTATCATAATAAATAAATAGGTATTTACTTTAAGGTTTAATAATAATAGGACTGTTTAAATCTAAATACATTTCCACATTAATACTATAATTTGCGACTTTGTGGTGAAATACGATAAATAAAACCTTTGAACCCCGTCTCCTAGAATGGAGGGCGCAGGTGGAGCCTTGTTATTTCAGGGGGATGAATTGCCGAGAAGGGCAAACGGGTCGCGTAGTTAGGCTTAAAGTTTAATGACTAAAGGCATTGTCGAAATGAATATATTATATGTATGCCCTCGCTACTACGCCAAAGTCGTATAAGAATCTGTTTGTATTTCGATGTTTTGTTCCCGTGTTATCCCTTCTCAATAAACCTACGTTAATTCACATAGTGTACACTGTCAACACATACAATAGCTATTTCATTTTGTGGACACATTTAACTTACTTTATTCTTATTAAAATTCGTTTTTTACAATTTAATTTAATCCTATTTTCCAAATTTATAATTTTATGAAAAATTGGTATTTTAAGTTGTACGCTAATGAAATATTAAATTTTTCCACGTTTTTGTTGTTTTTAATACAATATTTATTATTGTTCATTTTAACACATATGTACTCATAACGTTATGTACTAGTTGTATACGGCCGCACGTTGATATGGTCAATTCTTAATAATAATAATAAAAAAATAATTCCTAACGTTGAAAATCTTTAAAACAATTTGTCCAAATCCTTGATCACAAATCAGGGTTAAATATATTAACTAACATTTTGACATTTCTCAACGAAAATGAATAAAAAATATGGAAGTTTAGTATAAACAGGGCTTATGACCGGTGATAGGCTGGTTTGAGCAATCACTTTATTTACGTTAAATACTCACCATTCTACCATGATTGATAGCCACAATACTCATTTTTTATAACTCATATATATACATATATCATGTTACTCATATTTGATTATTTAATACGTAAATTATCAATATATTTTGCTAGGAATTTATGGTTTACGATAGACAGTGATGTACAATAGGTTTCCGTAAATTGACTAATTTCAGTACGATTAGTCAAGCCCTACATGGATGAAATTTTCCACCTTAAGAATTTCGATCGATCGATGAAAGCATAAAACCTTCAGGGAGCTTTAAGCTTACGTTATATTATATTATGTACATGAGTAAACATATGTATATCTATTCAATATATTTCCTTACGTTTTACAAGCATCTCTCAGAATTCGGCTTCATCTACCATTATCCTGAGGGATAAATGAAGACGTATTTCAATAAATATTTTTTGCCATAAATCTTCGATATTACGAAAATATTTAACCAAATTATTTAATAACGATGGCTGTGATCTGCTATTCTATCTTTGATCCTGAATAATTTTCATAAATATAAATCATTTAAGGCATAAAGTTATTTTATTTGATTTGTAAGCTATCTCTCCAAGATTTGTTTAAACGGAAAAGAAATTAAATGGAATGTACAAATTTCTTATTCGTTTAATTTCGCAATGCTTGCGAAACAAAAAAATATTAAAAATCAGAGACAGCACCCAGTGATTGTTCGCAAAATATTAAACCTGGTGAACGTGTTAACCAACCTATGATAGATCATAAGCTCTGTAAATACCCATACCTCTATATTCTTCTTCATCTTTGTTGAGATGTCAAAATGTGAAAAATTACATATATAAAGATTATAAAAATGATATAAAAACGTTCATTTGCTTGTAGGATAAAAATACGTATCATATAAAAAGGAACCTCGTCTATCATCTAGAAATATTATTCCGTAATGTCTCATTCCATCCCTGTGGGACTGTCAGAAATGTCACGCATCTCTTTAAAACTAAACTGAAACATGTGTAGACTTGACATGTTTTTATTTTGGAAAAAGTGTCGTGCAAATAAAAAAATATATACACATGGAGGTATACACTTTTATATTTTAACCTTATCGCATGGATTTTTGACGTTTTTGGGTCTCTTGCACATCCATACCGTAGTTTTTGACTGAAAATTTACTCTGTGTTATTTTACATATCATGTTTACGTATTTTACGAAGTCATATATATATATATATATATATATATATATATATATATATATATATATATATATATATACATATATATATATATATATATATATATATCCATACATAATGATGCATAGGGTACTACATAAAAGTGATGCAATGTTAATTTCATCATTAACAAATGAAGGCAAGATGATGAGTCCTACGCTTAAATAGCGAATACGTGGTAATACGAAAAACATATTTAATACTTATTAATAACTTATTTTTATTATGAACACCTTGGAAATCAAACCCGAGCCCTCCAGCATGGTTGTTTAATGTGATTATCACTGCACTAAAGAGGCGGACATGGTCAACCACATATATATTTGTTTGCATATTCTCGACCTTCGTGATTTATGAAGAAAAAAAATCTAGCACATTCATTAAAAAAAATTGTAAATTAGTATCTATTTTTTCCAGAAAATTAAACATACTTTCTTTTATCAAATAAAAATATTTCAAAGCATTTTCGGAATATGAAAATCGCGACAGTAGTATTGAATTAGAGATCAAAGTTTTCTTAAATGTAACACCTGTAATTGAGAAGAATGCAATCAAGGAAACTGTTCTTTAACTTTTTCACAAAAACGACAGTCTGACCCTCAGGAACAATGAAAGGTTTACATGTTTGTCTGAAAAAAAAACGATGTAATTTTCTTGGAAGAATTTATCCGATTGCTTTTCTTGGTGTGTACTATAAAAACCAGAGAAAGCTAAATGAATGTTTAATCCAAATGAATTGAGAAATTCAGCAAATATATCTGCAAATTGTTATTGTAGCGTGATTAGAATTATAACCAATTTTATTTTATTTCCAATATATGTAATAAAAAATGTGCAAACATGAAATCTTTATCTTGAGTTTCATAAGAAAAATAACGACAAACAATTAAAGGTCTTGCATACATACATTATCAAATACCACTCAATCTAAAATATTGTGTCGCAAGTTATTGCTTTCTTAAGCAAGCTTTCTAGCAAACTATTTCTTTCTTTAGCAGTCATCACAGTTTTATACAAATTGTAATAATTACATGAAATAAAGTCTTTACTAAACGTTTAGTATATGACTATCTTACAAGTTGTAGCGCATTAAATGCGTATCCTGAAAAGTTGAAAAATTTCAGTTGTGAAATGCTTAACAACATGACTTGTTAAACATGATTAGAGAAAAATCATCATCATACGTAAATATAGTTAAAAACAGAGATTTACCCATATACGTTTTAAGTATCGATAATCATGATTCGTGAATTTTATTTATGCTAATACCCGATTTGAGGCTATGAGATGTGGATGCATTGAAGAATGCTTCAGATATCCTGAACGGACATGGTCAGCAATGCAAGAGTTCTCCAAAGAGCCAGAATTAATATGGAGGTAATATTGAATATTAAAACCCGGAAAGTGTATTATTTGTGATGTGTGCTCAGAAGAGAAAAGTACAAGCTACTGCAATTGATCATCAAAGATAAAAAGGGTCAAAGAGGTGTCGGAAGAAGGCGGATCTCCTGGTTCCATAATATACACGAGTGAACAGGAGAACGAAACGTCGAAGAGCTGTTTCGGACTGCCCAAAATAGGGACATTATCTCACATGAGATAGTCAAGTCGGGGGGACCCGACACGACACGTAAAGAAAGAAAAACCACCTTCGTAAATTTAAATCCACCCGTTTTTTCGCCAAGACAATCACTCCACTAGTATACAAACAACACTATACACTACTACAATCAACATACATACCTCAGACATCTACTCAGAATATTAATCACACGCGTAATCTGTCATTTCAAAGAATATCAAGCACTGTGGGAGCCTTTCTTACTTTACTTAGACTTTCTTACGGTTGTTGAAACGATACTCATAAGTATCGTTTTAAATAAATATTCAGCAACACTATCGTTTCCGCAGTAGCTGCCATGATTTAAGCAATTTAGAATCGTCTTAACAGTTAGCATTCACAAAATTGAAAACGAAAACGACGCGATTCCAGCTCCAAATTGATCCATTTATATATCAGCCCCACATGTGTGTGAATGCGTATGTTTTCAAAGAATCTTCTCTTTTCATGTTGGAAATAAAATAAATTGCAGCAATAAAAATGATGTGTGTAATGAATTAATGACCTGTGAAATGCCAACATTCAAAGCGAGACGGTTGAGGATTGTATTTGTTCTCTCGACTACTATCTGAATTGGCAGATTATTTTTTCAAGTCGAAAACTAGAACAACAGAATTTGCTGATGTTTTAACATCAGCATTGTTTAGAACAACAATTTATTATTTTTGTATTTTTAAATTGTAGAAAAAATTAAAATTTATTACACACTTTGATTGTACATAATTTATGTATAAAATTCACATAATATTAATTTTCTAGGTGATGTGTCATTACAACACGTCAGATTTTGAAGAATTGACTTATTTTTTGATGAAATTTGAATTTAGAGTGAACAGATTCTGCGTTATTTGTACTTGTCATCCTCTTAATTTTATCATGTTTTTTTAATCGTTGGGAATGAGTTGGAAATGAGCATCAGAAAATGGTTTTTGAAATCAATGAATTATAAGTTATCTTAATCGTTTATAAATTAACTTGCTGAGTATTTCCGTGCTCTTTTTTTTTCAAACCAAAAATTATAACCAAAAATATTTTTTTATAGTCAAGATTGTACAGATATTTCTTGGTGAAACTGCATTTTATACAACTACATTGTTTTTCCCACAAATATTTTACTTGACCAGTGACTGGGTTTTATCTTTACAGATATCATCAGATTGGTGAGATAATATAATTCTATGTTATATACACAACAAGCCAGGTGTTAAAAACCATGATTTTAAATATATTTTTTCGACAAAATGAATTTAAATGACAGAATAAAAGTAGCGTTTTAAAAAAAATATAATTGCATACAAATATTGGTTATAAGTATATTTTTTTATATTTGGTTATTGAAATGATTTTTTTTATTAAATTCAAAATTCATGCATAATCTACGAAAAAAATGTCTAGACTCTCACCAGTCTGATGGTGTCGGTAACGAAGAAACCCGGTCACTGGTTAAATAAATTATATGTGGAAGAAACTGTTCAGTTGTTATTTTTTAAAAGACATAATTTTAGTATTTATAGCCCAACCAAAAAATTAAGTACAATTTTTCATACAAAAAAAACTTATTCATTAATTGATTTGGGAGTCACTTAAAATCTATCCAATTTTCAATTAAGTTCTACTGGGCAAATACCAGTATTTCTTAAAATTACTGTGACACGTGTTTCGATGCATTCCACATCATTTTTCGCTGCAAACGGTGTTTGAAAATGATGCAGAATGCATCGAAACACGTGTCACAATAGATTTTTAGGTATAGTAATATTTACAATGCATGTCAAACTAAAATTAAAAAAAAACTGAGTTACATTTTAATTGTATGAATTTTTCAGAATCATATAATTTCAACTCTCCAACGTCAGTATGCTTTTGTTTTTTTTTCTCCAAAATGGTGACCGAATTACTACTTACGGGACCGTCAAAACTGTCTAATAAAATTACAAGTCCAAATAGCGTATCCCGAATTTCGCTTGTGCTCCAAACCTCACTATATGTCAGGCATCCCGTCTGAGGCGAGATCGGGCGGGGTGGGGGGAGGGGACGATCGATAGCACACCCCCTCTCACCCCTGCCACCCGCACCCTCGCCCCTCCCCTGCCGCCGTTCCCGGGCGTGACCTGAGGGTGGAAAATATTTTGACAATTAAGGTATTGTGTGTTGTTTGGCCCGTTTAATCTACAGTAATTTTTGGCGAGACTATCCCCAGAAATATTGAAATATTACGTATGTTCAAAATTAATACTGGCGATACTTTATTTACCCGGTTCGCTATCTTTTTTTAACAGAAAAATATGTTTTTTAATTGATTTAGATGTCACATTGTATTAGTCTATCCAAATTCAACATAAATTTTACTTGGCACAAACCATTTCTTCTTTAAATCCAACGACACGTGCTTTGATGCGTTTCGCATGATTTTTTAACACTGCATTTGAAAATGTTGCGAATACATCGAAATGCATGTCATAATAGATTTTAAAAGATAGTTTTATTTACCAACTGATATTTAATAAAAAATGATAAATACTTGCCATGTAGGGACATGGCTTTTTTATAATTAATATTTACTGATTCTAAATAACATTTATCTACAATATAATACATCTATCTCTCTGCTATAATTTAACTTTATATAAATACATCATTCATTTGCCATAAATATTTCGTTTCATTAATAAAATTGTTTTAAATATATAAAAAAATCTTTTTTCATGGTATACCAATGAATTTAATAATTTCAATGCTACATTTTTATTAACATTTTCTCCAGCAGTCCTCGCTAAAAAACGAGAAAAACATTAAAACTAATCGCATTATTAATCAAATGATTTTATGGAGATACAATTCCAAAGTAAATACTTCAAATATTACTTGATAAAAGATTTAAAAGTCAATCTGTTTTCAGGCTTCAGTGTTCGAATTAGAATTCGATTATGTATTATAGATTGTTTAGTGAGTCTTAATTAAACCCTTAGTTTTACAAGCTTTGCCGACATAATTTAATCTGATCTTTCAAAAAAACTTGATTACTTAGCTTGAAAACGATACGAGTATAAGTATGTATGTATAAGTGCGGTTAGTAATAAGTTCATAGATGTAAAAAGAATATATCATATTTTTGAGGTATTTTTATTATTTATCCAATCGAGTAAACAACGCTATAATGAATATAAGACTTGTATTATTATTGTTATATTATACGAGTATCTTTTTGTGTACTTAAGAGAGAATTTTTAAATTCACATTTCCATTAAATGTAGAGTTACCCCGAAGATTTAGGGTTTTGTTTTCTATAGTCACATATAGTAAGCCATTACTATTCTCACTCTATTTCCTACCCTATAATTTCTACATACAACATGCGTTTTATTTTTTTATTTAAATATTTTTCGGTTGCTTTTAAACAAAAAAATTCAAACATATGTTTTGCATTTTTTGAAATTTTTTAGTGAAAATGAGGATAATAAATGATAATTTAACTATATTTTATGAAATTTATCAGTATAATAATCTCGGTTTTTGTATAAACATAATTCACAAGCATAAACGTTTTAAAATATTCTGATAATTTACTATGGTTTATTGGTCGATGTTTATCAAATGTAACATTCAGAGTTTTCAATTATGAAAAGTTTGGCAGACATTTATTGTTATTTAGTGGTTTAAAATAAACCGAAACATTAACCTTTTCACAACAGAAAGCCGAACAGTAAACGGTTTAAATATATTACTAGAGTAATAAATTTGTGGATTAATTTTGAGGTTTTACTGGATCATATATTCTAATCAGATTATTGTGACCGTAAAATAACTAAAAGTATTTTTGTTTATCAAAAGTGGTTAAAAGTATTCAAGAAAGTGCAATTTCATCGCTGTATTGTGTGAAAACTATGTGGCAAGTAACACAGCAACCAAAGGCAGTACTTGCTAACAAAACTTTAAATTTCTATTCAAAGCTTTTCATTTGTTAATGCCTTTGTGACGTAACTACAGTTATCATTAAATTGGTATGGCAAATAGAAACTTTTCTGAATACAAAATATTGTAACTTTAGAGCTTTTTAGGTAGTAAGACAAAGTGAACATTAATGTCAGTTATTTTGTAAAAATAAGTTTTTTTTATTAACTTTGTTTGAAATCTATTCAAAGTTAAGTCGGACAATTTTTGTAAAAAAATCTTTTAATTTTAGTGCTCATGTTTTATGAAGAGGACTTTTTTGGTAAATTTCTCACTAAGCAATTAAAAATTCTTTAAACCTGTTTTTAAACATCTGGATTTTTTTTGTTAGTTAAATTTTTATTCATTCGATTTACACATTTTTTATTGTATTTGTTTCTCCGAATATAAATTTATTCGCATTTATATTTTTTCACTTATCGATTTTGTAATCACTTTAAGAACGTAACATATCTCGCCATTTAAAAATGAACCTTTTCTTGATTAATTGAGAAATTCACTTTTTCGATGTAATGTATTTTGATAACTAGTAAGGTTTACTGAGTAAATGTGTAAAAAAAAAATATTAACCATGTATGACTAGACCTCTATTTTATCTTAGGAACAAACTCCTTATTTTTCACTTCATTTTATCGATATTTTTTGGAACACTCAAAAAATCATATTATGAAAACATTTTTTTTAAAACACAAAACAAAAATGTATCAACAATAACGACGACAAATTGAATTAAAGTATCAAATTCCTTAATTTTATGTACATCTCTGCTGATTCCTTTGTAGAAAAATACGTGGAGTTTTTTTTTAATTTTACAAAAGTAAGTAAATTGAATTTTTACTCCGCAAAGTATCAAAACAATTGCTTCAGGGTCGGGATGAATTTCCTTTGATAGGATTATACTTTAATTTTCCTTCACGTTTAGTATTCGTGGAACTCTAACCGACAATTCAATTCGCATTATCTTTCACTGGGAACATCCCCCTCTACCGACGCACCGTCTTTGCGACGAAAATATTGGCGTAGCTATCAAAATCGTCATAGGTACCGAATAGTCCGACATTTGTTATTTGTTATGAGGAGAGATGACAGCCACTTCATGTTTTCCACTCGCGGAAATCGCGGCTATCTCGTCGGAGGATCTTCAAAGTTTACGTAATTGTAAATAAAAGTTTTCCCATGGCCCCACTATATTCGTATTACCCACTTTTCATTTAAACCTTTCCCGCTTTCTGAGAGCCTGGTAGGGTCTTTTACGTTACAACACATAATATGTCACACAACATAAAAAGGAAAACGTTATACAAAGCTGTATACTTCAAAATCTCACATGTGATACAAACACAGCTCTCTGTAAATCATTATCTAAAGTAAAATTTCACTTCTTTATAAAAGAAGGTATTTTTTCTACAATTTGTCATACACATTTAAAATTCAGGAGAATGCTGAGCTACTACAAACTTCAGGTAGCAAATAGCCTATGGCTTGTTACTCGGCTAAAATCTGCCCAGTTTCGACTTCATAAGCATAACTAACATAATGTTAATTAATGCCTCGATACGGGAAGTAACCCAGTGAGGTTTAAATTTTGAAAAAAAAACAGATTATTAAAATAAATATTGTATTTAAAAAAACGATATTATAATAGTTTAATTATATTTGTGAGTATAAATATGCTATATTATACAAAAATACTGTAATTTTACATTTTATGCTTCTAACATTTCCAAAATTATTATTTCGGTGTTGTAGTTTTCCACAAATAATATTCCTTAAAAATTTCAATTATAAGTACTTATGTTTATTTTTTAATAGTTTTTTATGTTATATTTTCTAACATTTATTTTATATTATTAAGTAATATATGTAACTTGTTAAATGCAAGTGTTCTCAAGATATTCCAAATGACTTTTTAATTACTTGTTTTAAATAATATTCTTGCTCCGATAAATATTATAACATAATCAATATTTTCCACTAATTTTTAAACAAAAAGATCTTGAGTGAGCAAAAATAGCTTAATTTTTTGAAAACTGATCTTAGATAAAGCGACACTTGGTTAAGTCTCTAATAATTTTACAAACATTAATTTCATCCATTTTTTATTCAAGTAAGAAGAAAAAAAGTAGCTTTATTAATTCAGTTTCAAAGAAAATTATTATAAAACTCGGGTTTATTTCATAGGTAAAAGAAAATTAGAAGGAACCTTGTAAGGAGTGGAAAACGTGGTTAGAGATATTCCCTATGAAATCAAGAGAATTTTGTTTATAATGTCTCCTCGTTGACATAGAATATCCGGAAGCAATTCTTTACAACTATAATAGAGTCCTATCTACAAACAAGACCAAAAGATGGCTGGTCCTACAAATAGGAAGAAATAAAGGTATCTGCTGACGTTATCTAAAATAGTAATCCGGAATAAGAGACTTAACCTCCAGTTTCAACTGTGGTGCAATAAGCGTATTTTTTTTTAATAAACAAAAATATAAGAGAAGGGTACATAATAATTCTTTTATTTGGACCTCACAGTACTTAAAAAAAAAAACTTTTTAAAACAGTATATTGAATACCTTTGGGCATTAAACAAAAAGAAAAATAATTAATGTGACGGAATTCAAAGTATTTTTTTTTAAATTCAGAGTTTTGATGACCAACAAAGACAAAATATATAAAATAGTTTCAGCAATAATGCATTTTCAAATACTGTTATTATTATTTTTATAATAATTATATCAGTATTTCGAAATATTATAATTTTAATTATACTTCGCCATACAATTTTCATTAAAAATATTTAATATTATTTCAAGTACAATACTGATCACTGAATCTTATTAAAATTAATGATATCAAAATACTACAATACATTTGGTGAGAATATTTAATCTAACGTCGATAAAATTGTTTTTTTAATAGGTATTGATATTCTTTAAGGTTCGGGATTTTAAGTTAATCTTGATTGCATTTTCCGCTGCCCCTATTACAAGGCTTACAAAGGTACAAGGGTGTCACAGTGGCCCTGAAGGTGTACCTCTTCCCGGAGCGTTGGTTAGGGGTAGAAGAGTTACGGCTAGGGCTGCGAGCGGGGGTGGTGGGCTGGCGTGGTGTATGGCGGTAGGTCAAGTGTGTCAAGAACTCGTGAAAACTGTTCAAACGGAAGCAATTCACATTTTGTTATTGATACCAAAACCGCAAAGAAAATATTCAATATTGTAATTTTAAGGTCTAAAAAAATATTTTTTGACATCTCATCAAAGATGAAGAAGAATATGGAAGTCTAGGCATACACCGTGCTGACGACTGTCATAGGCTGGTTTAAGTGGTCACTTTAAACACGTGTAACATTCACCAATTCTACCCATTATTGTCAGCCACACTACTCAAGTTATTGGAAGTTCTATATAAATGAACCAATTTTAAAACATTATTTTTGAATCACAAGAACTTCACTAGATATATCTATTGGTGAGACGAAAAGAAGCTTTTTATTGAGCAGAAATTCTTTAATTAGTATGTGAGGTCCGAACCCTGGATTATAATAACACGCATGAGAAAATGAAAAAATGTACCAAATAATAAATGTTTTATGAAGAAAATTAATAAACGTGGATCTTTTTACGTTCTTAAACAGTTCAAATAAATTTAAGTTTTTTTTTACACTTTTCCACACAAAATGGTGAAAAGGACACCGAATGAAATAAATCAATTCTGCGTTGTTGTAATAAATTAAAAAGAATATAAAATAAATAACATTATCAATATTTTATTTATCCATCACTAAAAAAATGTATTATTAACACAAAAAAATTAGAAACCAGTCCTGAAATGTTGGGATTCATATACAGTAAAACGCCCTTTAACGTTAAAATAGGTACTGCATTATCAGAGGGATTGTTATAAGTGATTATTTTTTAAAATTATATATTTATATTTTAACTAGCAGAAAAGACAAAAATGAGTCATTTAAAATTAAAATACAATTTAAAAATATTAACCCCCTAAAACATTCTCATTGATAAACTCGGTACCTATCTCAACATTATTGTGGTGCTTTACTGTCATTAATGATCATTCAACTATTTTTGTTCCGATTTAGTTTTGAAGTTTTTGATACATTGATATATTTATTTATTAGTGACATTCATACCTTATCATCTCTAACTGTTTAAAGACCTAAAAAAATAAAGCTTTTGGCTTATTAAAATAAATTGTTCTACTCGTAACGATTTTTTTACTCGATATACATCATGTTATATCAATTGCTATTATGTATGTAATTTATTATGATGTAAACCGTTTTGTCATTATTTATTTACATTTTCCTTCTATCCGTAATTGATTCTAACCTATTAACAATTCAATGATCGGCGTCTTAACACTCCCAAGGGTGTTTAGATGTTAAGGAATAAAATATATATTTTTTTGTATTTACATGCTTAAGCTAAGTAACGATCCATCTTTCTACCATCATACCTTTCTTCTTCACTTCTCTGTTTCTACTCTTCCATTTTCTGCTCTCTTAGTACTAAAAAAAGTTTTACGATCTCCACTTTGATAAGGTTTTCCTGCCTTTTTACATCCGCGTGTAGAATACGAGTGCTTAAATTTGTGGCTTGCAGTTGTAAAAGCTGTGGGTTCAAAATAATCAAACAAAGTCCTTTGATGAATTTAATTCAATTCCAAAAGATGTTGAATTTCCTCTGTTGCAAAAAAACTTTTCAATTAAATTATTACATTTAAAAAATTTAAATGTTATAAAAAACAAAATTCATGACGTAAAACTGTTATTAATCTCTTTGAACTTAAACCATCCAGAAATAATAATAAATTGTACTGATTTTTTTTACTAAAAAGAAGACGTTTAAGGACTGAATATTGAGTTTTATTTTTATATCATTAAGTCATACCTCTTTCTAAAAATATTTTCAAAGTTAATTAAAAATAAACAAGTTTTTTTAGGTAAACCAAATTGAGCTTTACTTTTTGTAGCAAGATTAACATATTTCTGCACCAATTTCTCTAGTGAAAAGTTAAAACGTTTGTTTCAATAGCATTTATTTGATGTACATAAAGTCAATTTTACAATTTGATTTCAGATATCGTTATTAGACGTTTGATATAAAATTCTCGAGACTTACTGAAAATGTATTTAATGATTTGGCGTTTAATTTGTAGAACTCCATTTTAATTTATGTATTAATTTTAAATCAAACACAGATTTTTTGAGTCTACTAAGTTGTATTTTATTATCAAAAACACTTAAAAAATTATATTGTGACAATTGTTTCGCCTTGTTAGGGCATTATCAAAAACACATAAAAATTGTCACAATATAATTTTTATGTGTTTTTGTTAATAAAATACAACTTAGTAGACTCAAAAAATCTGTGTTTGATTTAAAATTAATACATAACTTACTGAAAACTTCAAATTTCTTGCAGTGTTTTTACACAGAATTACTTTATCTATTTTTTTACAGGAAAATAAAACCTCCAAGCTCTTTTATATTTGAAAATTCGATTTAAACTTATCTTTTTCAAATTTTTTCATCATTTTACATAATATATGGTACATTTACATATTTGAAAAAATCTTATACTTTAAAAAACTGAGCATATAAAATTTTTCCTCGACGTGTGATATCCTAATGATGAATACATTACAAATGATTATATTTATGAAAAAATTATTATGTACAATAAATCTTCGAAGGCACATAATATTGCGAGAAAAGGATTTGAAAAACATTAAATATCCTTTGACGAAAGTTTTGAGATATTCTTTGTCAATTTCACAATTACCATATGTTAAAGTTATATGTAAAATTCGATATGAAAATTTTTAGGGCTTTTTTTATTCCTTGAATATTATTATTTATTTTATCAAGCTTTTTTAATTTTTTATTTCAGTTCCAGGATTAGTACTGCGGAACCGCGTTCATTTACATTGTACGTATTTGAAAAGCAATGTACACGTAACGTGACTCGTTAAGTCTAGTGACTTTGTTTATATTCCGGGTCAACAAAATGACCTTCAAGTTTGTAGCTACATATTTGCCTTTTCGGAACGTCATTGGAGAATTATAAATACACAATCTTGTCTCTCTGTCCGACTCCGACCAATTTTTTTCTCGATGATCCATCCCCTTTCACGATCTTACCAAACTTGACAATTTTTTTTCGCATAAGATTATGCTTGTATAATATATATATATATATATATTTTTTACTTGTATAAGATTTATTTACATCGTTCTTATTTGGATTTATTTAGATCAAAATTTTTATCAATATCTTATCAAAGATGAATTTTTACATGTAAGTCTGAGTATTTAAAGGGTTTGCGATTCGCAATAGGCTTGTTTAAGAGATCACTTTATTGATGTGTAATATTTACCATACTATTCATGAATGACAACCATAACCATAGATGTAGCCAAAAAAGTTGCACAAGCAATTTTTTTTCAGTTGAACTATAAATTTAGCAACCGAGATTTAAGAAGTGTACATAGTTGTCATTTACGGGTTAATGGTGAATGCTACAAATGTATAATTGATAATTTTAACCAGCCTTTGACAGTTTATAAGCCTTGAAAAAGTCCAAAGTTCTTTTTATCAGTGAAAAACCTTGACGTTTTGTTTCATGTTTCGTAAAAAACTATTTATTATATAAAAAATGATATAATTGAAATGTATCATTGTTTTAAAATCACTATAAATATTTTATTTTAACTTTATTAAAACGTCTACCGATTTAAAAGCTTACTGCTTCTTTATCAAGACTGATTAATAGTATTAATCAGTCTTGATAAAGAAACGGTTAGCTTCTAAACCGGTAGACATTTTAATTAAGTTATAATAAATTATTTAAAGTGATTTTAAAACAAGTTACATTTCAATTTTAAAATAGAAAATCACAAAGTTAGTGCCTGAAATATAAATTTTTAACAATGATGTTTTCAAATAATTTGATAATAAACACTTAATTTGTTTTTTTCATTTCTGTTAAGTTTTAATTAATTAACGCACCGATGCACGAAAAATTCAATCTACAAAATTACCAAAGAATTTGTATAATAAAGGATTATGCGTACTGTTTACACTCTTATTACCTAATCTTGTACTCAATTAATTAAATAAAGGACAATGCTAAGCCTAATTAATAAATTCCCCAGCCGTGAAACCCTCCCATTATACTACATACTATTACAAACTTCTAAGCATTTCCTCACTTCTAATATTCACATGTATTACTTACGTTACCTGTAAACACCAAATTAAAAATTAACATAACGAAGCTAAAAAATATTTTATTTATTCCATTTAAAGAGGGACTAAATTTTATTGTTTTTTTTTATTTGTTTATTTTATCAACTTATCCAACAAAGAAAAGTGGTAGTATTTTACGAAAACAACGCTACATATAAAAAACTATAAAAGAATAGTATTAGTCTACCTGGACAGATAAGAGTAAATTTATAAATTTGAGTGTTAAAGTGGATTTTTTTAATTAAATAAATTAATTCAGCAGCCACTTTGCGATAATCTATCCATTTTAAATTAAATTAATTTTTTTTAAATAACACTTTTCATTTCCTTACAATCTAAGATGTCTATCCCTTACTGTATTTCTACTGATAAAACAAAACAAAAAACAACTTCTACTTCTCATTCATCCTTCAACGTCCCAAGGACACAACTTTTAAATTGAGACTAAGCTTCACATACGATGCTTGATAATAATCCTGAATGTTTTTTAAAATACTTCATAATAGATTTTACAATTCATAAGTATTAACCAAGTTTAATAAAGATTTTTTTTCTTGTAAATTAAAATGAAAATTTATAAAGCTCTGTTTTCTTTAGCACTACTTCAGAGGCGCGTATAGTACTTTCTTGGGATATTGAATAATTCGATTAAAAATCCTAAAAAATTCACTTATGTTTTCAGTTCAATACAACAAAATTTGTAATATACTCATGGGTGTCATAAATACTAAAAGTACGGATAGTGAACTTTTATGAAACAAACACAAAACAAAAACGATAAACTTATTCAATTGTTATTTTTGTTCAAAAAAATTACATTTGAACAAGTTTTTCCTAATAAAAATAATAACCTTACAATTGTACATTTCAAGAGAAATTTTATTATTTCTTTTTTTGCTTATATTCAACCGTATATTATTCGTATATTTTTTATATATTATGTTTGTACTATATTTGGCAATTATTTATTTTAATTTTACAAATTAAACCATGTTGAAAGCTCCAAAACCCGAATGGTATTTTCGTTGAGAGTTACCACCCTTGGAAATATTATATGTATGATTGTCGTACCACTTCACTTTTTTCGCGACTAACGAAGGGTTATTTTTAGAAATATAAGAGACCCTTAATAAAACATATATTGACGACAAGCGATGTAAAATCAACTCCTATATATGTCTGTCCGCCTCCGTGGTGTAATGGTCAGCGTGTTTAGCTACCATGCTGGAGGTCCCGGCTTCGATTCTCAGGGGGGGAGGTGAAAATAAATATTAGTGATTTAACACTGTAATATTTATTTAATATGGACTGGTTCCTGAAGCGCAAGAGTGATCACCTTGCCTTCATGTAAGTAATGATCAAGATAACACTGCGTCAATTTGATGCAGTGCCCTATGCACCATTAGGTGCGGATACGGGTTATTATAATATATATATATATATATATATATATATATATATATATATATATATATATATATATATATATATATATGTGTGTATGTGTGTGTTTGTGTGTGTGAATATATATTTAACTCCACACCAATTTTTTATAATAGACACGCTGATTATTCCAACTTCTGACCTAACAATTTGAAACACTTGATCAAGTTAAATTTTCCTCAGTTTACCTCTGTTTGTACTACCAACCACATTACCTTCATAAATTGGTTTTACTGTTCTTTCTTCTTCTTATTCGATTAACTCACCCAAACCATCTCTAGACGCTTTTCTTAATTTTATCGGTAATGTGAACCTCAACCTTGCGTTTTTTCCTTATTTCACATTTCGAATCAATCATGCATCGTTTATAATAAACCATTGAATTTTTAATGCTTATCCCCTTTTTTGAAATGAATATTATTTATTTTAGTTTAATATGTCTGTTTTATACGTGTTTCACATTTTTACACAAATCCTGACGTAACTCTTTGTAATCCAGAGATAATCTCTGTTTCCTTTTAGCATAGCCGGGGGTTATATTAAAACGTGCACCGCTCACTAATGATAGTAGTTTTGTAATAATACAACTACCAGTTTCTGGTTTGCACTAATTTATCTAGTTCCATATTCTACGCTACTCCAAAGTTTCTTATTTGTTACATATTCGAGTATTATATTGCTTTTATATCCATTAGCAGTTTCACGGCAAAACAAAATACAATACGCCTTGTTTATTTGTCACTTACAAACAATATTTATAGATTTATTTCTTTCATTTATTAACTAACTAACTAACTAACTAACCATCACGCCGCTTCTCCACAGGGGTAGGCAGAGAGAATAGAGCGCCACACCACTCTGTCCTTGCGAACATTCTTCGCCTCTTCCACGTTCATGCATCTCCTCATACATACCCGCCGATTGTTACGACTCCTAACCTGACCACTTTCAAGTATTTGGCATACCTGATCGTGCCATGTTTTTCTCGGTCTTCCTCTGCATTCTTCCTCTCATAATACATAGATACATTCAAGTATACATATTCATTTCATATATACATTTATTATATGTATTACGGCTCCTTAGGCATGGCCTGTGTTGAGCCGAATACTAACATGTTAATACATTTTATTTATTTATTTTTAAATATATATATATTTTTTATTATTAGATTATCGACATAACATACAGGAGATACAAAAATAATTTACAATATAAAGGTTTTTCAATAAGATAATTACACCTGGACTTTAATTAATTCACTTTCTACCTTGTCCCTTCCAATGCTAAGCAACCATCGACGGACACTGATCACTCCTGGAAATCTTAATGGTTTCGGGCAGCAAATTAAATATCTTTGGCGCAAGGAAAGAAAAAGTTTTTTGAGCAAAACTTGTTTTAACGGCATGGCTTTTTTTTATATTAAATATAACTAACTTAGACAATAACTTGTTTCCGTTGATATAGATGAGATATTTGTTTAAATTCATTCTTCGTACCTACTTAACTTACTAGTAGCTTACTTGACCTAGAAACGAATAAAACGCAATTTATGTTGTATAGTTATTGATCATTTTTATATTATTTATTGATTCGGCATTAACTTTGTGGAATGACATGTTGATTTTTTTTTAAAATAAAACACATGAATTTACCACTTAGTGAGTTTTATTTATATAAACGACTAGTTTCGAAAACTTACAGATGTTTTCATCTTCTGGTAAAAATTTAATCTTTTACCAGAATTAATTTTTACCATTTTTAATTTTTACTAGACTAGTTTCGAAAACTTACAGATGTTTTCATCTTCTGGTAAAAATTTAAACTTTTACCAGAAATTATTTTTACCATTTTTAATTTTTACTATGTAGAATAGTTTCGAAAACTTACAGATGTTTTCATCTTCTGGTAAAAATTTAAACTTTTACCAGAATTAATTTGTGCCAGTTTAAGCTTTGTTTAAACAAGTAGTGTTAACTGAAAACAAAAAAGAGTAAAAGTATTAATATTTTTATGTTTTTATTTGTAATATTAGCTTAATCTGCCATATTTTAATCTTCTGTAGCTTCCAAAAAACGAATATCGTATTTTTTTTTATTTTTTAAGTAATGAATTTCACCTTTTTTTTAAGTAATGAATTTCAATAACCTAAAAGTCTCAGCGTGAACTTCGCAACGCTTCATGCGTATTCTGTTTAAACTAGTTATATTTACTGGAAACAAAAAAATACTCAATTTAGTTATAATTTAAACTACTTATGTTAATAAATATTTCAGTGTGTGCTGTTATTGAAATAAATATGTTTCCTTTACTCACCCAAATACGAAATTATTTCAGTGGAATTTCTGTGACGGACATATCACGTAAATCTTGACGCGAGGCATTTGTTGCTTTTAGCATAGGAATTGGAGCGAATTATTTATTCCTAGGGGGGCATAATAGGGCTAATATTATTACAATATTGCCTTGTTCGCCCTTTGCGAGATGCTCCCCCAACATTGATTGTGAGTTTCCATTTAGTGACTTGCAATTTTGTTAAGAAAGACTTCATTCTCTTAGGGCGCTACGTGACGGACTTGTTCCTTGGTGAATTTATTGATCAATCCGGGGTGTTTTAATCTACCGAGCATTTTTAGTTTCTCTCCTAATATTACTCATCTTTTATATAATAAAATAACAATTATGTAGTTTTTGCGCATGAATTTTATTTGACTTCAAACACAAATAAAAGATTTGTTCAAAAAATCATATAAAAAGTTGTTTTTTTTATTCTATAAAATACAGTTCTACCAACAAATTTCAATACAAAACTTTTTTTTAATTACTCATATTTTTTCTTTCCAATATTCTGGTGATATTCTTTACTATATATCTTCTTCATGTACATCATTTGACAGAGTATGAGTACGTATGAGTAGGCAGAGAAGAAAATAACCCCCACACTACTCTATCAATAGCAAACATTCCTAACCTCTTCCACATTCATGCATTTCCTCATACACACCTGCTGATTATGACGACTCTTGACCTGACCATTTTCAAGCATTTAAAATACTTGATCACGCCAAATATTTCTCGCTCCTTCTTTGCTCCTATTTTCGACTAAATTCGCCTCATGTTTTTTCCTCACACATTCGTTATACACATCTAAACCATCTCATGACACCTTTCTGATTTTATGGATAGTGCTTATCTAAGCCTTAAATCATTTTCTTATTTCACCATTCTAACACCTATCTTGTATCGTTTTGCCGCTTATTCGTCTGAGAGGTCGCTTTTTAACTGCATTCAGTATACTCTTTCTTTTGCCCTACCTTTACTTCACTTTCATACATTACCGTTAGTAACAGGACTCTATTGTATGCTGCCAATTTGCATTCGCAAAACATACATCATGTAAATAAAACAACAACAAAAAATGCATCGTAAAAAATACCTAATGTAAATAAAACAAGAAATATGCCGTTGTGTAAAAAATAAACATAATGTTAATGAAACAAGATATTTGCCACAGTGCAAAACATTCATAATTAAAATAAAACAACAAAATTTGCCATCGTGCAAAATATGCTAAACGTAAATAAAACATGAAATTTTATTTATTCAAATGACGAGTTAAACCGGAGACATATTTCTAAAAGTAAGATATTTTATATGTACACGTACGTATTTACAACATGTATATCTGTCTCATGTGTTCAAGTGTGTATATACAAAATTTCTTAATATCTTTTACGTACAATGGAATAATTCTTTTATGCTCCATGAAAAGATTTTTTTGGTTCGGTACTTCAGTCGCTTTTGCTCCCTTATTATATTTATAATTCATAAACGTATTACAAAAATGTCAAATATTTTTTGAATCGTTTGACGGCAACACAACCCCAGTTCTTTACATGAGAAATTTGTGATTTAAAATAAAACGACATAAAAATATGTTTTAATATTTACCTCAATGCAACCGTTTTGAAATGGGTCGATTCTTAGAACCCACTTGTTCTACTTATTCCCTTTGCATTTCACTAGAAACCTTTACTTATGAATTGAAAATGTAGAATTTTATAAATTTTCTTATGAAATCGAATTTCCTAGAACATATTGTTGTAATAATCAACGGAAAACATTCTGATTATTTTTTTACACAACATAGATGAAGAAGAATATGGAAGTCTTGGCATTTACGTGGCTAACGACCGTCATTGGCTTGTTTAAGTGATCACTTTACACTTTACACTCCTGTAACATTCACCAATTCTACCCATGATTGGCAACCACCCCACCCAAATTCTTGGAAGTATGTTAAGTTCTATGTATATATTATATATATATATATATATATATATATATATATATATATATATATATATATATATATATATATATATATATATATAATATATATATATATATATATATATATATATATATATATATACATTTATATATATATATATATATATATATATATATATATATATATATATATATATATATATATATATATATATATATATATATATATATATACATATAGAACTTCCAAGAATTTGAGTAGTGTAGTTGTCAATCATGGGTTGCATTGGTGATTGTTACTCTTGTGATAAGTGATCACTTAAACTAGCCTATGACGGTCGTTAGCCACGCAATTGTCTGATTGTCTAGACTTTCATATTCTTTTTCATCTATGTTGAGATGTCAGATTAATCATTTTAAAAATAACTCCTATGATTTTATGAGTATATGGACACAATAAACATGTTGTATGTTTTTTTTAATCTTTCTTCTCACTTAAAATTCTGTTAAAAGACGTGCCAACAAAAATAAAAAAACTTGTTAATTGTTAATTGCTAACAATTACAGCGTACTTAATAGGCACTACCGAGCGGAGTTTCGACTTAACTAATAGCGTAATTTACTCAAAATTATTTGAATTTTCATGTAAAACGTTTCTGAAATACCTTTCTCGTTGCTTAAAAGATCTAGGAATTCATTATTATATAGTTTGGATTCCTACGGTTAAATTAAGTTAAGCAAAACTAAACATTTTTTAATGTATTCAGAAATAAGCTAAAATATTCACAATACTTGAGAGTGTCAAAATGTTTGTTCATGAAGGTAACTGCTAAATAAAAAAATATTTTATTTATGTTTTACTATAGTGAATACCACTATTTTTTAAAATCTATCGTGATACGTGTTCAGATTTATTCAGAATCATTTTCTAAGTAAATATTTAATTAAAAATGGATAATTTTTAACACAAAGTGACTACCTCAAGCAGAACTCTTAATTAAGGTGTTTATCAAAGGAAATACAAATACAATTTAAAAAATTCAAATACTGTGGTTTTCAATCATAGGTAGAACGCAGCATACAACAGGTCGTCTGCCGTGTAAACGCCGAGACTTCCATTTTCTTTCGTATAAAATTGATATCGTTTCATGTCAAAATGTAATATTTTTAATATTATAATAAATTAAGTTCAACAGATAATAATCAACCTCCACCATATTCGCCCGTCAATGAAAACCTTATAGCTAACTAGCTAACTAACTATCACACCCCTTCCCCGCAAGTATAGGCGGAAAGAATAGAACGCCACACCAATCTGTCTTTGCACACAATCTTTGCCTCTTTTACATTCATACATTTTTACACAGTTACTTGCCAATTATTCTAACTCATGACCTGACGACTTTCAAGTATTTGAAATACTTGATCATGCCAAGTTTGCCTCGGTCTTCTATAACTAATCACATTCGCCCCGTATATTCAAACCTTATATTATAAAGTGTTTTCATGAAATTTACCTCCAAAGGAATCATTCAAAGATTCCCTCAATCAATTTCCCACCTAGGGTTGATGCCGTACGCGATACGATCATATTCAGGGTCGTTTCGATCACGTATCGGATGTCTGAATGGAGAACAAATGTGCGGACATTAGGCGAGTTCCGCTGGAGTCATGTTCGGGACATTTGTCAAGTGAACAACGCCTTCCTTGTTCCGTGTCGGCTGATGCCTCTGGCGATTACTTATCCATCTCTTGTGTACAGCGGAGTACACAACCCTCGCTATAAATCATCGATTTAACCCTTTCAGACCTGGAATTATTTTAGATAATTTTATAGTACTTTTTTCCGCCTCCGTAGTGTAATGGTCAGCACGCTCGGCTACCGTGTGGAGGTCCCGGGTTCGATTTTCAGGGGGGGTAAAATAAATTTGAGTGATTTTTTCACTGTTGTATTTATTCATTATTACCCTGGACTGGTACCTGAAGCGGAGGGCCGATCACCTTTCCTTCGTGTGTAAACGATCAAGATAACACTGCGTTTATATGACGCAGTGCCCTATGCACTATTGGGGTGCGGTAAAGGGTTTTATTTTTATTTATTTAGTACATTCATCACGACAAACGAAGTGGTACAGTTGGGTAGACGCTCGAGTGTGAAACTGGTGTCGCGAATTCGATTCTCGGCAAATGGAAACTATATCTAAGAAAGATTTACTTTCAATTGATCTGGTTGTTTGTGGAGTATTTTTTTTTTATTAAAAACACTCCTTCCCCGTCTTTACTAACCTACCTACAGACAAACCTCTAAAAAGTAGAGGATTTGCGGTTTTATTATTTTTTAAATAAGAAATTTACTAACGAAGTAAAACTTAAATTGAATAGATAGATATTACCATAAAGTAACTGTCGAATCAGTCGATGAAATTAGTTTAAAGGAGATAGGGTTCCTATTTACATTTTGACATCTTTATATGGTTCAAGAAGAATATGAAAGTTTGAGTATTCACAGGGCTTATGATCTGTTAAAGTTATTATTTAAGTTTTTTGTTAAATTACATAAAATAACTGAACGTAACTGGTCAAATTATTTGATGCATAAAAATTAAAAATTTAAAATGAACTCGCGCATACTTTGTTGCGAATTTAATTAATATATCTAGATGTTTCAAGAATTTAAATTGTGTGGTTGTCTAATGTTTCATGTAACACGTGTGCAAAGTGATCACTAACCAAGCCTTTAACGGTCGTAAGCCCAGTAAATGCCCAGACGTGTCATCATGACGTTGAGATGTCAAAAAATTATGTTGAAAACTTTATTATATTTTTGTAGATTTTTCGAAATTTTTAAATGTGTAATTCTCTCGGGAAATCGGAAACCCTTGAGATCAATTTACAGATTGCCGAAATCCTCTCGGGATGTGTGCGAATAATTGGTCTTATTAGGCACAGGGGAATGCACGTTATATTGCATATTATCTAACAATGCACTAACAAACTTTGGGAGGTATTGAACCTCGATATAATGCAAACATATAACATATGAACTTCCTCTAGTCAGCCCAATATGCAACAAATATTTAGCTTCACGCTAAATATTCAAACAATCTGAACTTGATTTTATGAACTGATTTCTAAGTTAAATTCTTGTCGTATTGCAATGCAAAATTAACGAAATAAAAACAGAAGCCTTGAATTTTTTATGTAAATTATTTTAAAACACTCTCCTTTTAATTTATTGTTTACTTTATGTAATATCACATTTAAAAACACTTATTTGTGACTACCGGTTTCGGAAAATTATTCTATCATCAGGACATTAAAATGTGTACACGGTGTTCGAAAATGATGTTAAATGCGTCGATACACATTTCACAATAGATTTTTAATGTAATGGTATTTAGCAAGAAATATTAAAATAACAAATCGATATATTACCATTATGTTATTGCCGAATCAATAAATGAATATATTTAAACCAAAGTTTGCAAACACAATTAATTTCTAAAAAATTTCCATAAATGTTAAGTATACTTTTTCCGTATGAAATCAATTCAATTTACTTAATTTATGTCTAACAATATTTTATCATAATTAAACTTTTTTTCAAAATCACACGCAAACAATTGAAAGCCGAAAAAAATATATAAAAAATAAACCTGTCTACCATAATTTTGTTTTATTTAAGTGTATTTTTTAATAATATATTCCAAAAACTGAAAAAATATTAAAATATTACTACTCGTCTGTTGAGCTCTTTATCTATTATTATTTGATTTATTTCATAAATAAATTCATTTCTTTATACTATATGTATTACGTCTTTTAAGGTATGGCCTGTGTTGAGCCGAAATACTTACATGTTAATATTTTTTTTTTTAATAATTATTAGATTTTTTACATTACAAACAATAGATACTATAACAATTTACAATATAAAGGTTTTACAATAAAATTATTACACCTGGACTTTAATTAAATCACTTTCTACCTTGTCCTTTCCAACGAGAAGCAACTTTGCATCTCTTTCCAGTTTACTTATTCAATACTAATACTGTTTTTTTTGTACATTTTGTACTTAAATCATTCCACATCACTTAATCAATTAATCACTCTTCTAGAACCGTTAAAACCGGGTTGGTAAAATTCTCGCCAAATTTCTCGATTATTCTCCAGACATTAGTCTCGCATTTCCGATGGTAAACAGCTGCAAGTCGAAGTTCAGTTCACAAATAGAACACGAGAATTGAACTTTGAACGTTCCCCGGTAGCTAGTAGATTGCAATCACTAATTGTAGGACGACCACTGACAAAAGAGCAAAGAAAGTTCTCAGCCACCCGGTGGCCGAGCGCCAAAGATTCAATACGTGTCTCTTTTGTGCGAATTTTAAAAAGATCCTTACATCTTACATCATATAATTGAATTAGTATTAGATCACGTTTTGTATAAGAGTCGTGGTTAGCATTTTAACGATTTTGAGCTTTGGCATCATGAAAATATAATAAAACTCAATGCGTGTATACTCTAACGGAGACTACAATACTGTAAATGTAATATTTGAAACTCGCTCATAATATACAAATAATAAATATTTTAACGTAATCGACAAGCAAAATCCTTTAAAAAAATTAAGTTAACATTGAGCTTCCTTTCATTTATATGTATGATTTTTATATTGGTAGCGTATTTACAAAATTATACTGAATAGAGAAACACTGCGGTTTAAGCTAAGATAACTTTTTTTGTAAATTAAAAGTAGTGATCAACTTAGTATAGTTTCAAATAAATTATTTAAAAAAAATCTTATATACGTATATTAAAAGCACCAATGCTGTGATTTTATGTTTGATAACTTTTGTTTAAAAATCAGTATTTATTTAATGACAAAGCGAATTAAATATAAACTTGAAATACTGTTAACATTTGACTTATATAAAGTCAGTAGAGATATTACTACACACACAGTAAAATATTTACTAAGAGAGTCTAATTATTGTAACGAATTGAGTAGTCTACGTTATGCAAATATTTATTTGTGTATCCGTTAAACAATTTTTTTTTCAAAAAAAATATTGTCTTGTTTATGTTTATTTAAACATAAAAATATTTCTACTGAATTCAAGCAAATTAAATGTACTTTTTAAAAAACTGACTGCAAATCTACCAGCAGTATTTATTGCAGAAAATAATTGCAACATTTATAAAAAAAAACCTTAAATCAAGTAAATTTGTGGTTCAATAGTACGCTCAAAGACTCATTTCATGAAGTCTTGGGACCGAACCCTAATTATATCACAACTTGATTCCCATTTTCTACAACTGGGCCTTTATAATTTCTAGAAAATGTGAGCTAGAATTTTCCGACAAGATATATTTTGAAGGAAATAACAGGTCTCGATAACTTACATATTTTGAACATTTTGACTAACGATACCCCGTTCCAGGTTCCAGGTGAAATCAGATTTCTCAAGAGCGACCTCCTGAATTATCTATCCACTGAAATATCTTTCACTCACACCCCTTACCCTCTCCTTCGACTCTCCCTCGAACGATCTTGAATTTCCCTCTCGTGTTCCCTTTATCCGGTGTTGTTCATTTATCATTTTCACAAAATAAGTGCACTTTGGTTCTAAGCAATAAACTAAAATACATAAATATTTTGCACACTTGTATTTTGTAAAATAATGAAGGACCTATTTACTGGATGTTTTAATTATCAACAGCAAACGTACTGTTGAAAATAATATTTTTGTATTGGTGGTTAGTACTACCAACTGTACAATATTCATTTTAAAAACGAATCTGTTTTTGCAAGACAATCTTGAACAAAACAATTGCGATGATTTTCTCCCAGACCTAATAATATAAGAAAGAAAATACGTTCTATCAAATTCAAAGTCCATGTGATTTAAAGCATTACTTGGAGAGTAAAGGACTCGGAAGACCTCAAAAAATATGGTGTGATGACAAAGCCTCTCTAAGGGATAGAAACTGGCTGCAAACAGCAACAGAACGAAAAAAATGTAAGGATACGGAAAAAGCCTATATTCAGCAGTGGAGGGCAAAAGGTTAAAAAGAAGTAGAAGAAAGAATATTTTTTTTAAATTAAAAATCATTTAAAAAGAAGTAATTTTCGTATTTAATTTATTTCCTTTCAAAACTGCTGATTTGTATCTACACTATCGCGTTTCAAAAAATTACACATTTTTTGTGAATAGAATGAAAACCACCTACAGTTCTTTATTAGCTCTTCATTCAGTCTGAGTGCTCTCAAACAAACGACAGGTACCCACAGT
The DNA here is from genome assembly GCF_059751285.1 of Brachycentrus maculatus. Taxonomy (NCBI): domain Eukaryota; kingdom Metazoa; phylum Arthropoda; class Insecta; order Trichoptera; family Brachycentridae; genus Brachycentrus; species Brachycentrus maculatus. Next base: position 299,909 of record NW_028280781.1, read on the forward strand.
CGAGCAATACTTTTACTTTCATTGTTACTTGCGCCTTGTTTTGTTCAAGTATCGCGAACATAAAATCACACACAAACCTACCGCTAACAAACATCGCGTGTGGAGTGTGTTGGAAAATATAATATTACGGCAGGCATGAAATGAAGTATGATAGAGCAAGATACGGTGTCTGCCATTAGCCCCCGTTAAGGGTCGTTGCACACAGACCGCACGACAGAAAATAAAATACAATAAAACGCGTGACAATCGCTTTATTATTGTGTCTTAACGAAAGTGATAAACATTTGAATACAAAAATAAAATACAACTTTTTGTGTTTATTTATTTAAACACAGCTTATTTGGAGAACTATAGATGCTCTCATCGACAGGTGAAAATAGAAAGAGAAAAAACATAGAAAATACAATCAGTTTGTATTTTCACATGTTGATGAGAACACCTATAGTTCTCAAAAATAGTCGTGTTTACATTAATAAACTCAAAAATTGGTCTCTTATATTTTTTCTCATTTTCCTATAATTATATTTAGCAAAACGTATTTTATTGCATTTTCGTAGTTTAAAAACATGGGTCTTAAATGCATATTTTTTTACAGGGAATGTGGCAAAACTTTTGTTTCAATAGATAAAAGTGAATACAAAGCCCATATTAAATAGATAAAGGGACCGCTTAATCTATTATATATGGATTTTTCGTTATAAGGTCAAATTTTAACTGGGTTCGTGAATTCGAGCATATGTATATGACAACGAACGTCTAATCAATTTTCCTCGAAGCCACGTGACTGTTGAAGAATGATGAATAAACGTTATATTTATTTGATCATTATGTCATAGTAAGGAATGATAAAGCTCGCGAGTACTGTTATAGACACGAACATTCCGGAAATAGATGTAAATCGTTAAAATAAATATTTTCTTTGGTAATTACGGCCGTATAAATGGTTGTGTTGTAAATTGATATTATAATTTGGACGAAGTTATCAATAAAGTTATTTTTATTTTGATCTCTCGTTTTTATTTGTAAGAAAAAAAAACTGAAAATTAAACAAGAAAGAAAAAAATGCATTCAATGGGCTTCAATAGAATAAACACTTTTTTATTTGAGTTTTACTTCGTACATATCCCTGTTTTTTTAAAGAATTTAAGAATAAGAATTGAAATTCATTTATTTTTTACAAGTAGAATCTCATATGAACTGAATTCATATTTTTAAAAATCAAACCTATAATTTTTAATGGAGTAAGTATTTTTTTTTAATCAAGTACATTTAATATATTTTAATCATTTTTCATATGCCATATTAGATGTTTCTCAAAATTTGTAAAGAAAGAATGTTTTTTCATTCTTTCTTTACAAATTCGTTTCGTAATTCCACATCTTACTGAGTAGAAAAACCTTTTTTAATGAGTCAAATAATGATTCAAATATTTCGATTACAAAACTGATTATTGCCTTTGAAACAATTGAGCGTTCGCGACTTACTCAAACTCGTAATATCGAAGGTGAATTAATTATTACCCATTTTATTGTGACTTTTCTCTATGAAGCATAAGTTATGTTTCAAAATAACGACCCTCTTGGCTATAGTGAAGCACTTTATGGTATCGTTAATATGACAAAGATTGTAAATATTAACTTTTACCCTTTTGTGAGACCTCTCCGGAAGGTTTGTTAACGTTAACATGTAAGGGATATTTTACGAACTTGGCCATTAACAAACCCGGTCCTTTTGATTATGAAATAATATCTTTTTAACTTCTTAAACTACCCTTATTGAATTATGTTAACCAAAAGGTTTACACGTTTTTTAATAAAATAAAAAAATATAATTAAGAAAAATTTATGGTTTCTAAAACCTTTAAGGTTGCGTTAATATACTCGTACTACATATTGTATAAATGCATAAATATATTATATGTTATGTTATAACTGTGGTTTATTATGACTTCTACATTTCTCACTCAGACAAACTAGGGATAATTACAATAAAGATAAAGAAGACTTCTTTAAGGTGGTATGGACATGTGGAGTGAATGGTTAACGAGAGAATGACTACGAATGTGAAAGTGGCGAATGTGAACGGGAAAACCGAACTAGGACGGAAAAAAAAGACTTGGCACGATCAGATCAATCAGAAGCTTAAATTTGGTGGTGTCAAAGCTCTGCCTAATCGGAGGGCATGTATGACTAGATGTATGGATGTGAAGGAAGCGAGGAGTGTATGTCAGGACAAAAGAGTGTGGCGTTCCATCCTCTCGACCTACCTCTGCGGGGAAATGGTAGTAGTAGTTAATATTTTGAAATATGTTTTTATATTTACTACATTTTATAATACTAAGTCGTTATTATAATACTAAGTACGATGAAAGAATTTTTCGAAAAGAATTATCACCTGTGTCAATTTATTTCAACCCATTGCCTGCGATATCTCTAAATTCAATTTACTTCCTTCAAACGGCTGTTCTATTCGAACGCCGGAAGTCCAGTTTCCGTTACACGTTCCGTTATTGCATTTAACGATAACGGGAGTTAATTGAGCTTTCGCGCAAGAGGTGGCCGTCCCCGTTAGCTTCCGACTATGGCACTATATCCGCTTCCAGTTACATTCACATTATACTGTAAGGGCTTAACTTGCCCGTGACGTCACGCTGTGCCACTGTACAGCTTGTACTGTATATGTCGTATAATACCTAGGTCTAAGTCCAACTGCATGGTGTCGTATATATCACGTATCCCTACACGTATTAAATTCAATTTGTAAATCAATTTAAACCGTGAATAGGTTGTGCTACGTAGGAATTACGAGAGTGAAATGATTTTAACAAAATAAAAATAAATATGTTCATATATATATATATATATATATATATATATATATATATATATATATATATATATATATATATATATATATATATATATATATATATATATATATATATATATATATATATATATATATATATATATATATATATATATATATATATTTATATATATATATATATATATATATATATATATATATTTATATATATATATATATATATATATATATATATATATATATATATATATATATATATATATATATATATAATATATATATATATATATATATATATATATATATATATATATATATATATATATATATATATATATATATATATATATATATATTTATATATTTATATATATATTTATATATATATATATACATATATATATATATATATATATATATATATATATATATATATATATATATATATATATATAACACTATGCATGCCATTATATGGTGATGATTGATATCTGAGGAAGATATTTTGTTACAGTGAACATTTTCTTTATTGAAAGGTGATGGCTATACCTTACAAAAGTTACATACATGTATGCATATTTTTATAATGATTACAATACATTGTTTATATTTATAATACTTTCTGGGTGCTTACTATACTGGGAATGATATGAGGTGAAGAAATTATAGGTACATCATGTATTCACGAATGTGAAAAATAATAGGCTTGCCTTACTGGTAAACCCTAGGCACGCCACTGATATATATGTATTCCTTTTGCCTCCGTGGTGTAATGATTAGCGATTTAGCTACCGGGCTGGAGGTTCTGGATTCAAACTACATACTCTAATCTAGAACACTTTTAAAAAATATATTATACTGGACTTGTCACTGAAGCGCAGGAGTGATCACTTTGCCTTCATCTATTAACGATCAAGATAACACTGCGTCAATACGATGCAGTGCCCTATGCACCATTAGGTACGGATAAGGGTTAGAATACATACCATTTAGTTCAAATCTGTAGTTTGTATCAATTTATCTTCGAATTATAAATCCACTAGTTCACTACACCAACATTGTATGTTCTTCTTGCTAGTTGAAAAATATATTTTTAAATACTTTATAAATTTCCCTAACCGTTTTAAGTTACAAACAAGAATAAAAAAATCTAAATTGCTTTTCTTCTGAATGGTCGTCCCAGTATTAAGTTCCCAAAGCAACATCAGCGTTCTACTTTAACGAACGTAGCTCGTGGCTTAGTTCGGAATATTGAGAATCTTCGTCTAACTCCCTTAGACTGTGTTTGTTCCTGTTACTATAGAATGCTTTCAAAGATATCCTACTCTCGCAGAATGTCAACAAAAATGTTTGATATCGACTCATGTTTTATAAAGATTGTTCTCATGATTTTTCGAAACTTTTTTTTCGATTAAGGATACATTAAAGATTTTTTTCTCCACAAACTTTACACTAAATTTGTAAATAATGCTTTTTATAGATATTATTTCATTCATTTAAAACTATCGCGAAGTCATTTTTGTTCAAATACTGTAAAAGCATTGAAAATTTTCATTTTCATTAATTGATTCGGCACTTTAGTCACGTTATTGTAAAATCTTTTCATTTAAAATCCATTAATCTCCAAGTAAAACTTAAAATAAAAATTAATATTTTATGTTTATATTTGTGATTGCATGATTTATATATATGTTTATTTGGTAAGTAAGTTTGATATTCAAAGAAAATCTTTTTCAAATCAATTGTATTTTGATATTTTTAATGACGATTGATTTTTTTCAGTATGGAAGATCAGAAGGGAATAAGTCCTCTCTGTTCAAAGATTTTTAGAAACAAATTCAAGCAAAGATCAGAAGAGAGTAAGTCTTATCATTCTCTGTTCAAAGATTCTTAGAAAAAAATACAAGTTAAGATCAGATGAGAATAAGTCTTATAATTCTCTGTTCAAAGATATTTAGAAACAAATGCAAGTAAAGATCAGATGAGAATAAGTCCTTTGATTCTCTGTTCGAAGATTTTTAGAAACAAATACAATTGAGATCAGATGAGAATAAGTCCTTTAATTCTCTGTTCAAAGATTTTTAGAAACAAATACTAGTTAGGCGTCCATATCACCTAAATCCGGAACATTTCTAGGGTTAATTATGGGGCAAAGGGTGTTTCAAGGGTCGAAGCGTGATTTCAAACGCCATTCCCTCCCGGTACAAGAATGAGAATGGGTCATTTAAGTCCAGTAGATAGTGTTGAGATAGAAAGAGGGGACATTGCCCGCCCCGCCCTTTGATGCTACTTTTCAAATTGAAAACTTTAATTATCACAAATTTCATTACATTTAAAAAAAAATTAAAATATTTATTTTTTATCAATTTGTTCAAATAAAATATATTTGAAACTTTTTTATTTTTTTCCCTTGGATTATATCGAATATTTTATTAAGTATTATTGAAAATCAATTTATTTTGTATTTTGGCCACCTCCGTAGTCAGCACGCTTAACCGTGTTGGAGGTCCCGGGATCAATTCCCAAGGGGGTCAAAACAAATATGGGTGATTTTCGCTCTCATATTTATTTAATATCACCCTGGACTGGTACAAGAAGCGCAAGGCTGATCACCTTACTTTCATGCAAATAATGATCAAGATAACACTGCGTCGCTTTGATGCAGTGCCCTATGCGCCATTGGGTGCATGTAAGGGTTAAAAGAAAGATCGAAAAAAAATGTGATTCAAAGAAAGCATATTACTGATATTCGAAATCAAATTGGATTAAGTGACACGAGATTAATTATTTGAAATATGAAATTTGAGTACAATCGAAGTTTACATAAAAAAAAAATGACTAAAATATGGCTAAAGTTTTAAAAAAGGTGGTTTCTTGACTTAGTTTGTGGCACAAGTTTAAAAAAAAAAATCAAATATAAAAATGCTTTTCTTATATAAATTTTACTTTGTAAATACCAGTTTTTCTTAAAATCTATTATGACACGTATTTCGATGCATTTCGCATCATTTTCAAGCACCGTAAATTTCATCACAATAAATTTTAAGAAATAGTGATATTGATTAATTAAAATATTAAAATCAACCATGAATAGGTATAACAATTTTCTCACAAAATTAAAAAAAAATGAATTCAATTCAATATCTATTATATGTATTTTATAAAGGACAAAAAAGTCTTAAGGTTTTTCTCAATAGTCTTAAACGGTTTTGAAAAAAAACTGTTTTATTCGTAAATGTGTAGTCGATAAAATAATATTAAAACACGTCAGAATGTTTTATATCGCGGTAGAAAGCATTTGATAACCGCGAAAATTCTTACACATTTTCATCATTTTTCGAACTCTTGGATGCCCTTCCAATATTTTCATATTTATTCAGGACATTGCCTTTGAAGGTTTTCACGATAAAGTGGCGACACTTCGTGATTAATGCCCACATGGCTGTGTACTTCACAAGCAGTGAGTGAGCAATGACTCGAGAAAAGAGTTTAATTTTATAGCAACATAAATTTCACTAAGAATTCTATTACGTGTGCGAGTAAAATATTATATTTGAAATTGTATCAAAATTTTGAATAAACATTACAAATAAATATAATTTGATTGTGTCATTTTTTGAAAAATACAAGATATGGTAAATTTTCAATCACTCCGTTCGCAAACTTTGGGATTGTCCTACGATTTTTTTTAACATAGACCCAGAAGAATATGAAATCCTGTATATTTTTAGAGGGTATGTTTATCTACGTATTTATACGTTGTATATAAATCACTTAAACAAGCTTACATAGGTCTTAAACCTTTTAAATATTCAGCCTTCCACATTCCTTTCCATCTATGTTAGAAAATAAATAATTATTTTCGTTTCTTTTTTTCGTATTTTTTACAAAACAAAATATAAATTCTTTTTAACATCTCTAGACAAAAATTAGATACGTAAGTTATAAGTTATTGTTCAACAACCATCTTTTTTAATCAAAACTTAAATCTGCTTGGTTATAGAGCAGTAATTTAATCACAAGCGTATTTAAGGCAAGCATTTTGTCAATGTTTGTTTAATCACAAGCGTAGTTGCGTTTGAGATTTAATTTCTCATTATTGTGTTCTCTTCATTGTTGATCTAAATCGAGTAACCAATATTATAGTAGGTCGATTTACGTAAAGAAATACCATTTCACAGTGGAACACTCAATACAAGTATTTTAGTAACAAATGGTACTTGTACTAGGCTTTACCTCAATACTAAGGGCTCACCTCTGACCTTAGATCGAAGCTTTTGTTTTTTCACGTTCTTTTGTGAGCACTTTACTATTTGCATATAACTAAAGTTTGAAAGGCGTTCATTAGCAATTAAAATTTATAAGGCGTTTCCTGCAGACCGAATTTTTAATATGCTCTCTACAAAGCAATCCAATTTGAATATCAGTTATTTATCGTGAAATAATATTAAGAAAACTTCGGAATCCCACTGATATTCAGTATTTAGGAAACATTTGTGTGTTTTTATAATTTTATCGCTCTCCGCATTTTCGTATTTTTATTTGTTTCTTTGCCTCAATACTACAGTGATTAGTGGAAACTTTAAGCCATTGAAACAATACATAAAACTAATATACTTACAATAATTGTATTTTTAAATAATTCACAATATATATATCATATATATTTACAGGTTGATAACTATGGAGATATGCCTTTTAATCAATCAAAAGAAAGCTGGTGATTTCGATCAAGTTTTTATATAACCTACAAAGCTGCTTTAAATGAGTTAACATCTAGTTCTTGTACACACAAGTAAGAAATATAAGCGAAAATTACTACACATAAATTAAACGCTTCGTATTTATGATATAACGTAAGGAAAGAGAGAGTTAGGTGTTGAAAGAGAGAGAAAGAGAGAGAGGAGGGGGGTATCCAAAAAAATAACTAATATTATAAAAAACATTTTGATTCTAAGGATTGATAAATAATGCATAACCGTTAACTTAAGGATATTAGAATAGATGCACTTTTTACATGAGATAATTGTTTTTTTTTTGACAAGAAGGGATTGTTTCTTCATCTTTCTCCTTCCTGCTAAATCTATTATTTTATATCATACCCTTTTTTTAAATATCTGAATGTTTTTAATAGTTTTATAACATATATGTGGAATTATTTAATTGGCTTTTTTTAACGTAACTATTTTTTGTCACTGAAATGTAATGTTTAATATTGTTAATGTAACTATTGTTTATCATTTAATTATTTTTTTAAATGTAAGCTTTACAATTCCAGAATAAATAAAATAAATAAACGAAATCTAGGCTTGGACAGCATATAAACTATAAAAATGTATGTTTTGTTTTACTGATGATCTTGCCTTTTTGTTATTAAAAATTCATCTAATTCCCTGTTTTATACCATTTTGTACGCATAATGATTAAAAGATGAAGTGTAAGTATAAAAAAATAAGAAAAGCGAAATTTCACCAAACCCTCAATAAATATATGATATTTCCTTTTTTTATTTAAAAAATAAATAATACACTATCGTGCGCTTAGGATTATTACCTCCAACCTATTCGAGTAATAAATAAATAATATCTCACGAAATTACGCAATCTTTCATGTCGGTCATAGGAAGGTGTGATGTTATAAAACGGATATTCGGTGCTATCTCGCACGTACAACTTTTTGTCGTACGAAACTTTTGTCGGAGATAAAAGCACAGCAAAACGGGTGAACATGAACAGTCGACAACTACATACAAACATGTACATAAGAGGGAGCACTCACATATTTATATCTCTACAAAGTTCAAACTATTCTACCGTAAAATGGAGCGTGTGTGATGTTCTTAGCGCAAACTTGGGGCCTTGTTTTATTTTACATAGGTATAAAGCCAGGTAATGATTGCGTGGACGGAATGCAAGTTTAGAGATCATGAAGCCTTAAGCTCCATCGACCTCGTCGATCGCTATTCAACGCATTCCAAAACTTCGACACAAAACATTTTCGGAAATTTCCAGCGTAAGAACTATTGGAGCATGAAATTTTACCGTCGAAAAATGCCGGATTAAACGGATAAAGAGAGCATAGTTTTGAAAAATTCCCTAAAAATAAATTACATGATTCCAACGTATGCATGATTATCTATAACAACGTGAAAATAGTGAATCGACAGGATATATTAGTATTACATACGAGTATGTATCCTTAAATTATGCGAGAATAATTCAAAGCTGTCTCAAATTATAGCACTGCACAGGGCTGGTCAAAACAGGATATAGTTAACGACTAAGATAGCACTCCTTCAATGTGATTCTGCGTCCTATGCACCATTAAGTGCCCAAGTATATTGACTAAAACTTACAGAGAATGGTGAATGTCACAGAATACATAATCTGGTCACATAAACCAATTATTTTTAACTCGTAAGATCTATAATAAACATATATTCGTGTCACCTCTTATTTCCTTATCAAAAAAAAATTCTGATTAACTAACTGTATTTTGTTTTTTTCCTAATTTTTTTTCGTTTTGGTTTTATTCATACAAAATAATCTTAGTAATCTGAGAATGAAAAAATAATTTAAAGCAATCTACACATTTGTTCGCTTTTTTGTATTGTTTTATCTATTCTGACAGATCCTACTGCAGTTTTAATCGTATACAGAATAATTATCTAAATATGTAACAAAACCAAGTGTTAAAAATGAATTAGGCAGTTAATTAATAGTGAAGTTATTTTTTTTGAATGAGCATTTATTTACACTTAATTTTTTACATATATATTTTTTCCTTTTGATAAGCGTAATTAACACTTTGTTTAAAGGCATGAGTTAGGTTTCGCAATTTTTGTAAAACAATTTTTAAATACCGTAAAAAAAAATACGAACGTCATTACGGATACGGCGAAGAAAGGAAAAAAATGTAAAACACTCCGTGATAATTAATTAGGCCCTGACAAGAGTGGGAGGAGTCGTTAGTTGTGAGGGAGGGAGTCATTAGTACGTAAAGGGGGGGGGGTTGTAATACTTAAGATGTAAACTTTTAATTTGTTATTTTTCATATATATCGTCAAGTTCTTAAATTTACTCTTCTTCTTCCTTGTTCTATTCCAGCTTATGGTCTTTGTAGACTCTTTGGGCCAGATCTCCTTATCCTCAGGATGTAGGTTCTTCTATCATATACAACGTCACCTAGGTCATGCCTTTAAATCATGTTATATTTCTGTAGCATTAATGTTTTTTTTTTGGTTTTCATCTAGATGTCTTTCGTAGAAGATCGATGGCGATCACCTGATTTACAATATGTTCAGGTTCTCTACGTCCTATTTAAGGATATTTTTATAAGCAGTGGCGTTCATAGACTACTTACTAGGGTAGGCAGTAGAGGTAGGTAGTGAGGTAAGCTGGTACTACTTTGTAAGATAGGTTAGGTACTGGTGGCGTTTTTATATGTCACGCACGTTAGTTAGGATAGGCACTGTTTTTCTGCCTATATGGAATTCACGCCCCTGGTTATAACTTATATTTCTAAATTTAAGTTCATAAATGTGCTTTTGTGGAAAAAATAAAGTTTGTGGTAATTAATCTTTCAAATCCCAAATTTTAATATACCTCAAAATTTTACTTGAACTTTGATCTTTTTTCACATCACAGAATCAACGTTTAATTGCTTGAAGTTCGAGCGATATTCGAACAATTGGAAATTTTATTGTGTTGATAACTGTTATTCCGGGATCATTTCGATATAACAGCAATTTTCGTTTTTACAGTCAGTTATCGCAAATTGTTCTTTAAGCCCTAACAAAAAATAGTCCTTGAATGTGTCGAAATAATTTTAAAATTGTATTAATTAAAGTACCTACCCTTACTAAGCACCAAAAGCTTTTTTTAAAGGTTTAGTTAATAAGTGTAAATGAAGCTCCATTATCACCCTTTTAGAATGTAAGTTTTAATTAATCTGAACGTGAAAAGATTTCGTACTCCCTTTGAAATAAATAATTATAGCTCCAACGTAGTATTTAAGGAATTTTTTGAAAAAATATAAAAAAATAAATATATATACCTATTAAGAAAGGTATGTTGGGGTGTTTTAGATATGTGGAACGAATGAGTGGGGAAATAACAGTAAAACTAATTTATAAGTAAAAACATCTGTTGTTGGAAATAGGAGCAGAGGAAGACCGCTGAAAACTTGTCATGATCAAGTTTTTCAATGACTTGAAATTAGTCAGTTCAAGAGTCGGAATAATCGGCGGGTGTATATAAGGAAATGCATGAACTTGTATGTGGTAAAGAATTTTAGCAAATACAGAGTGAAGAATTCTATCCTCTCAGCCTACCTCTGCGTATAAGCAGTGTGATGGTTAGGTAGATTGTTAAATTTCCTTATTTTGTTGGATGTTATTGCGGATATTATAAGATAGCGAAATCTGAAAATGTTCGTTTTCATTATTTTCACTAACGCCTCTATTATTTTTATTATTTTCGAGCCATATCTCACCTAAATCGTCAGCTCACTTGGAATCTGAGATATAGGATTTTTCCTTCATACCTTTGATCCTCTCCGGCATTTCAGTGTTGGAGGTTCAAAGGCACGAAACAAAGCAAACCATTTGTGGGAAATTTCCCGGGCACAAACCAGTGATTTTCTTTTTCCCGGCCAAATCCCAATACCCCACAGGTATATTTAATGTGCTCTTCAAATAGTCTCATTGTTTGCGGTCACGGGTACTTCGGTCAGATACAGCCTTCAAACAACGTGTTTCACGGTTTCGCAAATAAACGGCCTTCAAGATAAACAAAACAGAGATTGTCGTCTGATTTTGAGAAGTGATTTAAAATAAAAGAAAAATTTTCAAGCGAGAGTTGTTAAAATCCCTTTGATATTTTACCTGTCTGTTTTATATTTTTCCTTTAAATCTCATTTTTGTTACTTTTGCTAAAAATTAGATTTTTTGTAAAGTGAAACGATAACGTTATCTCCTTGAAGGTTTTTTCTCTGTTGCGTAAATAAAACAAATATAAAATATGCCGGTTTTTGTTTAAATTGTTTTATTCAATAGTCACCTAGTAAAAAGATGCTTCTGCCAGTTTCTAGACTTATTTTTATTTACAAAGAAAAGGAAAAATATTGAAAGTTAATTCATAGTTTAGGTGCGTTCAACTGTAAATTTCAACAATTCTGATTAAATGGTATACACGAGTATACATATCGCTCACTCCTTTCAACAACGTTATAAATAAAATAAAAACGTATATTTTTAGGTGTGCATGTTTTTGGAATGCCCTGAAAATGTACTACATCCCAGCAAAAGTGGCATATTTTTAACTCAATACTTGCCCGCTATAGGGCAGAAAGTGTTTTTGTATTTTGAAGAAAAGATTTGTTTAATTATTTTTTTTTAAATATACTAAATATTTTTCAAATGGAAAAAAAGAACATTCAGGTTTTACCTCAAAAGATCTGTTGCACAGTAAAAAGTTCAATAAGTGGCTTGATATTTATTTTTGGTATATTTTATAATATTTTTAAACTTTAAAAACGATCTCCTGAAAAGTCAAGTTTTTTTTTTACATTTGACGTTGTTGAAAGTGAGCGATATGTGTTTGTGTTAAGATGACAAAATTTTTTAGATAGTTAAATTTTTTAAAGTCCCTCTATACTTTATAACATTTTCTATACACCTAAATATGTTGTTAAAAATTTAATTCACCCTCCAGATCATGATTTATCACTTCGTTCTCCTAACGAGAGAATTTCATTTCTCGTCATAGCACATCATAATATCATTAATGCTTGCACTGTCCGAGCGGCTAGGTACAAATATTCTGTACAAGAAGTTTAACTAATTAAAGTTTTATAAACACGATATTATTTCATCTGAAATCAAACTCGAGATCTTGTCATGGTACTAATTATACGTTAAAGGTGAAAAAAAACATATTCATTCCAACATTTGAAATAATAATATGCTCTTATTTGTAGCCCGTATACAATTTGCCTGACACGAAGTTTTAAATTCGCTAAATTAACTCTTGTCGGGTTGTGAAGTATGTTTTGGTATCAAATGTGCTGTTTACATCATGCCTGTGGTAGAGGGACACGGTAATTGATTACTACTTTCGAAACATCCTGTACCCGTTGCTTTGTTCATCTAGTACAAGAAAACAAGAGTAAAACAAACAGACCGCTGATCAATAGCATAACCATCCCTTTTTAACCGCTAAGGAGGCTTTTCGAACCTTCCTGAAAATATCCATTGTTCATGTTTTTATTTTTTTATAATTATGTTTAAAACACGTTTTTCTGGTTTTATATTGCATTTTTTTCATTTTAAAAATACAAAATTAAAGCACATTTTCACGACCGTTGTTTGTTATTTTTTTAATGTTTAATTGACATTCATTTTAATTGGTTTAGTATGATTTATAAAAAAAAATCTACTTTCTGTGTAAACATTATTTTTAACGCTATAAGAATATCTAATATCCTTGTAAGGGTGCATAAACTATTAAACTTTTAAACAAATGACAGTTTGTATATTTAATTTTAAATTCTACAGAAACATACACATACTGCCATAAACGTCTGTTTGCATGTAGGTTTAAACCACACTTTATATGGTGGAGCTGTATTTTTTAATAAGTTTTACTCCATTTCTCTTTAAGTTGATTAATATCACCTTTCTTTTTTTTTTAAACGAGATTTTGTCTTTTACATTTTTTTATGTTACACTTCTTGTATTGTATTTTTGTCACGTGAGTTAATATTTTCTAAATTGCTATTTATAATTGCAAAACTAAAAATGTGAAGTATTTTATAATGTGTGTGTGTAAAGTATCTTTAAACAAGATAAGAAATAAAATAGAAATTTTCAGTGTTTTTAGGAAACATTTGAATTTTGATTAAAAAGGAAATTACTGATAAACATTTACGTACATTTTTTATGGGTCGGTTCTAGGATTGTTCCGTTTTTTCTGTTTAAAGATAGATACCAAGTAGGTATTCAGCTAATAATGATTTCTTTTACTGATTAAACATATATTTTTAATTTACACACTCATACACAAACGTTGTAATTATGGTATCATGCAGGTACAATTAGTGTATTATATGTACAGTTTTACTTATTTTTTACTTTTTTGTTTCACACTTTCTTTCAATTAAATTTTTTAATTTTTTTCCAATAAAGGGTGAAGCTAACAAGAGCTTTCTACTACACATCAACAAGTATTTACATATTTTACACAGTTATTCAAAGTTTAATTTGATTCATTTACGATTTAAATTTCCCAGAGCTGAATACAGATTACGCTAAAAGAATAATTACGAAAATAAATGTCTACCAAGATTTACGATGCGATGAGGAGTGAAGATATTAGGCATAAACGAAGAGAGATTAAGGCCCCGTTTTAGATAAAGGGTAGTTATAATGCCTAGAGAATGTGGTTATCATATTTACACGGATCTTCGTATGTTTGTAATGTGGTTAAATATGTAATTTTCCACCCCCTCCCACCGTTCAAAAAGGGTCTCAAAGTAACATTTCGCTATCCTTTATGCTAAAATACCAGAAATGTTTCATAATTTATTCACATGACAAATTACTAGATAATTGTTATAATTTTGTTACAAAATAAATTTCCTGATCAGAATTTCGTGTTAAATTTTATCATGAAGTCAGTGAAATAAAACGTGAATTTGAAATAAAACATTACACCCCAGACGCAGGTTGCTCGTATTAAGCTGTCAACACTAAACAATAAAAAAAAGTATAATTAAAAACCTGTTCATAACGAGCTTTATTGAATTTTAATTTAAATTCTTAATTAAACCCATTCATATGTTTTGAAAATTGTAGGTTAGTATTATTTATATATATATATATATATATATATATATATATATATATATATATATATATATATATATATATATATATATATATATATATATATATATATATATATATATATATATATATATATATATATATCTATATATATATATATATATATATATATATATATATAAATATATATATATCTATATATATATATATATATATATATATATATATATATATATATATATATATATATATATAATATATATATATATATATATATATATATATATATATATATATATATATATATATATATATATATATATATATAATTGATTTTTTGATAATGAATAATGAATTTTAATTTAAATTCTTAATTAAACCCATTCATATGTTTTAAAAATTGTAGGTTAGTATTATTTATATATATATATATATATATATATATATATATATATATATATATATATATATATATATATATATATATATATATATATATATATATATATATATATATATATATATCTATATATATATATATATATATAAATATATATATATCTATATATATATATATATATATTTATATATATATATATATATATATATATATATATATATATATATATATATATATATATATATATATAATTGATTTTTTGATAATGAATAATGAATTTTAATTTAAATTCTTAATTAAACCCATTCATATGTTTTAAAAATTGTAGGTTAGTATTATTTATATATATATATATATATATATATATATATATATATATATATATATATATATATATATATATATATATATATATATATATATATATATATATATATATATATATATATATATATATATATATATATATATCTATATATATATATATATATATATATATAAATATATATATATCTATATATATATATATATATATATATATATATATATATATATATATATATATATATATATATATATATATATATATATTTATATATATATATATATATATATATATATATATATATATATATATATATATATATATATATCTATATATAAATATATATATATATATATATATATTTATATATATATATATATATATATATATATATATATATATATATATATATATATATATATATCGTCTAATCCAAACGTTGTTCTGAAATGAACCTGCTTCTCAGATAAGATATGAATTAGAAAAATAATATTTAGTATATTTGTCACTCGAATAGCACGAATAAAGATATAGTACCCGCATCAATATCATACGCGAGTATTACACATCCATCCCATTCCAAGTTTTCATTAGAATATTTATTTACTATTGAATATTTATTACAAAACGCTCCATAGAATCGATGATTTATTTTCTACAAATCGTGCGCCATATCCTTCGCAAGAGGATGTTTGGATTATTTGTTCAGATCTAGTATCCTCATGAATATTAAGTGATTTTGAGATATGGTATAGAGTTTTTTTTCCCGTCAATCTTTTGACAAGCGAAAAACATATAATTGAACATATCTACTAAACAAACAATGTGTGGATATTGTATATAAAAAAAAAACAAAAACCTTTTTTTTTATCTAATGAAATGATGAAATCAATTTTTAATTTTGACTTTTATTTTTACATCGATGATTTCATTACTCAGAGTTTAGTAACAAAAAACTCAATAATTTGATTAATTACTTAATTTAACATTAAAACTATTTAATTTTACTCGTTTTTATTTGTTTGAATTCTGTTAATGCAAAACAAATAATTTAATTTATATTTACAAAATCTAGTGGTGCAACTTATAAAATATATTGTAAAATAAAAATGAAATTTATTTCAACATTCGATACAGCTATCCTAAAAAAGTAATTTAAAAATGCGTTGAAATTGTTTTGCAATTGTCATGCGTAAAGCAAATGGCTATTTTTTTTAACAATTTCAAAAATTCTTCCATATAACCTTTATAACTGATACCATATTAATATGATCTAATTGAATCTTTTACGAGTCTATTTTACAGAAAGTTTTCTTTAAAATTATATTACTCTACTACTGTGCATTAGGTTTTTTACAAAAAATATTTGCGTAAAATTTGGAAATATCAAATTTTATCACAATAATAACTCGGCTGTCCAAACTTAAAACATAGTAAGGGACATTTTTTGTAATACGTTTTTTTGCATTTTTGGACTAAGTAGAATCTACTTAGTCCAAAAATGCAAAAAAAAAACATACCACAAAAAAATGTCCCTTACTGTGTTTTGAGTTTCGACAGCCGAACTGCTTGAGCTTACTGCGTTTTGCTGTTGTATGTTTTTGGGTTGTTATGAAGACGCAGCCCTATAACATTAAACGGAAATGCACAATTCCTTTATGATAAATGTAATTAATGCATTCACCTGGTTTTAATGTAGTTGTTTCTGAGTTTTGAGCTCGGTGTATTTGCATTGGACAATGTAGTATCTCAATGAGCTTTAGGGGCGCGATAAATGGACCATTAGTAGCTTACAGAGAAAGCTTTACGTAATGTAATGTATTGCGAGAGAGCTTTTACGGGCGAATACTGTGGCATATATTTATTCATTTGAAGATGACCCCAGAGGCAGCTGTACGCTGGACTTTTAACGGTACTTTGTATTTAAAAATACCTTTTCAAAAATTTTCAATGCTGAAACTTTTTTGAAATATTAGCAATTATTAATTTTTATTAGATTTTTGTTTTTTGTTTATCGGTAATGCATTAATTCAAAAAATTTTTTTTTCCTACGTTTTCTTCCAACTAAGGTTGCCGCACCATGGAGCGTATTGGGCACTACATCACATTAACTTCGTTAACATTGTTCGTTTTTTTACAGATGCTAGCTAGTGTAGAGCGACATAAAATAAATATTTGATTTATTTTTTAATAGGTTTACCCACCCTAGGAATCAAACTCGGGATATCCAGTTCAATTGCCAATCAGTACTCTACGGAAGACAGACATTTTTTTTTCTTGTTTGTGATAGTATTTCTGCCATAGTTATATTAATTATCGCAACTTGATAATTGAAAAACAAACCCTCGTTTGTAGCCTTTTTTGAAGTTCTCTGAAGTTATCTATTCGAAACCCGAATTCTTTAACTGACTTCAAAAGCATACAAATTCGCAACATATTTAAAATAAATTAAATCCGACCGTATTTTATTCACAATGTGATTCATCGGAACGGGGTCAACTTCTGTACGCTTTTCATTGAATTCTTTAGCAAGAGGAAATTTTCGCTTTTTGGAAACTAAACTAAACGAAACATCGGAAACAAGGTACTCCTCTTCACATTTCCGGACTTGTGTTGTTTAAACTTAGCTGAACAATTTCCAAGTTTTAAGACTTTACGATCAATGGGCTAATTTACATTTTCTGGTCTTTTGCACTAAGAATATTGTATTAATATTTTTTTCTTTACAATGTATTAAATATAAACAGATGAAAAATAATGATCTTAGTATGTTTTAATTTACCTAAACCTAAGAAGGGGATTTGAAATTCCTCTAAAACAACGTTTTATTTGAAAACTTGTATTTTACTACTTGAGTATTATATTTTGTTACGACTAGTTTAAGATGTTACAGATACTTCCATCTACAGGTTTAAATATAAATTAAAAGTTTTTAGTTAATATTTAAACCTCTAGATAGAAGCGTTTGTAGCTTTCGAAATTATTCGTTACAAAATTAAGTACTCAAGTGGTAAAAAGGTATTTTATTTACAATTTTATATTGTCTTACCAAAAATTGCATGCCAAAACAATAAGCCCCCGCGACCTATAGTCAATTTTTTTGATACGTGATCCAATGGTTGAACGGTTCGTGTGACTGTGAGTTATTCATGGTTACTCGAGACATTTTATTTATTTCACTCTAAATTCTGTACTTCTCAACTGTGTAGAACTGAGACGGCGATTATAAATTGCATATTTTTTAACATTCACGCCACGACTCGCGCAGTCGATCTGTAAACACATTGGTGACTGCACGTCACTTGTTGACAGCTTCATATTATTATTACAAAAAATATTTCTATGAATAAACTAGGAGCTTTCAGATACTTTCCTTTGGAGCATGCTCAATTTTTAAAAACGGGTGAGTAAGATTAATATATCAAAACGTTGTATTTCTCCTCCTCTGAAGGTTCTTGTAAGTCTTAGTATTAATTCGATTATGAAGAACATCAATTTATTTCAGCGGATAAATTCGAGACATTTAAATTTCATTACAGTGTATAAAATTATAAATGTTCGTGTAATTAATTGCCGGGTGCTTCCGGTTCATGTTTTGAAATAATAACGGAACGAATTTAATTAAGATATTATTATTCTTTGATTATAGCTCTCAATTCTGCTGGCTTTTAATATATAAGATCTCATTTAATAACGTTAAAGATTTTTCATTTAAACTCTTTACAAAAGCATTGTGAAGTCAATATTGATATCTTTACTCTTATATATATTTCCTAATCATTGAGATTAAATTTAATTTTGAATGAATGCTCTTGTGCTTTTTGCGGAAGCAAAGAAAATTCGTTCGGTAAGATTTTTTTTTTTTTTTTTTCTAAAAAAAGCAATTCAAGTTTCATGCTGGTACTCAGAGTTATATAATTGCTTTACTTTATAAATAAGATAAAAAATTTGAATCAAATTTGTACGATTCCTGCTAAATTGTTGAAAAATAAATATGCTTTTTTTACCTCTATATGATATAATTCATATTGCGATGGTATTTTATTTCGTAAGGAAATCAAGACTGAAAAAAAAAAGTACTTGAGAATCAATAAAAAATAGTTTATAATTGAAATCATATCGTTTTTGCTTCGAATGCATTTGTTTTCATATCATTCGGATGACTAGTAAGTTTATTAAATATTGGACGATTTTTTTCATAAGAATTTAAATATTTATGTATTTTTCACAACATTTTAAGAGTGTCCAAATCTTAAAAAAAGATATTAATGAAGGAGCATACAATGGATCATTATAAATTAAAGTAAAATATAAATAAAATTAACGGAAATTAAGTAGTGTGATTGTCAACCATGGGTTAAATAATGACTGTTACACAGTGTTTAAAATGATCACTTAAACCAGCCAAAAACTGATTGTAAGCCCTGCGAATGGTAAGACTTTTATATTATTCTTCGTCTTAGTTAAGATACTAACATTAAAACATCTCGATTTATGAGATAACCTAAGCAAGGCACATTTTTTATTACAAACTTTAGATAAATCTCTAGCGTAAAATGTTTGGAATTACGTCATAAATTTTCTCATTTTACAGCATTGATATACTTACTTATTTATGTGTTTCCTTTGATTAACAAACGACCATATATATTTTGTCTTCAAAGGCTCTTCAATCAGAAATTTATATTTATGCTTTAAACCTTTCATTACTCTCTTCTTTTTAATAATTGATTATTCCTTAATCGTGATTGAGGTTATATTTACGTCATAATATGTGAATTACATTCCTCTGTGAACATTACACCCCTTTGGGAATTCATCTAAACTTCCTCCGGAAATAGGCTCTGAAACCACCAGTACAGCCTCCGTAATGACGGCCCTTCTTATATATACATGAGGGCTTCCTATATACCCACTCACATATCTCTTTCCCTTAAAACATATAATTATACAACGGTAGTTAATTTTGAATGTGACCTAGATTATTTTACACTCTTTATATTTAAAAATAAAGCTTTGTACTTTACCTTTTAAAAATTAATGATAAAAAACAGTGATTAAAGAAAACACTTGTTTTTTACCACTTGAGTTTTATTATAGACTACATGTTTCAGAAGTTAAACTTCCATCATTCAGGTCTGTATAATAACTGATGATGAATGATGGAAGTTTAACTTCTGAAACATGTAGTTTATAATAAAACTCAAGTGGTAAAAAACAAGTGTTTTCTTTAATCATTGTAACATGTCTTACCACAAAGTTAATGTCGAAACAATAAATAAAATAAAAAACAGTGTTTGAATTTTGTTCTATAAAGTTTTAAAAATTTGCAAAAAAGAATCATAATAACACACCAAAAAGAAAAAAAGTTTTTTCATTTTGTCTCGGTGTACGGTAATCGTACGTTTAATTGTATAGGCAATTTACTTTACATTTTTGGTTTATCATGAACTTTAAAAATATTATTTGACTAAAATTAATATTATGATTTATCATGAAACGAATATCGAATTTATATACAAAAGTTTTTGAATTACAATACATTTTCCAGAACGAAAAATTCAAATACGAAATTCATGATTTGTTTTTCAGGTATTTTAATATAAAATTCATATTTTTAAGGCCTTATCTCAATAAATTTTACGACAAATAGAAAAAAGGTAATTTCGTTTTAATAATACAAATTAAATTGCATTTTATTTCTTAAATCGTTTCATAAACTCAATTAGAGGTCTACACCAAATGTTGAATTTTAAATAAACATGTTTTGTAAGTATTATATATTCATACCTATCATATGGTGCATTTATATTGTCAGTATGTGGGATAAAAGCTTAGTATTAATGTACGCCAAGCAAAATTCGATCTAAACATTTTCGAAAGCTTTGGCATAGGTGTTCAATAAATTGGAAAATAAATAGTAGGTAACAAACACGAACATTTTTATTCCTTGGAGCTTACATGTAAAAAGCTTGACATGGTCAATTCACAACTAGTTGAAAATGTGGGCTTTTAATAATCGAGTTGATGCATCAATTATTATGGTCAAAAATTAAAACAATGAGAGAAAAACCACCCATGCAACATATCTGTTTTTTTTTACAAAAATTATCTTGTTTTATAAATCAATGTGAAACCATAAAATGATTCTCCCTTCATATGAATACAAAAAATAACTGACTTCTTCAATATACTGCATTATGAGCGGAGAGGATAGAACACCACACCAACCTGTCTTTGCAAACAATCTTCGCCTCTTTCAAATTCACTCAACCACGCCAATTATTCCGTCTCCTGACCTGGCCACTTAAAACCTTAAACACTTATTGTTTTCGATTTTAAATCATCAATTTTAAATATCGTCAATTTACATTTCACACGACTGAAAAAGTATATATGTATTTCATGGTTCAAGTGCAGATTTTTTATTTTCTCCTATGATCAAAGATCCTGTCCGCCTCTGTGGTGTAATGGTCAGCGTGTTTAGCTACCGTGCCGGAGGTCCCGGGTTCGATTCCCAGGCGGGGGGGCGAAAATAAATATTAGTGATTTTACACTGTAATATTTATTGAATATTACCCTGGACTGGTTCCTGAAGCGCAAGAGTGATCACCTTGCCTTCATGTAAGTAATGATCAAGATAACACTGCGTTGATTCGATGCAGTGCCCTATGCACCATTGGGTGCGGATAAGGGTTATAAGTAAGTATAAGTATAAAATGATCAAAAAATATTATTCCTTATGTTACAATATTTAAATATCTGTTTATTTGTAATTTAACCTGTTCAATTTTCTAATTGAATAGTTAAACAAATTTATGATATTAAAAATAAATTGCGCAGACTTACGTCTCACAATTTAACTCTCGTCATATTTTTTTTTAATCTTACTTTTTTTCTTTAAGAAATTTTTACTGTAGTTTTTAGTTGTAGTAGAATTATCTGCATAAAAATTCAACGAGCTACAAATATAAATACTTACTTGACTTTTTATACTATATTGATGTTAGTTTGTTCAAGAAGAATTCTTTGAAACATTAATACAGAAATAAAATATGAATAATACATTATCAAAGCAAACAAATACTTAAGTAGAATGTGTATTAATAAACTCTCAATATGATTTCAATAGCTATTAAATAACATAAAAGTAATAACAATTCAATTCAAACCCTTATCCGCACCTCAATGGTGCACAGTGTTATCTTGATCGTTAACACACGAAGGAAATGTGATCAGCCCTCCGCTTCAGGTACCAGTCCAGGGTAATATTGAATAAATATTGTAGTGTAAAAATCACTTGTATTTATTTGACCCCCCCCCCTGGGAATCGAACCCGGGACCTCCAGAACGGTAGCCGAGCATGCTGACCATTACACTATGAAGGCGGACATAGTAATAACATTTTAACATAATCAAAATGAACAAAATTACATCTTGGTACATATTTTTAAATGTGTCTATTAAAAACGTTAATCAAATCCTTACTTCGGAATGTAAAAAAATATTCTAATACATTCATAAATAAATTTATGAACACATACGGATCTAACTTAGTTATTTTTTATTGTAGCAATCCCATAAATGTTGGAAAATATAATGAAGCCTGAAAACAATTACGGGCCTCGGACATGAAAACACAAAAACGCTTTCTGCATATTAAACACAACCAAACAAGCCATACATTATTCCCGAGCCATATCGCGAATGTAATTTTTGATAAAACGTGTTATCGTAAAGAATGTTATATTATTATACGGCTGTGTATACTGTATCTTGCATCAGTAAGTAATGTGTAAAACCCGAGTGTAAACTGTATTGCGGGTTTGCCAGCGACCGAAAAAAAACTGAAAGATTAATTTATAAAAAAAGAGAGTGAATGCTAGGAACATGTTGCGAAGTGCACTAAAATAAATTATAGCAAATAAAAACATTTTCTTGAAAGCTGAACTGGCAGTACTCCTGGTTCCAACACTAATGTATGGAAGTGAAGCATGGAGTTGACAAAAAAATGATGAACGTGCATTAAAGTAACTAAATGCAGTCGAAATGCGATCTCTTAGACGAATGTGTGGCAAAGCGATGTATGATAGATGTTCGAATGGTGAAACAAGGAAGGAATGTAAATCTGACGTAAGCATTATCGATATTGAGATTAAGTGATCCCTTTACACTCGTGTAACATTCACCAATTCTAGCCTATGACGGTTGTAAGCCCCGTAAATGCCCAGACTTCCATATTCATCTTCATATTTGTTTAGATGTCAAAAAAATTATATGAAAAATAACTCCTATAATTGGAGATAATCCAGATTTGTAAACAAGTATTCGGATACACTCAAAATGTTGTAAATACTTATTTTTTAGCATAAAAGCAGTATTATTTCCCATGAAAAATATAGTGTTACTGATTGGGGTGGTTGAACATTCAGTAATTATATTCACTGTCACTTAAGTCCTGATAGTGTTTTCGTGAATGGGCAGATTGGCTACTCGCAGCATTTTACTACAGCATAAGAGAGGTAAAACCTTGCACTATTTTTATTTCATCCTAGACATAACAGAACCTAGATTAGACTATAAGACCAGCCATATTTATTTCTTCATAGAGAGAATCAGAGCTATATTTTAGAAGTATTTGAACGCGGTCAAAATGTTGTGTATGGCGCTTGGCATTATAGAACAATCAGCGAGCCCTGTTTATACTGTGTTCAAGCCCTTAGGGAGGAGTCACGTGCACTTCGCCCCTAGAAGCAACCCCTATTTTTCACAATTCTCACACCTTAATCTTAACATCCCCTCCACTTCTGTCATAACGTACGTGCCCGCCGGTGTATGATTTCCACAATTTCTCTGTTTTTTCCTCCAAAAATTTGAAGAAAAAATGTTTTGTTTACTTTTCGGCTTCAATAATGCTACTCTACGTTGATTTCGGAATAAAATTGCTTGAATTGGATATTTTAGGCGCGAAACAACATCCGTGTTGCAAATTTTGTCTCACATATCTTTCATCATGTTATGATTTTTATTATCCTGTGATTTTTTTTAAATCTATTTTTGAGTTTTACGTCTTGTTTATAAATCAATTTATAATCAAACACCTAAACATGGAAGGGCGAAGGTACTGATAACCTAAGGAGGTTTTCGATTTCGTTTCTATGTCAAAAATACTAGGAATTAAAAAATAGTCACGGGCCGCAAAAATATTTTCTATTTTTATAAAATGCTATTAATTTCATCCAAAAATCAAAGTTTTCTAGTATTTTTGTACGAAGAATCAAAATATTTGTCTGACTTAAAACCGGGACTTACATTGTTAGACGCTGTAATTTTAAATAAATTGTAGAAAAGGAAATGTTTTCAAATTATAGAACATATTAAACCCTTGTGTTAATTTTTTTACTCAATATTCAATCATTGTGTCACATTTATAACTTAAATATTATTAATTTTACTTATGTATTTTTATGCATATTACTACCTTTCACAGGAAGATTCAAACTAAAGGAATATGAATTTTTTATGTATGTATTCACTTTTCTTTAATATTTGTTTTTTGATTCCTGAAAAAATATAAAAATTGAAACGAATATTTAAATCATTTGTTTATTTAAATGAAATTAAAAACTTTGTTACATATTTTAAAACCTTTACAGTACACATTGCACCATATACGAGTACATATTGCTCACTCCTTTCAAGAACGTCATAAATCAAAAATTGTCAATTTTCAGTGGTGCATGTTTTCGGAATGCCCAGAAAATGTACTATATCCTAGCAAAAGAGGCATATTTTTAACTTAATATTTACTCGCTACAGGGCAGAAAGTGTTGTTTTTGCATTTTGAAGAAATGGTATTGTTTAACTATTTTTTTGAATACACTAAATATTTTTTAAATGGAGAAAAAATTTTCAGGTTTTACCTAAAAAGATCTGTTGCACAGCAAAAAGTTCAATAAGTGGCTAGTAATTTATTTTTAATACATTTTACTATACTTTTTAACTTTAAACACGTTCTCCTGAAAAATTCAGTTTTTATTTTATTTATGACGTTCTTGAAAGGAGTGAGCGATGTATCAAAAAACAGAAGAGACTCTTCTTCAGTTGTTAGATATTCTAAAATTCTTGTGTAAATTCAATAGATATATGAATACTTCCGTACCATATGTGTGTATGTGATATAACACCGGAATAATCCTCTTGAACACACGCTTTCTGTTTGCAAATTTTATTCACTTGTACTTCCCGGGCACTTTGAGTGTCGTTCCATCTGGTTTGTTTGCGGAATGAAGGAATTGACTCGCGATATACGACACAGTCGGTTTCTTGCAGACACGTTGATTGATGTCCCCGGACTGTTTATTCATCTCTCTCGCAGCGACAAGCCTCCGCCTTTTCGTTTGTTGTTGGTTCAGCAATTCTGTATAGGAGATTAGATTCCATCCATCTTAAAATATCACCAGATCTGACAGGATAAGGACATTTTTTGGTATTTTTATATTTAGAAATGCGTGCTTGCCATAAAATTCAACCTCTAAAAGACAACGAATGTCATTGAAATGTAATTTTTTATAAATAAAATAAAAACATAGTACCCATGTCCTTCCACAAAAATCGATATATTAATATATCGATTTTTGTTTTTTGTTTTTTATGCATAAAATATAAAAATAATTTTTCTTTGGTGCACAATATCACAGGGTGTACATGGTTACATTGATCGTTAATTACTTCAAGATATGATCAGTTTTGTACTATAAGTACTAGTACAGGTGATTAAATAATAAAAGGGTGAAAAATCACTTATATTTATTTTTTAACAGGGATCTTCAGCATGTTAATCAAATATGCGTACCACTTCACTATGGTGACGGAAAGAAATAACATTTAATAATAAAAGTACTAACTATAAACTGGTTTTCATATTTTTACATCCATTTTTTTTTCGTTAATACGGCGTTCCGAAAAGTAATTCGCTTGGTAGAGGATTTAATAAATTACTTAAAAAAGACTATTATACCATTAATTATATAACATCAAACCACGAGTGTAAGTCCCTCTCTAAGCACAAGAGCTCAGTCTCTTTTTTGGAGAAGCACAACGATTCGAAATATAAAAGTTTTACATATCTATAAATGTTTCAAATGTATTATGTTATAAATAAAAATGTAAATAAAAAATAAAATAAAACTTCTTTGTTAAATGTATAATAAAAATTAACTATTAAATTGTAAAGTTCTGGTTCTAAGGCTAGTAAGAGAATCTAGGATTAAACTTTACTTCACTATAACTTCATTCCTTTCTAACACTCTCTCTCTCTAAAAAACTCTCTTTTTCGAAACAAGAAAATTAAAAAATTAAATTCAATGAGTTTTAATATTTTCATGTGTTTTGCTTTAACGAATCCTTTGTTTTGTATTCCCAATCCACTTAAGTGCTCTTTGTAGTATTCCTATTGCTACAGACAATTTTGACCTCGTTTTTTATAAATTATGTTACGGTTTCGCACTGCTATAATGTTTAAAAAATTAAAAAATTATCTTTAATGATTGCTTTTACGTTACTGATATTGTTGTACTTTTAAAAACTTTGTTATAAATTTTATCCTTTATGAGGTATCTATCTAAGAATATATATACATGCTAAGGCAAAAACGAATGAAAACTCAAGCTTTATATTCGAATTAAAAGTAATTTTAAGTTTATGTGAGATTCAACATATACATATTATACATACATACTTTTCATATATTTTTTTATGAAAATAATCTCAAAATTGTATTAAGTCTATGGCTTCAATCAAAGCTTTATTTTTTTGAGCTTTTAAATAAAAATAACGAATTAAAAAAATCATTCGGAATAAATATTAGAAAACACATAAAATAAATATTTTATTTTAAAAAACTAAACATATTTAAACACTAAACCAAAAAATATGCCAACCTAGTTTTGTATAATAAATACAAAATGCCAGCAACAGAAAAAAATATGTGTAAGGGTTTTTTTTCAATGTTTAGTCAGTTATCCAACAGCTTAACATTTTCAATTATTTCCAACATTTTGAGTGTGTCCAAATACTTGTTCACAAAATCTGGATTATCCTCAATTACAGGAGTTATTTTCATATTATTTTTGACATCCCATCAAAGATGAAGAAGAATATGGAATATGGATTCGGACCTCACATACTAATATAAGAGTTTCTGCTTAATAAAAAGCTTCTTTACATCTCACCAAAAGATGTCTCTAGTGAAGTTCTAGTGATTCAAGAACTAGGTTTCTAAATTGGTTCATATATATAGAACTTCCAAGAATTTGAGTAGTGTGGTTGTCAATAATGGGTAGAATTGGTGAATGTTACACGTGTGTAAAGTGATCACTTAAACCAGCCTATGACGGTCGTCAGCCCCGTAAATGCCCAGACTTCCATATTCTTCTTCATCTTTGATGAGATGTCAAAAAATAATATGAAAATAACTCCTGTAATTGGAGATAATCCAGATTTTGTGAACAAGTATTTGGACACACTCAAAATGTTATTCATAGATTCATAGAGAATAAAGCAGCGTTTTCCCAAAAAAATGTGAAATTGTAGAAAATAATTTGGGGACGTGTTTTAACATTAATTCAAACCCTTACTTATAAAATTTAGGAACTTCATAATACAAATACCTGTATTTTGCTAAACGAAAATATTTGATATTTTAAATTAATTCAATAAAATTGAAAAAACCTAACGCGTTAAGTTTTTAAATAAAAGAGTGCTTCGCTTGGTGGAAACAATTAAATTTTAACAGGCACAATCTCAATGCACCGCTCACTGTTTTATGAATCCAGAGTAAGTGCGCTTTGCTTCACCGACCGCCATACATTTATTTGAATATTTATTTTACGTTTTCCAATCTGAAATTCGAGGAAGGAAAAGAAGTCCGCTCTTTCCTTTTCCGTTCTGAATCCTCCCCCGGACCATTATAACCGAAGTGAAACCTTCAGTAACCAACCCCTTGAATATATAGCCTGCAGCAAATACAAACCAACCTATCCTTATTACTATATTATATGATATATTTTATTATTCAACCTCAATTGCTCGCCGTAATCCATTGTATTTAAAACGAAATCAACTTTATAAAATTAATAAGTTTAAATGAGTACTGAGTGGTAAGTACTTTTTCTGCAGTAAAAGTATAAATTTTGATAGCTTTTAAAAATTTATTAAATACATTTTATTTCTGGAGTTGTATCACATTTTAAAGGATTTTTGTGAAGAGAATTAAAATTTTAATGTATTCTTAAATAAACGTGTGTGTATATTTATAAATAATATATATATATATATATATATATATATATATATATATATATATATATATATATATATATATATATATATATATATATATATATATATATATATATATATATATATATATATATATATATATATATATATGTATATATATATATATATATATATATTTATATATATTATATATATATATATATATATATATATATATATATATATATATATATATATATATATATATATATATATATATATATATATATATATATATATATATATATATATATATATATATATTTATATATATATATATATATATATATATATATATATATATATATATATATATATATATATATATATATATATATATATATATATATATATATATATATATATATATATATATATATATATATATATATATATATATATATATATATATATATATATATATATATATATTTATATATGAAAGCTAACAAAGTTCTTTTATTACCCCCATTTAGACCTATATATGTAGATGCAAGCCCTTCAGTTATACTAATGCTCAAAATCTTAACTCATTAGGAATATATCACTCACAAAAGAAATTCAATTATTTCGTAATATCAACAAAAAAAAAAATATTGACATTTTCACTATCAATAACTGTTTGATTAAAATAAAAGATATAACGGCAATAACATAATTGAATCATATTTTAAAATCAAAGTGCGTGCTATGGGTTTAAACTAGCAAACACGCATGAAATATAATTGCATATTTTAAATTGAAATAACTAGCGGTTTACTGCTCTCGACAAACACATTTTGAGAAAATTTAAATGTATTTCAGTCCATTTCAAAATAGTGATAACGATTTTATTAAATGAGGTTTATTGCTATATTAAAATGTAGCTTTATTAAAGCGTGCTTTTTCTTAAATTTACACCTAGCGATTACGAAGTCACGCTTTTTTGTATGTACCTATGCAAAGTACCTTAAGTTGAATAACTTTAAACTAAACTTTGCACAGGGTAGAATTTATTTAACCCTGTATTTTGTTCACACACTTGAAACCATTGCGAGAATCTTATAGCTTTCACATTAAAATGGTCACATAGAACAATATTTGACTTAGGATTTTAAAACTATTTCCTTTTGTTACAAAACTAAACCTCATTATTATTGTAGATAAATACTAAATAAGTATTCTTTTTTAAAAGAAATTTATCGAATTAATTATATATTAACATTTAATAAAATATATACTATCATATTACATACTTAAAGAAATACATTTGTGCTAAAAAAATGTTTATACACTTTGTACTATGTATTGGCTACAGTTATTTATATCACTTACTCAAAACAGAGATCCAGTTCTTAAAACAAGAATTTTCTTTACATGAGATCGGTATATCGGATAACATTTTCCACTTTTGAAATATAAATAATTTTGGTGTTGTAAACAGTAACACAATTGATACGCTTGTAATATGATATATTTTTTTTATCTATGCCAGTCTCTCTGAAAAAACTTTTGGTTTTAAAGAACTAAAATTGAAGTAAAAAATGTCCATGAGAAAAACAAAGATTATTTTGGAAATGTATTTGGAAATTATTTAGAATCATACTTAAAACCTTTACCGTAATACGCATACTATTATTATTTTAATGAAATACTTAAACTAATTCAATTTAAATTCATTTTGTCAGGAAAAATTATACAAAATCATGATTTTCATCCCCTGCCTTGTTGTGTATATAACATTTATCTAGCCTCACACTAGTCTGATGATGTCGGTCACGACGAAAGCCGGTCGCTGGTCAAATAAAATTCATGTGAAAAAAACTACTTTATTCTATAAAATGCATTTTCACCAAGAAATGTCAGTACAAAACTTTAAAATAAATTAATTGATTAAATTTTCATTGAATTATGTATTTATGATAATCGTTTTAACCTTTTTTGCTAACGGTATCACACCCATCCGAGGGCTTGAGTTGATTTTGATAATTGACCGCGTTATGCATTTTACAAATTCCAGTAACGTACCACGGATTCCCATGAAATTTCCGGGAACGACCGTTCGATTTACCTCCGGTACATTCTGGAATCCCGGAACTAAATAATGTACTTCGTAAAATAAAGTGCTCGAAACGCAGCAAGTACGAACTCGCTTCATTTTATTATTCAATTACAGGACAGCAGGTGTTCGGTTGGGAGCGAATACTTAGCAAACATTAAACAATCAACAAAGTAAGGCGTCGTAATATCCCACAAACATTAAACCTCGGTATGATTGATAACGCTCTAATTCTGATGACGTATCTTTTGAAGGGAGTGAAAAGGAGGTTAGAACACTCGTTCTCGAACAAATGATATTACAAAGCTCTAAGTTCAGATTTTACAGTAGGGAGGCGCGTATAAAAGTTTTAAAAGTTGTGCTTTTTCGTTGGTTATAGCAATAAGCCCGCAACTGATCTGATTATGCAAAAAGTTTTATACAATATTAACAGATTAATATTACAGCATGAAGTTTGATCTTACGAAGTAAAATATACTTAGATAAATAAAACAAGTATGGAATTTTTAATTTTTAAACTATTTAATACGTGTTTTACATACATGTTTATCACGATGATATTATTTATTGATGAGGCATTAACTTGAGAAATTACATGGTGATTTAAATATTAAAAATTAAACAGTTGTATAAAAACCACTTATCAGTTTATTAGTGTAAAAATGACTAGTTCTGTCGAAAATATAACAGTTTGTAATTTTCACCTGTAAAGATCATCTGTGGTTCTCAAAACTAGTCACGTTTACATTATTTAAATAAAAAATATCGTTAACCATTTTTTTTTATTTCAATACTAAATGACCACATTTATATTCTTTATAGGGTTAAATGAATGATTTTTTATTTAACTACGGAAAATTCTAATTATTCCATCTCTTTTTATTTTTGTCAAACCGAATGGTGCATAGATTATTATATTTGATTGATGCCAAAATTAAACATAAAAACTATTTTTTGTGTGTTATCATAATAAATTTATAATCGATTGATAACTCTTCATTAAATTGTAATACAACTCAATTTTAGTTTTAATGTAATTATTTAAGCCGACCGTGATTAAGTTTTCAGACGGTGGTTAGTTATATAATGTGCATATATCTTCAGCCTAGGCAGGTGAGCTTTTCAGCTTTAGGAGAACCTAGTTTCTCGTCATAATTACATTCTTCCGCCCCAGTTCTGCTGAGGGCTGGAAATTGTCGTCCTAGAAATTAAAGCGGGAAAAAGTCTTATGAAGGCGCATAATGAAATACTGATTATTTTCTGCTGGGATTTTGTCGTATTCGCAGACATATTTATTTATATCACAGGATAAGCAAATACAAAATTTAGTGGATTTTATTACAACGAATAACCGGATTTCCTGAAAAACTAGTTTATAATCAGTAACTATCAAATTCAATAATTTTAACCACATTCATCAATCAGAAAAACTACATAAAATCTGTTTTACTTTTGTTTATAATTACGAAATAAGGCAAACAAATAGGAATTCAAAAAATATTTGTTGATTTTTTTTTAATAACATTCTTAATTTATCACCCCAAATTTATTCCCTCAAAAACCACCAAGGACTTTTTAAATTAAATTTTTAATATAAACCTATCTTCTATCAATGCTACTTTTTTGTTGTTGTCTGTGGAGTGTGATTAATTTACTGCATTTAAATAAGAAAAAGGTTATTAAATTTAGATTTTTATTAATATTGTATAAAGTACATAGCGTAAGATAAAGTAAATAATAATTATGTTAAGATGAGAAGCCCCAATTTATAAAAACGATACATTAAGCGAAATATTTTGTCTACAAATAATATAATAAATACGTGTTTTTTCGGACAATATATTTAATAAACCTTATCTTGAACGTAAATTGGGTTATTTAAAAGAACACTTTATTTCAAAAACGAGGATACCAGAGTTTAATTTAACATATGCATTTATTAAAAGCTAATTAAGGTATTAAAGCCAGCAGGCTGCAATCGATGTTTAATGTAATTTTTCCTAGAAATACTCGTCATTAAATTCAACTTATTTGAATTGCACATTACAAATTTATTGCAGTAAATCATCCTTTAATTTGGATTTTTTAGAAATATATAAACTATTGTATGTTTAAAATAAATCGTATCATTCGGCCATGTTATGCATTATTGCATGATTCATGAAAGACAAATAGCTAACAAATAACATAATTAACAATAATTGTAAAAAAGTGCTACTGGCTTGGGAACACCCAGTGAGGTCACATTATTGTAAATTTAAAATCATTATTATATGTACGACGAAAAATAAATGTATTAACGTATTATTGTAAATCAAATCTGTGTACTTTACGTAATGAAGAGTAAATAATTATATTGTATCATATTATTAATCACCAGTGAAATACATTTATGAAACACTAATAGAACTGAAACATAAATTATGTCGCATTTATATCCGAAACTAATATCAATTCATATTCAAACACGGTAATAGAAAGTGATATGAGAATTTGAGTGATGGTGATAGATGTTACACTGTACAACCACACACATATTACGTACACTCGCATCTCAATGTACCTAGGATTAATGGATAGTTTTGGGCCCATAAATTTGTAATTTTAGGCATAATCAAATGTCTAATACAAGTGAAATCTGTCGCGTTTTCAAAAAAAAATAATTGAAGTTTGGAACTCATACAAGCCAGAAAAATACCATTACGACATCTTACCGCTATTTGCATCCTATAGTGCATAGAGCATTGCATCAAATTGATACAATATTAATTTCACCTTAACTATATGAAAGCAAGGAGATTAACCCTGTTTTTTGTAAAAGGTAAATAATCTTATACTAACTAACGAACCATCGCACCATTTCCCGCCGAACGTGGGTTGAGAGAATAGAATGCCACACCAATATGTCTTAAGAAACAATCTTAGATAATTTCATATTCATGCATGTCCTCATACATATCCACCGGTTATTCCTAATATGACAATTTTTAAGAATTTGAAATACTTGATCACACATACCAAGTTATATCTGGTATACTTATATAATCTTTATAAATATTATAGTGAAAAATAATTACATATTTATTTTGAACACCCTACAAATCGATTTCGGAAAAACAAAGACAGTAGCTAAATGCTATAGATGAATACTATGGTAGCTATTCTATTGACTATTGAGGCGGGATTAACAAAACATCATATGCGATACAATTTTTATATAAATATTAACGCATGTATAATTTAGCTTTATACAATATGTGACCTGGCTTTTGGTACGCATATGCAGGTAATGCTTGTTGACATGAATTTATCATCCAACCAACCCATTAAGCCGCGTTAAGCTAACCCATATCAGTAATGATAAGTTTGCATTCATGATTCAAATTACCTTTTTCCCGCTGTGAAAACAAAAGTAATTACACTTTTATATTA
The DNA here is from genome assembly GCF_059751285.1 of Brachycentrus maculatus. Lineage (NCBI taxonomy): Eukaryota > Metazoa > Arthropoda > Insecta > Trichoptera > Brachycentridae > Brachycentrus > Brachycentrus maculatus. Next base: position 334,119 of record NW_028280781.1, read on the forward strand.
AAATTTCATATTAAATAATATATTTGACACACCTTTCTAGTTAAAACACGTAATGTTTTATAATTTTCATGGATTAAAAGTATTACATTTGCCCTCTGTCCGCACTTAAATGGTGCATACAGTACCTCATAAGTTATGAGGGCGGTGTCAACTTCTTTATTAATTATGTTCTATGAAGACAAGATCGTCTGTTATGCTCTTCAATAAGAAATGAGTTAAGTATTTTTTTAAGGTACAGGTCGTGTGCGTGAAAGCCTTTGTTGCGACGCCCTTACATCCATTAAAAGACACTGTTTGGTGTGCCTTATGGGCAGGTGGTATCATTGGCCAATATTTTTTTTATGAAAAAGCTGGCCAGAGTGTTACGGCCAATGAAGAGCGTTACAGAACCATTGTTGTACCGTCATATATAAAATAATTTAAAACATATTTAATAGATAGACTTTTCGAATAAAAGTTGCATTTTAAAAGTCGTCATTTTTAGAATCATATCAGATCACATTCAATCGACACACTTTAAATGTCACATGTTGAAAGTTGTTGCACCATCATATGTAAAGTCATATAAGAGCATATTGAATCTTTGTTCTATTTGAATAGGAGTTACATTTTGAAGGTCGTCATAGTTTAAAGAGCAGAGTAAAAAGTAAAAGTAGCAAAGCACCTTCAAACGATGTACTTTTTTTAATAAATGTTACATTTTAAAAGTCATTGCACGGTCATATGTTAAATCACATCAGTGCCCAATATAACGTTCTAACGCAATATTCAGATGGGCAGATCTCTTACATATTGCGACACGAGAAGATTGATGTTGCGAAGTTGAAACCTAACTTTTCTTGAATATGAATTCGGCTAATATTTCATTTCAACTTAAACAACGTGACATGTTACTTGTCGCCAGTGGCATGTTGAAAGTTGTTGCACCATCATATGTAAAGTCATATAAGAGCATATTTAATCTATGTTCTATTTGAATAGGAGTTACATTTTGAAAGTCGTCATAGTTAAAAGAGTAGAGTATAAAGTAAAAGTAGCAAAACACCTTCAAACGATGTACTTTTTGAATAGATGTTACATTTTAAAAGTCATTGCACGGTCAATTGTTAAATCACATCAGTGCCCAATATAACGTCCTGACGCAATATTCAGATGGGCAGATCTCTTACATATTGCGACACGAAAAGATTGATGTTGCGAAGTGTAACCTAACTTTTCTTGAATATGAATTCGGTTAATATTTCATTCAACTTAAATAACGTGACATGTTACTTGTCGCCAGTGGCGGAAAGAACAATAAAATGGCTTTATTCTAGTTAACTTACAATTCCGCGTTTACATGTTTTTTTATCGGGATATTTATGGTACTGCTTAATCAAGACACGGTACATACACGAGTACTTTTATAGTAAAAAAATCACTGCGGCATTGACCGTTGGCGTCGTACAAATCGAGTAAATTTTATAACCGAATGAATTTTTTCGTATACATTGAACATTGTCAATCCATATTTCAAGCTTTTTTTTATATAAGGAAAGCATTACAGTGGCGATATTTCTTTAAAAATTCAAGCAACCATAATTTTAAAACGCATAAACAAACACCAGTTACGGATCAAACTGTCTGACAAACCGACCTGAAATATATTTTTTTACTTCAACTTTTGATTGATTTTTCGGTATTTCAATAAATATTTTTTAAATATTAAATACCTGCTGACTAGCCACGCGTATCTGTAGCTCTGTTTGGATAAATATAAAACAAAGAAAAGAGGAGTCGCACATTTCAAATACGTTTTATTTCATTTGGTTTGTAGATATACAATATTTTATACAGCTCTCGATAAGCACGTTATCTACCATTAATAGTGTTGTATAATGAGTATGTATCTGCTACACTCAACAGATGGCGCTGCCATTGCTTTTAAAAAACGTGAATTGTTAAAAAAAGTAGTTTGTTTTGTTGACTCAGTTGTTGTTTTTTACCTGTCACAGGTATATAAAAATACGTGACTATTCCAATACAACGTCGTGTAAAAATATTAAAGTAATCGGCTTATAACTTAAGAAGATTTGAGATTTAAACAAATGAACATTTACATTTTTATTCTTATAAAAATATAAAAATAGAGAAGTATTTAAATGCAACGTTGTGTCAAATCAAAATCAAAAGTCAAGTCAAAATTTCAAAGCAATCGGAGAATAACTGGAGAAGTAGATTTGATATTTTGAACCAACGAGCATTAATATGTTTCATCGTTTCGCATTCACTATGATATTAATGTAAGCTGAATATTTTAAGTGAGTTTGACTTAAAATTTACTTAGTGATTCTGCACACGTTTTATGATTTCATCTTATCTTTGAGGAGTTTTAAAATGTAGCATAAAATCTCTGCGTGGTTTCGAACTATAATTTAACTGTGCGACTAGTTGCATTTTAATGCTTTCAGTTGTACATTTTGAAGCAGAGTGCCAAATGTCACGCAGACAGTTTTAATTAAAAGATAATTCAAATTACCGCTGCCGTGATTTTAAATTTATTTTACTAGTACTCCTGGTAAAATTTGAATGATGTAGTTTATTTCTACTCTATAATTAAAGCATGATTTTTATTGATTTGATCATTATTGCCCGTGAGATTAAATTGGTATTTCGAGTCACCAGGTGAGGATATTGCATGTATGATGATGCGTGAATACTTTGCTCTTTATGCTCATCACAAGATTGCTTAGCAATGAAATTAGTCGTAGGGGAAGACGGGGTTATATGCAACAGGGGTACGTTGCAACGACCGATTTAAATCTTTCGCCGAAAGTGTTTTTATCCCACTTTTCAATTTGTATGATAGAGAGTGGTGCGATGCACATTTCGGTGTAATTCCGGTTTCTTCTGTCAAATATAACAGAAAAAATCAGACAAAGTGTTTATCATGAATAACCGATTACTTGCGTTAAGAACACTGTTCATTAACTTAAATAAAAAAACAAAATTATACGTAAAAAAATAAACGAAACCAAAAACGTACATAAAACTTGAAAATAATGTACTTATGTCAACTTTTGTTTTTTTTTGTTAAAGTTTTTTTTAATGCTTTTCAATTTACAAAAAATAAACTTTAAGGGAAAAATAAAAACATTATTTAAATAGTTGAATAAATTTATTTTCTTAGTGATGAGTTTTAGCTTTTGAATGCTTTTACATAATTTATAGTTCTACAGTTTGTTCTCAAAGTGTTAAAATATTTTCAGTTTATATTTATGACGATATTGTTGTAAGAGAATAGTGGAGAGTAGTGGAAAATTGTACGCGTGATACACGACACTCGTTTGTCACATTAATTGGTTCATAATATCTCTAGAGTATAAACAAAAGGGTTCAATTGATTTCTCATTTTATCTTCTGGAATTAATCCGAGGCTAAGCCCCTTGTTGCAAATGGCCAATCCACTAACTACCCTATCAGACCTGTTTTGTGAGGGAGCTTTTAAGCTCTGAGGCGATTTCCTTATGTCAATATTGCTCCGCTAACTCTTGTTTCACAATTGATGGATTTTGCCGTCGGCGACGGGCGGTTGTTGCATGTTGAAAGCTTAAATCCAACCTTCAGAAGAAACACTTCATAATTAATTATAAAGGATCATTTACAAATATAATAAGTTATGTACATTCAGAAACCACTAATAATAGATTGGTATTGTGATTTAAAATACCATTCAAATACTTGTTTTAATATTAAAGGATCATTTACAAATATAATAAGTTATGTACATTCAGAAACCACTAATAAAAGATTGGTATTGTGATTTAAAATACCAATCAAATACTTGTATTAATATTAAATTGATTTTATCCTTATTATTTCAGCATTTTACAAACTTAATTGATTTCAATGTTTTTATTTTATTTTGTTTTATCTTTAAGAAATTTAAACAATTTATATTTTAAGATTTATTAAAACATAGTCAGTCTTCGAAGGTTAAATCTTTCGTTTGAGAGCAAGAAAAAAATACATGCTTTTCGTACTTATTTCAAGGTCGTGGAGTCATGTGGTTTTTTATTATTTGGATTCAAAGTATTTTTTACTTGAGTAAAAATAAAGGTGATCCCAAAATATTTACATGTTAATGTTATAAGTACATTACGCACTAGCGAAATGTGTAAAAAAATATTTTATTTATAATAATAATGATATTCATTTTTATTTCGGCGTAAATAAGGTGCAAAGTTCCGATAAAAAGGAAACGGTCATATTTTATTCATTACTTCAAAGCGTTATATAACATACATGTATCTCTACAAGTAAAAAGTCACTAAACCATTTCATTCTACCATGAAATTACAAAAATAAAAATAATGCCTTATTCGTGATATGGTATCAGAAAATATCCCTTGTATAGATAAAATGAATAATACATTTTTGTGCATTTATTTTAAAAAACAAATATTAATTTGACTTTTATTTTAATGTATCTCCATCCTTACGTATTATTTCATCTGATGAATTTTACATGAAATTAAATTAAACGGGTCCTTTGGGTATTTTATGTTATTTATCGTTTAAAGTCTCTTATTTGTATGCATTATAAAAATTGAAAAAACTCAAGAGCACAGGGAAATACTGTCACAAGTACCAACTTCTTATTTCAGGGATAAATTAAGCGTTCTTATTGCTACCTCAAGGGTGTCATAAATATGAATAAGTAGGAGAATTTCTTAGCTTCAACCCACGAGCCATACAATTGCACGAAATATTAATTAATTAAAGAACAGAGATCTTTTTATTTTAATTTGTTTCAAAGTTGAGGAGAATATCATATCTGCTAAAGCTTTGATAAATTACAATTTAATCGACTTTTTAAAAACTGTGTACAAAGTTTATGACTGTTAAAGTTATAAATTAATATGAGACATAAAACCTTTTTGACACTTTTAAAGAGGAACGGAAAATCTGGTATAACTTTTGCGAAATAATTTAAAGTTGGTCTTCTTGTAATTTTTATGTATTTTTTATCATAAAAGCAGGTATTGAGAAGTTGCTACAAATATGCCACGCTCGAGCATCCAGCTTGATCGTTTTGAATATTAATGAAGTTCTTCTTCTTCCTTCTTTTTATTCTCATTCGCACCAATTGCGCTTTGGACTCTGCATCTTATTGATATAGTGTTGTCTTGATCAACTTTCACTGTGTGGTAATATACACATTTTTAATTGAAGTTTCACTTGGTAAATACCACTTTTTTTAATCTATTGTTGAGCGTATTCGAAGCTTTCCATATCATTTTCCACGGTGTTTTAAAATAACGGTATTAAGCAAATAAAATTTTAATAACATTTAAATGATCGTGATATATAAAATTATAACGGAAACGACTATTTTTTATGTACAAAATCGCTTTATACTCGTAAAGATTTAATCGATGTACCTTTTAAATACATATCGCACAAGTATATACGAATGTACATGTTATGATTTGATTTCTCTTTACTTCGTTTTGATCAAATTAAATATCATTTTACTCTCATATAGTGCTTTAGTTTATGGTAGATTTCTATTTTACCTACGAAATCGATATGTGTGTTTATTTAAAAGTTATGTATGCAAATACTTCCAACAGAAATTAACCACAATGCGATAGCCTCCCTAATATAGTTCGTGCAGTTAAACTACCCCAGCAGTTAGTGGTCGCTGTGTTTATGGCTAGAATTTTAATTTCATTTTGACTGTGTCCAAATACTTCTTCCCAAATGTAGATTATCTCCATTAAAAGGAGTTATTTATCACATTATTTTAGTAAAATAGTATTTGGACACAATTAAAATGTTGTTAATAAATATATGGTCAAATTATAAGCTAAAATAATACACTTAAATTTTTTTGGCGTTTCTCACTTATGTGATTATAATCCATGATTCGGACCTCACATACAAAAATAAGAGTTTTTGCTCAGTAAAAAAATCTACTTTTCGTCTCACCAATAGATGTCTCTAGTGAAGTTCTAGTGATTCAAGAACAATGTTTCGAAACTGGATCATATATAGGCCTTCTAAGAATTTGAGTAGTGTGGTTGTCAATCATGGGTTGAATTGATGAATGTTACACGTGTATAAAGTGATTACTTAAACCAGCCTATGACGGTCGTAAGCCCCGTAAATGCACAAACTTCCATATTCTTCTTAATCTTTGTTGAGATATCAAAAAATAATATGTAAATTTTGATATCATAACGAGAAACTAACTGCTGACTTAAAACATAATATTTCCTATACCTGCAATATATCTTTCTTTTGTATACTTTTGGGGCTCTAAATCCAGATGGATAAAAAGTGTCATAAAACAATCAATGACTTAAGAATTCTTTTGGGACCCACATCATAGACGAGAAGCTTATTTTTATAGCGAAGATGGCAACTTTACTATTATAATGATCAGGTTTTACTTGAAAACACTTTCTTTTTTATCAAAAGTATTCCAGTTATTTTTAAAAAATAAAAGAAAAATTTGAACAGAAAATTTGCATGTTTTTTCACATCAATAAAGAAACATAAAAGTTTTTTGAAAGGGCACATTTAAAACCTAAGCATTTTCAAGAGGGACAACCTCTAAGTGGCTGATTTAAGTAATCACTTTATGCTCTGAGCAACATCCAACATACACCAATGTTTAAACGTCCATATCTAGTATAACTTATAAAGCTTTGTAAAATAATACTTTTTATCATAGTACTGACAAGTAATAAATGATAACAAGTATTATAAAATATACCCTATATATAAGAAAACTCAATGAGGATGCGTTGTTCTAAATTATTAATTGTTATTACTTGTATAAAAAAAATACAAATTAAATAAACTATCACTTTAACCAGCCAAGGACAGTGTAAGTCGTAAATATCATGTAAATGCTTAAACTTGGATACCTTATTCTCAAAAACTTCATTAAAAACTCATTTTTAAGATACCTATGACACCAAATACCATAAAATTAATTTCATTAATTGATTCGCCAGTCACTTATGGTTTTCTTTACATTTTAAATATTGGTTTTACTTGGTAAAACGGTCTTTGAAAATGATGCGGAATGCATCAAAACACGTGTCATAATAAATTTAAATTTTAAACTTATTTCAAAATAAAATTATTTAATTTTGTTTAATTTTAAGATATTTACGGTACTAAACCATTTATATTTCATTTGAAGAAAAATAAATATTGAAACGCGTTTTTTTTACTGTCGGCTTCGATTCTTAGCAAGTGTTCAATAAGTAATACTTTTAGCTGGAATAAATTTTTACCACGAATAGGGAATCGAGCCGTAGCTGGATATAATTACAGGTTATTTTTCCACTGCTACTACAAATCAGTTTATGCAGTACTTAATGAACGATTTTAATCCGCTCGTCATGTTGAGTTCGCTTTATCTACCCCATTGCAGGCTGGATTATAAATTAATGCAAAGTTTTACGGGACTCACATTTCAAGAGGTACATTTTAATACTATTGTTTATTACGTTTTGCAATGAAGGTTGGTCTAATGGAAATGTAAACGTAGTTCAGAGGATATTAAAAATGAGAGAAGGTAAATTAGTAATTTATAGAGAGTGTAAAATAATACGTGATTTAATTAACGTGTTCTAGCCATGGGAAAACTCAGTTAGGGCACATTACTGTAACTTGTAATTATGTGTATGATATATTATAAATATTTTGTTTTATTTTTTTTAAGGAATAACCCACAAAGCTTCTATTTTTTAAGCTTGTCTGCAGATAGGATAATAAGGATAAGGAAGGTAAATGTGAAAAATACATCACAAACAACAAGACCAATTGAAAATAAATCTTTCATGAATTCAGTTTGCAATTGGCGGGAATCGAACCCGCGACGCCAGTTTCGCAGTCAAGTGTTTACCCAACTACTAATTTTAGTAGTTTTAAATATTCAATAACGTTTTCAATTAATAACCTTACAAGAATATGGAAATCTGGATAGTAACAGGACTTATGATATGTCAAAGGCTGCTTTAGTGATCACTAAAACATTCACATTTCCACTGTGTAAAGTGATCATTTAACCGGCTTATGATAAATCATAAACCCTGTTGAGATGTTAAAATGCTTAATTAAGTATATGGTCGCTGTCGTCACACGATTGACATAATATTGTATTAAATAAATAAATTAACATCGAACCAATATTAAAAATTTTGTTGTTTTCAAATAATTAATATCATAATTCTTTGTTCCTTATAAAGTTCAATTAATAAGGAATCAGGTGGGTATTTTTTTCCCTAAAAGTATATATCGTTCAAATAATAAATAAAAAAATCAAGTGAAGGCCATCTCAGGCTATAGTAATCGCTAGAAATTGAATGAATTATATGATATACTTTTTGCTTCAATTTATGACGTAACTGGTATTTTCTTTGTGAGCTCGTAATACTCATGTATTATGCTTCATACATAGTATGTATTATGAAACGATACCATAGTAAAGTAAATGGCAGAGCTTTCATCCCCCCTGCCTTCTTATCGAAATCGAATTACCTCATCATATTGGTTTACATATTTAAATCCTTTCAAGATTGGTTTTTGTATTAGAAACATGCATACGTAGACGGGCATGTGTATGTTAAGGAGATCACAACGGAGTATTTTCGTACATATTTCTTTTACCGTAAGCCCTTTACTTACGATCGATAAAATTTAAAAATTAGACCAAAAACAGAATTTTTTTTTTTAAAACCTTGAACTAATATACTTTTATTGAACTATTGTATTTTAAAAAATCCATATTACAATGATGTGTTATTATTTTATTTTTATATAAATAAAATTTATTTTCTGTAATCCGGTTTCATAGATACATATGGCATTCTAAAGCCAAATGTTTATGGTAAAATAAAAATCTATAATGCTATGTTACGAACCCCTTAAGGATGACAAGGAAAAGAAAATTCTCCAATACGTTTTATATTTGATCCTTTCGTTGATCCTTTTATCTCATTTTATATCATTGAGATGAATTCGATTATTCTCATACACAAAACATAAATAGCTTATAGGCGTATGTACGAGTATGTACATTACTAAATACTACCTCTTCTTTAAAACTGAGAAAAAACGGGCAATCTTATAATAAAATTACTTGATTTCTTCTGTGTAAAGGCGTTTTTATTCACGAAACCTATTGCCATCGCAACTGGAGCAATCGTCGTCTGAAAGCCTTCAAAGTAGCCAGAATAACTACTGAACTGGGACGAAACGTTTTCTTTTTAAAGTCTACTCTAAACCTTGCAGATTTATTTTGAGCCGGGAGAATTTCCTTGCTAGATATTGCCCGGAGATGATAGGCAATTTATATGTTTACCTTTCGATCCTGATACAAGCTTTATGGTACAAATTTTGTACGCAGCTTCTGACGACACTAAAGGAATAATGCTACCAACATATGGTATTCGTATTTTATATATCATATTTAATATTATTTATTTCAATCCTATGAAATTGAACATACTGAACATGACTGTACTATTTTATTCAATAATGACATTCACTATCATGAAAATAATAGACCATTATTATACAATATCCGAAATACTGCTTCATTTTTATTTATATAGTAAAAAGATGAAAACATTAAAACACACTTTTAACGATGATGATTCATTACGACTGAATTCCTTTGAATTGTAAGTTTTGTATTCAAGGTTTGGGGTTTACTTTACAAAATTATTCAATAATTTATTTGATTGCATAACAAAAATAGTGAAAAACGTATCTTCTTTTTATAATATACATAAGTAAACAGATTTTATTTTAAATAGAGACTTTTCCCTTTCAATTCATTTTATGTAATGTTCTTGTTTCTATTTTTCATTGTATTTTAAATAATGTATAAATCATATGAGCCCTAGAGGCTTGCACGCTTCACCCCAAGGTTTGCAGGAAAGAAAAATAAATATGTCATACGTCTTCGATCAATCATGGTGCTTTCAATTTTCCGAGAAAATATGAAATATTAAGAAAGTGCGACAATATTTTATCACAAAGAATTTGTTAGGAATCGAAAAAAGGTAAATAATAGATATTTAATCTAGGTCTGACAAATTGACTTTTCTTGGACTAACTGCACCATAGAGAAAGTGTAGAAATTGGAGATATTTTTTGTATCTGAAATTGTAGTTGTAGCAACATGATTGATACTATGAAATTATTCCTTTAAATGTTAAATGTCTTTTTTTGTATTGACATCTATGATTTTTACACGTTTGTAGTGTCAATAACACTTTTTTTACGAAGCATTTGGCCACGGCGCTTGATGTCCGATTCATCATTAAATAAATACAAGCGATTTCTCCAGTCTGGTGATATATTTTATACTTTGTAGCAAGACTCCTCATTGGGCTTTGATAAAATTATAAATAAACTTTAAATTATTTTAAATCCAGGCAGTAGTTTATCATTTATAAGGTGCGAATCAGTAAGTGACTTAAAATATTTGAATTTATTTACTTACTAAGTTTTCGGTTGTCTTGATAATCTAATAAAACATTTTGGTACTTCTTGATATTTTTTACTTGGTATCAATAACTATTAAGAAAGTTTCTCCCTTTTCGGTTAACCTTTTGCCCTTTACTAATATAAAAGTGCCTTTACTTTGATATTCTTATCCTTCAACATAACTTTTAGCACGTTTCTTTTTTAGAAAAAATTGCTTATAACTATATTATTATACTATCGTTTCTAATAAAATAACACAGTTTTCCTTTTACAATGAACTTCTTACAATAAAATGAATAATTGATTAGATTTCTCCTAAAACTTTGTATTTAACATGTCACAAAAAAATGGTGGTTTTAACTGTGGTAGATACTTGTACTATCATTTATTCATACACAGTTATTTAATGTAATGTAAATATTTGTTTAAAATTGGAGAATTTAAATAATGTTTATTTTAAATGTATAAAAAAGTTAGTTTTAACTCTATTTGTGTATGTGTATACATAAGTTTATTTATTGGAAAAATTAGAGTTCTCTGATAGAAAAAAAGTATCCACCAAAATAATAAAAGAAACACAATCTATTATAAATATTGTTACTAAAAAATTATGTGTTACAAAAATATAAAACATTTATTTAAAAAAAAATTAATTTTGATAAATAGATATATTTATATATTAAATAATAAACAACATTTTGAGTGTGTCCAAATACTTGTTCACAAAATCTGGATTATCTCCAATTACAGGAGTTATTTTCATATTATTTTTTGACATCTCATCAAATATAAGAGTAATATAAATATAATATAATATAAGAGTTTATGCTTGGTAAAAAGCTTCTTTACATCTCACCAATAGATGTCTCTAGTGAAGTTTTAGTGATTCATGAACAAGGTTTCTAAATTGGTTCATATATATAGAACTTCCAAGAATTTGAGTAGTGTGGTTGTCAATAATGGGTAGAATTGGTGAATGTTACACGTGTGTAAAGTGATCACTTAAACCAGCCTATGACGGTCGTAAGCCCCGTAAATGCCCAGACTTCCATATTCTTCTTCATCTTTGATGAGATGTCAAAAAATAATATTAAATAATAAACTTATAATATATTTGAAATATGATACAAAACATGTTTATTTTATCAATTAATTTTTTTTATAAAAAAATCGTTTGCTTCTAACACCTTCCATATATAATGACATTAGAAGCTTTCTCATAAAAATCAAATTGCTATAAAATGAAGTATTAGATATAATTTATATTTTAAATGGTTCGAATATAAGATTTTATAGACGATTATCTCTATTCTACATTTTTTCAAGGTTCTTGAAAAACCCTTGAAAGTCACTGGAGAGTAAAAGAAATCCTTATCAGGTGTTTTATAAATATCCTTTGAAATAAAAACAAAGGGTCCATTTAAGTACACCCAACAAATCAAATTTTCAGCCATCTGTAAAACAATGGTCGAAAAGCTTCTTTTTTCATCCTATAAACAGCTGGAGTATGTGAAGACCTTTTGGGTTTTATTCAGATCGAGCACAAAAAATAAACCACTTTGTGGAAGAGCTTTTCCCAATCGGATTCACTTTAAGCCCGCCGAGAGTCCCACTTGTATTTTAATTGTGAAGTCGAAGCGAAAGCATAGCTCTAGTTCTGTTTTGCTTCAATAGCAAAGTGGATTTTTTACTCTTCTTTTATTGATACGTTTATTAATTTGTATTTTTCAAAACAGTTTATGCGTTTATTTGCATACACATATATTACAAATAAGAACATCAATTAAACTATGTGTTTTGTATGTACAGTAAAATCTCGCTTTAACAGACTAATTGGGGGAGGGGGTGTTCTTCAAAGTCCGTTGTATACAAAGAGGGTTGAAATTTTTTATGTATTTTAAAAAATAATATGAACACTTGATTTAGATATATTATAAACAAACACAACAAAACACGATCATACTTCAATTTATTATATTATTTTTTTTACATCTCATCAAAGATGAAGAAGAATATGGAAGTCTGGGCATTTACGGGGCTGACGACCGTCATAGGCTGGATTAAGTGATCACTTTACACACGTGTAACATTCACCAATTCCACCCATTATGGACAACCATACTACTCAAATTCTTGGAAGTTCTATATATATGAACCAATTGTTTGTAATATAAGAAACCTTGTTCTTGAATCACTAGAACTTCACTAGAGACATCTATTGGTGAGACGTAAAAAAGCTTTTTACCAAGCAGAAACTCTTATATGAGGTCCATATATAACCTCATATATAACCATATGAGGTCCAAATCCTGGATTTATATCACACACATGAGAAATGCCAGAAATACCATTTTCATTTTTATTATTAAGCTTATTATTATTATTATTATTAAGCTATTTATTGTCTTTGGACAGTCGTCGTGAAGTAACGTTGTTATTTTGATATCCCGTTAAGGACGTATAATATTAAATAGTCAGGTTAATGCATATACAAACATAGGTTTTGTCTTCTTCTTCTTCTTTTTATCCTGTTGTAGGCCTTGTGGCCTCTTTTTAAGAGGAATTAGCCTCCTGCGATGTCGATTCCCAGCTATCGACCCATCTCTTTTGTGGTCTGCCTGGGAGTCGTCTACCATGGGGTTGGCCGTATAGTGCGAGGTGGGGGAGTTTGGATACTTCCATTCTCCTCACATGCGCATACCATTGTCTCCTTCGTTGCCTTCCCCACCTAATGACATCTTCGATCTCGCATATTTCCCCGATCCTGGTGTCTCTTATTCTATCTCGAATACTCTTGCCTAGGTTTTTTTGCTACTTTTACTTTGGTTACTTTTATTTTATTATTACTTATGTTGTAATTTTCCGATTGGTTACGAAAAATACGTTCCTTCTTTAGGGATGGATTCGTAAGGTGTTTGTCGAAACCGGTTGAAATAATAATACCAAAAATAAAAGTTGGTAAAAAAGTGTTTAATAAATTTCACAAAGACTGAAAAATATGCCGCTTAGTATCAGCAGAGTTTTGTGTTAATTATATTTTTTTAAATTATATTCGCTTATACTAAACGTAGGTGGTAGACAGTATTTTTCTGTCGTCCTGGGGAAGTACCACCGTCCTTGATGGTCACAAGAAAAATTCTTGTGATTATATCTTGGATTGCCAGGTTTTTCACCATTAACGATTAGCGATTATTTCATCTTAATCAAACGTCAAAACTTGTTTTTGTATCTCATCGAATATTGCTTATTCAAATAAAAAACACACACACTTTTTTGGTATTCGGTAATAACCACTGCCAAAACATTGCGTCAAAATATCAAATTGTGTATTTTCTGTCGAGTTACAGAATTTCTTACCATTAAAAAAAAATTGTCATCTTCGATATTGCCTTCTTTGATGCGTTGCATAAGGTTTCTAGAAGTGAAATGCTGAAAGAAAATATGACGAAGAAAATTTGAGTAAGAAAATTGGACCAAGTAAGGTGGAGAATTTGAATCGAGATGTTAATGAAAGGTAAATATCAAAATATTTTTAAAATTTACTTGATTACTAATTCTGTTTTTGTTTTGTTTTACAGATCATTTCAATGAGTTCAAGAACCATTTAAACAAAGTTAAATAATCCAATAAACATTCCTCACGTAATATGGTATCAGTGAAATCATTTTGCCAAACCAAAATGGTGTGATTAGTTCAAAAGTGTTTCGGTACATTCAATGGGAAAATAAAAAAAAATGTGATTGCAATGTGTAAAGTAAAATGTGCGGCGAGTGGCGCTCCGGGCCGCCCGCTCGCACCCCCTCCCTATTGCATACTGTCTGAGGGAAGTTTCTCAATCCAAGTGCAACGAAAACCATATCAAACGAGATGAGTTGATTATCAAATGGCATGGCTCGCGAGTGGGTAGCATATCAGTGATTGTTATCGAAAATTCCAAATATATATTCCCGTTATCGTATAAAATATTAAAACTCTTAGTGAAATATTTATTTGAAATAGTGAAAGATATAGTAAAAATTATTTAAAAACTTATTCGGTAAAATTGTTGTATTGTTTTTACCGCAACATGAACTGTTATGTTTCAAGTTGATAGCACGTTCTCGATACGTGGTAGGTAATGGAGGGCCAAGGGCTACAAGAAGGCGATGAAGTGGGAGCAGTGGCCCTACCCGGGATGGAAGAGGCTGCGGGTGGACCGGGCTATAGAGGCCAGTCGGATTACATCATCAGCGACTACATGGAACGTCTCGGCACTCGACTCAACATCTTAGAAACCGAGCTCAAATACGCGTGGCGGGCTTTGGACCTCTTGTCTCAGGAGTATATCAAAATGTGGGAAAGATTAGAACGACTCGAAGGGTTGTTGTGCGAACAACAAGGGGTCATAGCGCATCTTTTGGATTTTTACACAGCCGAAAGAGGGACTCCGGCCACACGACTCGGGCAACTTGAAGTGATTAGAGAAATATTAGGAAACGGTACTATAGAAGATGGATTAGAAGAGGGTATCGATGCCACTGGAATAGCGGGTCGAATGCTAATTGACGGAGATGTTGATCCGTCAGACCTTCAACTTGTTGTTCCTGATTCGGACGAAGCGTTCTACCGCAGTCTTAATCGCGCTTATCGCGAAGACTTAGTATGTAATGAACCTTCACGTCCACCGTCACAATTAGATATGATATGGGAAGATCCGGAGGATATGGATGATCCAAATGCAGTGAAAGACGAAGTCAGAGAATTAATGGAACAAGCTCTCGAAGATGAGCGACAAGAAGTTTTTAGCGCAATGGATTACAAAGATTACCGCGGAAACTCCCCATGTGTGAGTGAAAGGGATTTAGCTCAACTCTCTAGACTGAGCTCCATAGACCAAATAGCAATAGAAAAATTACACGAATTAGATAGGTTGACAACAAAATTACAAAAAGATTCTCAAGACCTCAAAGAACTGAAAAGTAGACTGATTAGTCCTCAACATGTACAGCTGAAAATGAAAGATGATAAAGAAGTTGACTCCAGAACTTTAGTTGAAGACGGTAATATAATTGATGAGCAATTACGTCAAATATATGCCGATTCCGAAAATTGGAGCTTTAGTAGTGGGTCAAGAGGCATTGAAGAACTAATGTTACTCGCGGCAAGTGGCGTACCAGCCGCAATTCCCCCACCACCCCCTGTTACTAATCGCTCTTCTTCGCGCCTTTCAATAGCAGATAGTACCATCAGTACTGACAAAGAAGTTGCGGATGCTATGGCGGGGGGGTTTAAATCTCCCAATGTTACGTCTCCAAGGCACAAATATCACGTAGATAAATCAGCATCTACTGAACCATACACAACAGTCACGGGTCGATTAGCATATAATTCTGCTGTGGCAAATGCAGATTCTCATTCTAAACCTCCGAAATCTCCTGGAGCTCTTTCGAGAGAAAGATTTGATCTTTCATCTTATTCATATGGAGACTCTGAATTCAGCAAATTATACGGCAATAATTTTTCCGCTTCAAATATTGCTACTGAAAATATAATCAAATCTACCGAAAAACCAGTGTCGCCTACATTATCAATACAAAGTATGAGAACTCGTCAAGATGGATATATTGAGTCTGCAAGCAGGTTAAGTGTACAAATAACAGAAGGTAGAAACTCCTCCTCGTCTCCAAGTCCACCTCCACCTGCTCCAATGGATGGTGGTGAAACTTTTCTTATGCCTGAAATAACGATGATTCCTGGACCACATAGAGGCCCATCTCCAGTTTATTTGACGGCTACTACTCAACCTAACACATTAAGCGCTCCACATGATCATGGTAGACTAAGTCCAAGATCTCCAAAATCTCCAAGAACTTCCCCGAGACATGTAAAAAAAGATCCCGCTAATATAGTAGCAGCAAAATCTGACTCAGGTTTATCATCAATGAGTGGTTGGTCGAGTTTAGAAAAAAGTCCTGGTTCCCCAAGAACTAACAAAACTTCTTCAACGTCATCACATTTAACTGAACACCATAAACTGCAACAACACAGAGCTGTTTCACCTAACCCTATTCAAAATCAACCTATTTACTCCGAACCAAAAAGATACACAGAAACTGATACTGATTCCTTTGTAAATCATCCTAAGCGCAGTAGCTCTGCTATGAGTAGTGGTCATCATTCATCTGCATTTATAACTGTTAAATCACCGCAACCAATTGAAAATGGACTTGAAGCATATGAACAATACATGTCCGAGCTAAGCGCTGGTAGAGTTGAAAACAGTAATCCATTTTTAGTACCAGAACACCAAGACAATTCAGCTGTTTTTAACGACTATTACTACCGTAATGAACAACCAGCAATTTATTCCGTAGCTGGTAGCAATCGGCAACAAACTTTCACAACTGTGTATACTTCTGGTTCATCAAATTTTACAGGCTCTCAAAATTTAAACTATCCTGATGTTATCGAGTCATACAATGACCCAGCGCAAATGCCACAAGTATCA
This sequence comes from Brachycentrus maculatus, assembly GCF_059751285.1. Classification (NCBI taxonomy): domain Eukaryota; kingdom Metazoa; phylum Arthropoda; class Insecta; order Trichoptera; family Brachycentridae; genus Brachycentrus; species Brachycentrus maculatus. The sequence goes on from NW_028280781.1 coordinate 351,103, forward strand.
CCCCATAGGTATCCACCTGAACCTAATTATAGAGCACAGACATCGTTACACACTCAACAGTCATCGTATGCTCTTCCAAACAGAAAACCGCTTACTAGGGGTGTTTCAGTAGGATCAATGCCAAGTGAAGGTTTGGCAAATCATGAAGGATATCGAAATGCAATGCACAGAACCATGTTTCCATCGGGAAATATAACTGATGCTCTATCGTACTATCCTACATCAGTGAGGTATGATTCAGCTGCTTTTAACTTGCCAAGGAAAGATTACAATGATCCTGCTGCGTGGTTAGCTTCTGATGGATCACAGTTACCACACGATTCAACATCCAGTTCTATGGATACAACAGCAAGTATGACCTCGCAAACCATGGCTTTGAATATGCAAGCTACGAAGCAATACCAAAATCAACTACAACAAGAGTACTTTCGGCATCAACAGAGAGAATTCGAACAACAAAATAACAATCAACCAATTTATCAAAATGCTCAAATGTTTCAAAATCCAGATGACAATAGATCTGATCAACAAAATCAAAGAGGATGGACTCAAAGAGAACATCAACAGGGTGATCAAGACTTAAGAAATAGAAATTTATATGAACAACAACAACAACAACAAGCAATGCATCAACAACCCAGTGACCAATATTACGATACGAGTAGTCTTTTAGTATCTCATTCAGGATATTTATCAATTTCTTCAGACTTAAAAACTGCTAAAACACAAGAAAAAGTTGTGAAAAAAACGAAAAGAGGATCACTTAAGTCAGCCATGAGTTCTGTTAGTAATTGGTTACCAGATTTACACTTACCTAAAAGAAATAGATCGCTATCATTACCTTCAGGTGTAGATAGAGATGATGTAGAAGTTCAAAAACAGCCCAAACCAACACCGAAGGGAAGAGGTACAGCACCCTTACCAAGGAAAAAGAAAAAATATCCTTTAGTGGCGACAATGTCAGGTATACTTCAAAAGGCCAAAAGAAAAACTCATAGCAGTCATCAATCTTTATCTGATCCTGAAACATCAGAAAACGAATGGTCAGGTGGCCGGTCTAGTGCTCAGTCAGAAGACAGTGATAGCGTTTTTTCTGATACTCCACTTGATAATAATATGTTTGCCAGAATAGCATCTAACAAAAAACAAAGAAGGCTTAGCCAACAAGAAAAAATGGACCAACAACAAAAAATTCAACAATTACAACTTCAGCAACAGAGTCAACAAGTTGCTAATATTCAATCTCAAAATTTGGCACAACCACAGTTTGAAATGATGCCACAGGCAAACGATCCACAAGAAAACGAAAAAACAAAGAGCAGAGATTCTCCTCCTAAAAATGATGAAATATTGTCAAACTATAGTGAAACCTCACCACCCCAACCAGTATTCGCACAAATAAAAAAAAGGCATTCAAAAGATAGAGATCAGTTATCTGATGGACATAAAACGGAACCTGAGACAGATTTGTCAGACAATGCTCCTGGAGAAGAAGAGGGAAACAAAAGTTCAGGAAGTCAAAGTGGATCTTCTTCAATTTTTGCAACTATTGGTGATGTTAAGCGAAGAGAAGGCTCAGATGAATCTGGTGGCGAAAGTCGGTCATACGGGATGAGCGGAGGTTCCATGGAATTCGCAGTTTCTAGAGCTTTAGGAAAATATCGCTTACGACAGTCATCCTCGATTTCTGATGATCAAATATGTCCTGATGAACCAACTCAAAAACCGGAAGATTTACCAACATTTGATGAGACTGAAGAAACAATAAAAGAACCGCATACTGAAAGTGAATATAAAATCGAAAAAATTGTTAAACCTCCTGAAATAGTACGATCTTTATCAGTAGAAGAACCTTCACCAATACCAGAAGGTAGTCCATCAGCCCACAGCATCAGAAGTCACTCAAATAGATTTATGCCTAGGCATCAACAAAGCCTTGACGTTCCATTTTCAAGACATGACGATGAAGATAATAGAAGTACACACTCTTGGAGAAGTGGATCTAGAGTATCATCGCGAAGGCAAAGTACAGAAGATAGTATAGATTCAGAAGACGAATGGTATTGTTATGAATTACGTAAGCTGGAGGAGATGGAACGACAATCCCAAATGGATATAGAAAGAAATGAACCTTTAACTGAAGTACCAGAATTTGAAACAGATTCGAGTCCATTCGAACCCGGTGAAGATGTAAAAGAAAAAATGTCTTTCGTTCTCAAAGAATTGAAAATTAAAAGAAAACCCATCGAAGGAGTAATAACAGCAGATGAAATTAAAAAAGAAACCGTCGCATCTGCTAAAAGACGAAATAATAGAAATCAAAGTCCTTTAACAGCCCCCAAGTCGGCGTATGCAGAGTTTGCTCGGGTGACAGATTATCAAACTTGGAAAGAGGCAGACGAATTAAAAGAGCAGGAAGAAGTCGAGGTCGTTAAACAAGAAGAAAGTGACATAGAAGAAGATGATCGACGTGACGATGGAGATCAATCCTCGGGTGAAACTTCAGGACCTGACAGCCCTGGAGAGCAAAGTGCCGAGGAAGCGGAGGAGGAGTCTACTCCCGCTGCAGCTATACAATCATCCGCTGCTGAACTTGAGCCGACTTCTCCACCAGCTCAGAAGGATGGTCCACTGGGCAGCAAGTGGAAGCTCCTTAAGACTCTCAAGGAAAGGAAAGCTGAGGAGAAGAGCAACCAAGAGACAGCGCAGGCGGCTGCAACAGAGAAAGATAAAGTTAGTACTAGCGTAAGCTATCTTATGCAAAAATTCTACGAAATTAGAGTTAAGAGTTAAAATGTTACCAACTGTTTGTAGTTGATGTTGATATTACCAACTGTTTGTCTTGTTAAAATTTTGTTTGACTATGTTTATTTACATGCAATGGTGAACCTGCAGCTTGCAAATTATATTATAATTCTTCAAATAAATGTCTGAAACACTCTTTATTTCGCATATTTTTTCTGCAATAAATTTTACTGATATTTACTATGAATATGGCTTCCACAGGAACATCATTAAAATATCTCGACAATTAAATGTCTTTTTTTCTTCGTAAAATCTGTTCAAAACTTTGAAAGCTTAACATTATTTATATTTTAGTGACTTTAAAATGCATATACACTTTATATAATAAAATATCAACGATAATGTTTTTTTCTCATTTATTTTATTTGACCAGCGACCGTATTTCATAGATCGCTGGTCAAATTAAATTAATATGGAAAAACTACATTTTTACTGTTTTATTATATAAAATGCTTTTCCTTCAAGAAACATCACTGCAATCAAAAACACTTTGGCGTAACACTCTCCCTATCATTCATCGTTTACTTTATGTATTACTACTTTAAAGTGGTATTACACAATGTGAACGATGAATGATAAGGAGAGTGTTATCTCACCATACCACAAAGTTGACAATGCTTTTAATATTCAAAATAGACTTTGCTGTTTTTATATTCCTTACTGACATTCAGTAATAATATATATTTGTATATTTATGCATTATAGTGTTATCATCATACAAGTAATACCTTTTAAAGCTCTGAACGGACAAAATGCGTGATTATTTAAAACAAAATAAAATCCATCCATTCATAGCTTCCAAAAAATAAACATATTAAAATTTAGTTCAAATCATGAATATTGCATATCATTCATAAAGCTTTCAATACTATAATCATTAATAAATTCCGTATTTACTCATTTAAAGAATTATTAAATCTATTGAAATAGTACATGAGATTTTAATGAAATATATAGATACATACATATACATATTGTCATATTGGCTAAATTATTAAGATATTTATTATATCAAAGTAAACTCGATTTTTTACTTCATTTTTTATATATCCACGCCATATATTTATTTTTAAATATTTTTGCTTTTACTGCTGGAAAAATAACATGTCTTTCCAATATTAAAATTACTAGTTATTAAAAAAAAAAAACAATTTATTAATTTTCGTCATGCGGGTTATTGAGTTATGTAGAGTGATGAAGGATTTCTTTCCTCAAAGGTACTCGGAAATTAAGGATATTATGAAAAGTTTTTTTTTGCTGTTACTGTGAAATGTTAGTTGTAAACTATAGCAAATAGTATTATAATATTTAATTGTAAAAACTGGTAGGGAAATTATTGTTGTAGCTTTAGAAAATAGTGGTGCTTTTATGAAAATACGGTGTTTTCACTCAGAAAGGTAACACGCACTTTTGACGGAATTAGCTTCGTTGTATGGAAATTTCCTAAATGAAACAAAAACAGAATATTGTAGCTTCAATTTTTATACAAAAATACATAACAAATATGTAGAACTTTTAGTATGTGCTAGTAATAATATAATACTTGATGTACTATAAAATGTGTGTTTTTTTTTACTTTATGACTTTTTTGAAGTCATGTTAAACCAGTTATGAATATGAACCCTTTCAATATTCTTTTTTAATAATTTAGAGACCGATTTTCTACAAATACTATATTTCCTTATTTTAAAAAGATTAATTTGTGTATTTCTCTAGGTTTTTCATATTTAAAAATAAATTTTAAAAATCTGTAATATGTTCTTTTTACTATTTATCCAAATGCTTGTATTAAATATTAAGTATTTTTTCAACTTTGTTGACCGTTAATATGCAAAAGGACCCATGTCTAATTTTAAACTCAATAAAAAATCCTGTTATTTATTTTTATCACTGTAAACTATTTCCCTTTCTGCCATCAGTTGTCGATGTTGAAGAAAAAAATACAATTGTTTAATTTATTACGTATTTATTATTTTCAGATATTTTATTAAGTTTACAACATTTTGAAACGTTATTTCAACTTTAATTTTTTTTTAAAACTTTTTTAAACTTTTGCTTTGAAATATATACTTTGGCTCATAGAAAACTTGTGCATTCGTGAATATTGAATATAATACGAAGAAAAACATCTGAAATAAAATTTTCGTTGGATTTTCAGTAAAATGTATTGCACTCATATTTCATGACACGTTCTCTATATATTGCACTTCTCTCACAAAGAGTATCGTTCATATCGTTGTTGTAAATTCGACTCTTTACCATATCTTTCAGCTTGCAGCTTGTATGTTATGTTCATTTCATATTCCACGAGACTCTTTATTTGCTTGTATGTTTTCAAATACATAACTTGCGGTTGAAAAGAAACGTACAATGGAAAATGAGATTTCACACTCATGAACCTACCCCTGTTCTCAAATAAAAGGGGTGTATAAAACGTTTTTATGTGTTTCGTCGAATTGCTGGTACCTTTTTTTATGATTGTAACAAATTTTGCGCAATATGGTTCAATGATTTCTTAATACGAGAATGTCATGGTTTACCATTCTGCAAAAGCAACGAGTCCTAAATTATTCTATTGAATAAAAACTGAATTTAATAATAAATAATTATATTTTGTATATTTTGAATTTTTAACTTCGTGATATAGTTATTTAACACAGGAATGATTTTTCTGAAACCGGTAATCACGAAGTAGTGTTCTTTTAAAGTGGAATTACATAAAGTTAACAATGAATGGTAAGGAGAGTGTTAATAAATAATTAAATTAGTAAAACGAGTGCAAAAAGTATAAATTTAATAGTAATTCAATTCATTAATAAATAATTAATTTAAAAAGTATTTTATTTGGTAAAAATTTTAATAATTTCGTATTATTTTACTGAAAACTGTATTTTAAGTATACATTTATGAATGCAAACATCTAAGAAGCCCTTTTTTTTCATTTAAAATGCTTTTTTAACTTATTCAAACTCTTTTATTTTTTTTTGTTTAATTAATATTATTCCATATTGTAGGGTTGATATTACTAATAAAATATGTCAAGTCTCCCCCTCAAACTCATTTTACTTTGTAAACCTTAAAAGGGTATTAAATCATTAAGATAATATTAAGTAATGGATGTTATAAATGTACACCTTAGACATGCGGTAATTTACACCGATAAGGAGTTGAAAACGTTTTTTGAAAAAAATAAATGATAGCGTGCTTTAAAAGTGTAATTTGCACCGCTTGTGTTAAGACGACTAGCTGGGTTTGCACAGATAAAATGTCAATATTAGTATTAGAATTCAAGAAAACGTAAAGCTTTCCAAAAGATGAGCGATTTGTTTTATCGTGACAATCTTGATCAAAAAATATTTACAAATTTTAAGTATAATATATACAGTTCAAAAGTCCATGAAGCATAACGCCCGAAACTTTTTTATGGAGTTATTCTTCGGAAAGTATTGTTTATCGACCTTACTATCAGAAGAAATTTTAAAAACAATTGATTAATTTCATTTGTTTTAATTTTTTAGACAACTTATTTTCTAGAAACCTTATTAACTTTCCTTAAAAAATGAACTTCTTGAACAAGTTTTCTTCTCTAATTCATAGAAAGAAAATAACTATTAACGTAATTCATTAAGACACATCACAAGGCATTCACATAGTATTATTCAAATTAAAGTAAAATCTATGACTGAAATAACCTAAACAGTATTTACACTTTTTTACTACTATACATTTGTTTTTCTTTAATTAAATAATCGTTGATATAATCAATAAGCTACTCAATGTAATCCAATAATAAATTATACTTTAATGTGAAATGAATTTTCCCAATTTCTTACCTATTCGTAGTGACATTGACCTTCTAAAATTTTGTACTTTGTAAGTTTGTATGGGTATTCATATTTCTATATTACGACATTTTGAAATGTATTAAAAGTAATTAATAACCGAGCTTCTAAAAACGTTTATGTCAATCTATTTACTCCTACTTGTACTTGTTAAAATTGATGATCAATTGTTATATTAAACCGTTTTTTTATTTGATTGTAATTGTCCTTTTTTAATCGTAGCTCATAGAACAATACGTTCCTATTTGAATACTCAAAGTAATATGTACATTATGTGCCCGATAATATTGATCATTCCCATAGTTGAGGACTTACTAAACGATACTATGGAACATGGCTTTAATTTTATGAAATAATGTTTTCGACAACACATTTTTAATATCCCAAAAAGACGATTGACAAATCAAAACTGCCTAAAGCTTTTGAATGTATATAATAATTACAAACTATAGTTACAATATTATAACAATATAACAACCCATATAATCCTATACATGTATTAAATAGGCAGTAATCTAACTATCGATAATTCATTCATGTTATGTTGTTTTACTTAGTAAAAATATTCTGTTTTCTTTTGTTTGTTATTTTGTATAAAGTCGTATTATTTATTAATTTATGAACCAAAATTAAAATTTGAACTTACAATAAATAATAAAAAATAACACGATTTTTATAACGATGTTACTTTTTTTAAACAGTTTACAACTGGCAAGGTATTTTAATTTTAGATAATATACTATGAGGTTGTAATACAACTATTATTTTAATAATTAAATCTTGCCGTCAAAGATTAGAAAAAAATCACGATAAATTTATAATACATGAACTATCTAGGCAAAAATTTCAGTGACTTTAGAAATTTGTAACAAAAAATCTATTATATTTACGTACAAAAAACCGATTAGGTATATATTATTATATAATTTAGTTTAAAAAACATTGCTTCTAAATAACATACATACAATTGTACAAATATATGAAAGTTTCTTTACTGTATTGTTACGTGATTTGTAAACAGACATAAAAACCTTAAATTATTTTACAAAATAGATGACTTTTGTGTAATTTTTGTGTAAAAGTATAACAAATTTTTCTTTTTAAATTGGATATGTAATCAACATAATTTTTATCTGATAAATGAAAACTTAAGCTATTCACATGTTTTTTAATATGTTCTTTCAAAGAAAATGATAATAATTTTAATACGTGTACTATGCTTAGGATCTATGCATCGAAAAGCTTTGTGATTCGTTTCCTGATTTGATAGCTGAATGCGTTTATTAATGTATAATGAAATATGTATTTAATGTAACTCATTAGTGCTTTAGATGTGATACGATGTCAATTGTGAGCAATCATGTTACAATAAAGATTTACATTTATTTAAAATATTACTTTTGATAATTTTTCATCGTTGTGAGATGTTAAACTCGGTTGAATATTTGCAATTCGTAAATGCAATATTACCAAAGAAAAAAAGAAAATGTTAAAAAAAGAATATTAGTAAATAAATCGTTGGTTAAAAAAGAAATAACAACTGTGGATAAGAAATGATAACCTCTCGCAACGATTGAAACATTTTTTATTTTTTTTATTATTTTTCCCTGTTGATTAATTTTACTTTTTTATTTTTATTTTTAAGAATGGAGCTGGCGGCGCTGGAGATTCAAGCGGTAGAGCTAATGGGTGAGTTTTTTTTCCTTTTAAAAACGTAATTTTCTTTTAATCATTACAACTTGGTAGTCGAGTTTTGGTTTCGTGAACCGATTTTTCATTTTTCATAACTTCATTCGTAAAATAAAATAAAAATCAAATTATTTTAAATAGCTAAAAAAAAATATTCACAAAAATCATAAAAACTATACAATAAAAACACGAAATATGCATGACTTTAAATTATAGATATAAATTATGTTTTATTTTCATTGAAACATGAAAAATATTTATGGCTCGTTGGAACACGTGAACTTTTCAGATAAAAATTACTGTGTGTTATTACTTACGTTTTAAAAATATATATTTTTTAAATAAAAAGTTTTACAATTAAAAATAATTCTTACCTTTTTCGCTTTTACAAGGTTATGAATTCCAAAAAATGGGCATGAATTTCATATGAGTTTATCGTTAGTAATTATGGTATATCGTCAAATATTGTGAGTTCATTAGCTCGTACTTCTATTTTTAACAGAAAGGCAATCTACTATGAAGATAACAATAAACATAGCATAGAAAAAATCTTAAGTGTGCTTTTTAAACATGCCAACTAACTTACAATTTAAATTAAGTTTGAGTACCAGGACACACTTAAATTTAAATTACGTTAAAGTACTAAAACACAATCAATTAAAATTCTGTTGGTACCATTTGTGTTCGAAGTCTTACAGGAATAATTAAAATGTGCATTGAGTATGTTAATAGCAGTGACCTGTAAATACAGTTCTAACTCTTATGCCTCCTGAGAGATATTTTATTTAGTTTTAAACTGGAAAATTGAAAAACTTTTCGTAGCTTTATTCGCGGATTTTGTTTAAATGGGCTTGTTGAGAATTTCCGCAAACAAACTTTTTTAATGAAATATATCGTCAATTTTCTTGTAGCATTTTTATTCATAGTTAGTTTTCTTAAATAAAAAAAATCGTTACATAATATATTTATATATATATATATATATATATATATATATATATATATATATATATATATATATATATATATATATATATATATATATATATATATATGTATATATAGTGTCGAAGAATTATGTAGTGTAAATATAACACGTGACGCCTGCTTTACTACTATTTTCCTCTCTTTTATGATAGTGATAATACCTTATTTTCTCCAATCTTCTGTACTCAATGATTTCATAAAAGATTCTTCTTTTTATTCGGTTCATTCGCTATATTTGTTTTCTTTATCCATTTCTCTAAAAAAACGCTTTTAATATTTCCTATCTTCCTAAGGCTCCGTTCAGATGTCACTACCTTAGATCGCTATCCTTGATACATTTACAAAAAATACATTTTTCTTGACATTCTCATTCCAACCCTTATGTATGGAAGCGAAGCATGGAGTTGGCAAAAGAAGGATGAAAGCAGACTGAATGCAGTCGAAATGCGATCCCTCAGACGAATGTGTGGCAAAACGATGTTTGATAGAGTTCGAATGATGAAATAAGGAAAAAATGTAAGGCTGAGATAAGCATTATCGATAAAATTAAGAAAGGTGTGTTGAGATGGTTTGGACATGTGGAGCGTATGAGTGAAGAAAGAACGGTTAAACAAATTTATGGAGCGAATGTAGTTGGAAAAAGAAGCAGAGGACGACCGAGGAAAACTTGGCACAATCAGGTATGTCAAATACTTGAAAGCGGCCGGGTCAGGAGTCGTAATAATCGTCGGGTATGTATGAGGAGATGCATGAATGTAGAAGGGGCAAAGAATGTTTGCAAAGACAGAGTGGTGTGGCGTTCGATTCTCTCTGCCTACCCCTGCGGGGAAGCGGCGTGATAATTAGTTAGTTAGTTAGTTTTTTCTCATGTACATTATTGGTCTCGTGTTTCCGTGTATCGGCATTACTGTCATGATACGTCAAATGTGAATATTTAATAAAGCGAAATTGTGCCCCGTATATCTGTAGCATAATGCTTACTAATTCCGGACGGCAACTGAATCAGATGGAGCGGATATTGAGGATTTTGCACCTGAGCCCGACTGTTCCGTTGTTTGTACCGCTACCACACTACTCGTACTTGTCTAACCGGAAGATGGATTGTATAGCTTCCTACCACTGCTGCGGTTTGATGTACCATGTCCGTCTAGCGAGGATATCACTGTTTACTTGTAACGCAGTCCAATCCATCTCGTATGGGTGAACGACGCCATAATTATGGCGGCGAAAAATAACTGTCTAGGAATAGCTACTTATTTTTTCACATATATTTTTTTGACATCACAACATAGATAAAGAAAAAAATGGAAGTCTGAGCATTTCAATATAATTAGAATTTCCAAGAATTTTAATAGTGTAGTTGTCAATCATAATGTTAGACGTGTGTATAGTGATTACATAAACCAGCCATGAAGGTCGGAAGTCCCGTAAGTACCCAGACTTCCATATTCTTCCTCACCTATGTTAAGACGTCAAAAAAATTATTTAAGAACAACTCCTAATCGGAGATAATCCAGATTTGTGATCAAGTATTTGGACACACTCAAAATTAACTCACTTTTTTAATTTTGTCACAATTGTTTAATTAATTGCTTCGATAATCACTTCTCGGTAAAAAAAAACATAATTTTATAATTTAACATTTACTTGGTAAATACCGATACTTATTATACTATCTTGGGACACGTGTTTCGATACACTCAACAGCAATATTATATTTTCTTTAATTTTAAATTTTTATCGAATTTAAGATTAACTTACTTTATACTATTTATTCATTTGTTATACAAGTTTAGATGTGCTCGATATCATTTTAAAATTTCATTATTAACTTAAAAATCGAAAATCAAACGTCAATATCAATAATTATTTTATGAAAAGTATTTCGATGCACATCATATTACGCGATGTTAAATAATAATTTAAAAATTATAAAAAATCGCAACATCTACACCTACAATCATGGCTCTTTAATAAATTCTCTTGTTTTTACCCTAGAGTACGGGACATTCATAGAATTTACGACGAATATTCAATAAATAGGGAGGACCGAGGCAACATATGTAAATAATGAAGTAACAAATAGCATGTATCTTATTTTTTATCGATACTTTATGTTCTTATTTTGTGTAAAATTCTCAAGAAACATGTTGCACTTATTAATTAAATCTTTTAAGTAAACATTTTTGGTAAAATGTAAGTTTTTCTTATCGTTGTACATTTTAATATAGTTCTGTATAAAGATACATTGAAACTAGTCCGTGGTCTAGGATAAGGATTTAATTTATTAAATTAAATATCAATTTATAAAAAGACTTATCAAACAATTACGCTTGTTAACAGTTTAAACATTGATCATATAGGATAACCAAAAAGATAATTTTCATCCATAAGGAAATCTCTTTTACAGCATTTTGCTGTAATAGATTGATGTTGGAAAAAATACATATGTAATCTTTCATATTTGTAATATATTGGATGTATGGGTTTTTTCCCTTTAAAACTTCATCGTGTATTCAACTGAACCTAATATCAAGAGCAGTTGGGTGAACTTTGAACAGTAATAAGGGTTAACACAGCAGAAATAAATACCTACTTACTCCTGTATCGCCTCATGCGGTTCGTTTAGAAAAGTACTTCAGTTAATTGAATTAATCAAGTGAAAATAATAAAACCACCCTTGCCACTTTATTGTGCATGTAGGGACACAAAAATGGTGTAATTTGGCAACAAACAACAGTGTAATGTGTAACTCAATCACACAAACAAAACATAAGCATGATTTGTGTCGCCTGCTTTCAAAACCCGCCAGATCCATGTTAGTCGATTTTTTCCAAAAATGCAAAATTCTTCAGGGAACATTTATGTTTAGAAGAATTGTCTATTTAAAATAATATGAAATCGAGAATTTTCCCATTTTTTATGAAAATTATTCGGTATTAAAAAAAAACACGAAACACAAACCGGTAATGACGTCATCTTAATTTTTGACCTATCCCCGCTCTCTGATTGGCCGATATGGGTCAGAAGGCAAGTTAGGCCATGAATATAGCGAAATTTAAAATACAATGCTGTTTTCAAGTATTTTAGCAGGGTTTTTAAGTATAAATATTAACTTTTTAAACAATAAAACCCACCATTGGCATTCCAATGGAGTATTTATTTTTAAATCTTATAAAACTGGATCAAGCGGATTTTGAAAGAAGACGACACATTTGTACTTGTATTATACCAAAAAATAATATAACTCGTAGATTTTTACGGTTGTTTTACTCATGGTAACTATAATATCTACACACGTTATCATATATTTTATTATTCTTGCAAATGTAAGGCTGAGTTTACACGGTGCAAACCAGTTCTAGTTTTCAAGAAAAGAAGCGCGTGTCTTCCATAACGAACAATTATTCACAGATTTCAGTGATTTATTCCACTTTTTTAATATTTCTGTGAATCTTCTTTAATTTTTGTACAAATCCGAAAATTATAAGAACGTCACAATTTTTTGGACAGGTAATATTCGTGTATAATCCACGATAATTTTTACCTTTGAATTTTAATTCATGCACACATATTTGTACGTGAATTCAGAATTAAATATTGAAACTGGATTATCATCAAAACCTTTAAAAATAGATTATTTTAATCCAAATCCCTTTTTTTATTTGTGATCCTTATTGGGTTGGGCTAAACGCTTGTTTTTTTTTATTTTTTATTTTTTGTTTTTTAAAATATCATAATCAAACACTTTGTGTCATCTCTTATCATACGGAATTTTATGAATCGAAACACTTGTCATAACTTATTTAAAGAAATAGTGAAATGTATCAAGTAAAACTTTTTTATTAATTCATCAAATACTATAAAGTGGGTGACATTTTAAGATATGTATTACAACCAATCATTCTTGATCAAAAATATTCCTTCTGAGAAATTTTGTCCACTATCTATACGAGTTTAACTGTCAGAATACCATTTGCACAAGTATCTGAAATATACTTAAGAAACTGTCCCTGACTCGCAATCATCTCGCACCGTGTAAACCGAATATTTCGATTCGCTTTTTGATATTTTATGCAAAAGAGGTAGGTGGCCTGAACGAAATACAAACGAATAGCTTACAAGTTAGAAAGCAGGTAGCTTGGATCCCGCTCGAAAATTATTCCAACGTAAGACGCCATTACCCCTAGAATCTAAGGAAACATGTAAATTTTACACTGAACATGTTAATACTTTATGGCGGAAATCTTTGAGATTTGCTAGTAGGTATTCATCTTGTACATTTTTAACAAGATGCAATAAAATAAAAAAACAGTATAATAATAAATCAAAGAAATAGAAATAATTATTCTTCTTAGCTGTGTAAATGATTTAATTTTACTTGGTTAATTTTTTTTAAAATATTTTCAGTACATTGAAGTCCCAGGGGAGTAAAAATGAATTTTAATGATTTTTCACAAATATAAGACAAGATAAAGTGGTCCATGCAGCAATGGGCGCAGCTAAGGGTTAAAAGAAAAAAATTATACAAATTTTGTTGTTCAACATTGCCATAATTTGAAAAAATGCTATGCTTATAAATGCTCGAAGGTATTTTAAGCAACGTAGGTATTTAAAAATAAATATATATTAAGCATTTACTAAATATATGTTTAAAAATTCCTCTATTTTTAATGAATAATTATTTTTCCCTTAAAGTCTAGGATTTTTAGTCTACGTTTAAGGCTTAAACGTAGATTGAAACTTAAACGATAATCCAAGATTTTTTTGCTAAGATATCGATACCTTTTAATGAAAATAATTATCATCAACTCCTTTATCTCAAATTTTAACAAACCCTCGTTAATTTCAAAGGTTACAAAATATTCTGAATAACAACATAACTGTGGAAGTTTGATAATAATTTAGTCTCAAAGCAAACATTCCTGTGGGAAACTCAAATCTTCAGGGGTGTTTTAACAGACAAATTCTTCATCAGATGTCTTCGTCTAATGGCGGTCGGGGTTGTTGACGTAGAGAAAATTCGAACACCCTCATATTTCTACATATAACACAACATTAAAAAAAACACCGTATACGGTATTTGAAAATGGTGCGAAATGCATCGAAACACATATCGAAAAAGATTTTCTTTTTGATAGTGGTATTTAAAACGTTTATTAAATATTAAAATCAAGCACTTATTTTAAGAGTCTATTAAATTGTTTTGTATTATTTATTAAAAACTCATTTTTTTTAAATTGTGAATTTTTTTCGCCTTGTTATGTCATTTTGAAACTAATATTTTGACATTTTAAATTACAATTGTATTTTTAATGTGTTTTTAATAATAAAATACAATTTAGACTCTTAATATCAGTGTTTGATTTCAATATTTGGTATATAAATTAAAATGGAATTCTCCAAATTAAACGCCAAATCCGTAAATTATAAAAGTGGTATTTACCAAGAAAAACTAAAGTAAAAAAATCAATAAATTTAACTTGAAGAACAACAATAAGATAGCTTGAAGCAAATAATAATTTCTTCAGACCTTTTATATGTGAAAAGGTCTGATCAAATCATAGTGTTTGTACGATTTTATCAGTTATCAATTCACAAACGGTTTAAATGCTATTAGCTTGTGCGCGATATGTTCTGTTTGAGGAATGAAAGGTAGTGATTCGTACAAAGGAAATAGCACGCTTTATCTGGTCGATACTAGTGCAATCGCTATTTCAGGAAAAGCTATTAATAATGTTGGCTGTGCGAGCTAGAACATGAGCCTTCACGTAAATTGATACTGAAAGATGCATACTAGCTTCTTCTCTGGGCATAAATATAAACACACTAATATAGCAAGTCTACGTTGTTAGGCCCGGCAATAACTCTATACATTTATCATTTTAATACACGTGTGTAAGGCTTTCATTACTATATTTTTATTATTTTGAAAACATTTTGAAGTAAGCATCTATTCAAATTATCAAAAGACTTGTGATTTATAAGCGAATTTTTCTTGTTTCATGACTATATAAATCTCTCTAGCTGACATAGTTTTTAAAATTTCAGTAGTAAAATGTTATTCCGTTATATTGTAATTTATAAATATTATATAAACACCCATTACTAACATATATTTTCAAAGGAATCATGTTTTGCTTCAAGATTTCTCCTCGGCGAATCACGTGCCTTGGTAACCGCTCAACTTTAAAACCGACGTCGCGGGTTTGATTCCCGCCAATTGCAAAATAAAATATTTATTATTTTTCAACTATATGTATGTATGTGTTATTTGTATCGTAAACTACATATATTTATTTCAAATCCTTACTATCCTACCTGCAGATAAGTCTTTAAATAAGAGGCTTTGGATTTTGAAGTATGGCTGATAGTGGCGCCAACAGTTCAGAAATGTTTAAAGCATTTATAGCTTACGCCAATTCTTTATAATAAAAACGATAGATATTTTATCTCATATTGAAACTTTTAAACAAACTTCAATCTTCTTCTTATGTCCAGTATTAAACAGAGACATTCCTCTCGCACTTCCACAGCTGTCTATTGGACGCAACTCTCTTCCAGCATCTATGTATATTATTAATTTATCGCCCACAGAACAAACAATCTAGGGTCTAATAGGATAAATAATACTAAATTGTTAATAAATGTTTATTAAAATGTATATGGGAATAACCAAACGTTATACGACACATGTTTTAATTTAATCGCAAAATCCTTGATATTTCTCTCGTATGTACCAATAAATGTCACTCGAGAATGTTCAATATTCCCTATCATATTTTCGTTTTGTGATATATTCGAAAGCAATATATGATGTTAGCATCAGAAACAACAAAAAACTAGGTTATGAAATTCTACATGCGCCCAATCAGTGCTAGAGAAGAATTATTCAATTAATAACGTTCGCATATGCAGTTTTTTTTATCATAGTTTTATGTACATACATTCACAAACGGGTAAAAATTAAACTTTAAAATTGGATCCTAAAACCACACAAAGCACTCAATTCTCAATTAATATACTTTATGGTAACAAACAAAGATCGAAAACACATCAAATATAATTTAACACATATCTTTTTGGTTAAAAACAAAAAAAGATTTTTATGCAATAAAGTTGTATAAGCTGCTTCCATTATCTATAAATTCATTAAAAATATAAACTACATATAAAGAGCTATTCGTACGTTGATAATAAAAGTGGGTAGATCTGAAATAGGTCGTATAATTCGGCCATGTCGTATTTGATTATATAAACATTTTTTTTATCACAATTTTACAAATTAATAGTGTACGATGTACCTACCCTTGGCCCACGAAAACTCAGTTAGGGCACATTATTGTGATTTGTAATTTGTATTTTGTAATTGTGTCTTTGTTGAAATAAATAAATATATACAACACAATGCCACAGTTAAAATACGTTCTCGAAATGTTTATTAAAAAATAATAAAACGTAAATAATTAAATAACTTGACACTTATGTACATTTTATATGATTTATTAAAACATATGAATTATATTTGAAGCACAATTTGTGCTTTTTCATTTTACAATTAAAATGTAACTTTATTTAAAAATCATTATAAATATTTTATTTTAACTTAATTATAATGTCTACCGGTCGATATTATAATTTAGTTAAAATAGAATATTTGTTGTGATTTCAAAACAAAGTTACGTTTTAATTATAAAAATATGTTTGATAAAATTATTGTTCATTTAATTTTATTCCAAAATATTTGAACTCCCCCAAAACTAAATAATTCCGCGTAACGATTTTTTACCGACTCACCCCAGGCAGCCATTAGTGAAGAATAACTCTGTCATATATACATATGTATATTGTATGCACACATATTTAAATAAATAGTTGTAGGTATGAAGTCGAAGGGGTCTTAATGACCTCGTACACAGGCTGTACAATCGGGACTGTATCCACCCTGCTGTGACTCTAATGATCCCATTTGTTGAGTTAAGTAATACCAAAGTTAAGTACGCAGTAAAAAATGTACAATGTAATCAACTCTTATTCAATTTCATCAGTTTTAATTTTCTTAGAGCGATCCTGAAGGATTTTCGGGAGTCATTAATTATATTCTGCCTCTTCATTTTTTCAGACACCCCGGGGACAATCCGTTCTACAGCAATATTGACAGTATGCCTGACATTAGACCAAGAAGAAAATCCATCCCTTTGGTTTCGGAGCTGGTAAGAAACTACTTATCTCTTTATAAATCTTACCTTATTTCTAAAGAAAAAAAAACACCTTCTTTCTCCTTACGAAAAAAGAAAATGAACAAGTCATCAATTTTCTTAAAATAAATCTATTTGAAACCTTTAAGGCAATTTATACACTTTGAATATACACAAAATAAAATTCCATCTTTTTACCGGTTAAGTTATCTTTGAACCCATTTTTTTAAATACCAAAAAAGAACATCCATTGAATGCTGAAATAAATTGAACCCTTAGATCTAAAACCCTTTTTTTAATCGAACAAATTTCATTTTGGTTTCGGCTTAATCGTTTTTGAGAGCGATACATTTATCTGTGTATTTTGTTCCGACGCAAAGATAAAATTGAATAGTATGATACAGAAAAGGAATAGCAATTATTCAAGTCGAATTGCTATTTTTCAATGGTACAACGGATAAATTAGAAGTGGTTCAAGATATAAGTAAAAATCTCGAAGCTTTTATGCTGGTTTTATAGTAATCCATATTTAGTAATCCAAATTTATTGGAATTATATTCACTTGTTTTACATGGCCTTCTATCCGGCTGTAAATAAATTAAGGTAGTTTTCTTGTAATCATCTTCCAGTTCTTCTCCAAATATTTTTTTTGTACTGATAAAATGTGTTTGTCTCTACCTAAAGTGTTATTTCTTGCCTGTTTTAATCCTTCCTATATTGACATTTTCCTCACATTTGTTATAACTGTTTCCAAAATTATTTTGTCATTGTGATAATTGTGTTTGATTGTTTCCAACTATGTATATGAAGGTTCTTTGTTCTAAGTCATGTTTCTTCGATTCGATAAAATTTGAACGATATCGTCTCCGCAGTGTAGTGGTTAATTCCCTTGCTGGAGGTTCCGGAATCGATTCCAAGGAGGGTGAAAATAAATATGTATGATTTTTACTCTAATATTAATATTTTTAATATTAAAAGCATTTACGTTGTAATTAGTCATTTTTAAATTTTTTCTTACAAAAAGATAGTAATTTAAGTGTTTAACCATTTACTGAGATTTTTGTCTACCGGTTTCGAGACGTACCCGTCTCTTCGTCAGGACAATTACTCCAATAGCTTGCAAACAATACTTACTATACGTCACTACCACATAACTATCTTTTTACACGAATGGAATACACATAGTGAGTAGTGATATGGAAGTGACGTGTATTATTATTTGAATCCTGTAGTTGTGATTGTTCTGACAAAGAGACGGTTAGTCTCAAAACCGGTAGACAAAAATCTCTGTTAGTAGTTATACACTAATATTCAAATATTGAAATGTTACCCACAGTGCAGGGCTGATCACCTTTCCATCATGTATTCAACGATCAAGATAACACTGCTTCTTTTTAATGCCGTACCTGATGAACGATTGCATCCAAATAATGATAAGAAAAATATATGACTTTATTAATTTTAAAAAATAGGGATGTAACTGTTTGATTTACCGTTTTGGGGATTTTTTGAGATGTCGCGATCGAACAGTTGTGCGTTTTTTTTTCTCAAAATGAAAGTCGTAAATTTGAACATAAAACAGGAAACATTAACGATACACCCGACGTTAAATTTCCCTTAATATCGCAACTTCCCTTTTTAACAGCCGTGTTAGACTAAGCAGTGACACTTTTTTTTCCTTTTTACATCCCCCCAAATTAGAAGTCGTAACATTTTTGATGGCCCCTGCCTCTTTAAAAAAGACGTCTTAATATTGAACTACATTATATCGGAAAATCTTTAAAAAAAATTATCTGGGTCGTGTAATATTTTTCCCCATCGTTGAACTAATTACAAGAAAAAAATATATAAGTAAAAGTGCATATAAGCTTTTAATACAATTTCAACGTTCGTTTCTTCAGAATTTTAAATCTCCTAAAGTTCGGCACAGATTGCTTTGAAAAATTGATGCAACGTTGCATGCAAATACGCGCATGTTTTATAAACTTTTGTCTGGTATTCTTACCTGTGACGGATGAAATCATTTACTAACCGCAATGGCAGTAGCTTGCTTCTTGACAGCTGCCGTCACTCAGATTGGCATTTTCTATTTTTTTGCATTTTTGTTTCATGGATTTTTAATATTTCCATTGCTTCATAAGCATTGTAAAATATTATAAATAGAAAGAATATAATGTTCTATCTTTTTTTATATATCTGTGACAAGGTTTTTCTTTTTAAACAAAAACAGCATTTTTACCATAATGCCAGCGCCATCTGTTGATGGCGCTGGCATTCTATGACGTCATCTATTGACCATTACAGTATTAGTTTACTTTATTTTGGCGGACAACATGCTTCTTGACAAGTGATTGACAATTTCACAAGCGTTGTGAAATAAAACATTTAAAGCAATTTATTATGTCTCTCTTTTCCATTTACCCAAACTGAACCTCAGCAACGCGTAGTTGAGTACAGCTAGTATTTAATAAAAAAATAAATTGTTGGCAAATTATTATAAGTAATAAAACAGTCTGCAGTGCCTTGGTAAATGTAGTGTTACGATTGATAGTAGAATTATTCATACGCCTCGAGGCATAACACCACTTTGTTTGAAATATGAGAAAGCATGTAAAGAAATTGGAAATTAATAATAGTTCTAAAAATGACCTTGAGCATTTCTGTTATTTTTCTTTTAAAAAGAATAAAACAGTATCACATATTTGAATTAACGTAATTAGTTCTTCATCTGCTGAGATTTAATATGAATCACCGAGTTTGAAATATGTTGAATGCATGTAAAAAAAACTGTTAGTGAATAATGGTTCTGAAAATGACCTAGAGCATTTTTTTTGTTTTGCGTTTAGGAACAATATCACAAATTTAATTTGCATTAATTACTTTTTCACCGGCGGAGTTTTAACACGAAGGAATCACTTTGTTTGATTATCCGCCTCTCTGGTGTAATACTTGGCGTATTAAGCTTCTGTGCTGGAGGTCCCGGGTTCAATTCTCAGAGGGGGAGGTGAAAATTAATATAAGCGATTTTACACACTAATATTTATATATATATATATATAAAAGTACCCTTGGCTGGACTAGCAATAGAGTGATCACCTTGCCTTCATGTAAGTAACGATCAAGATAACATCACGTCAATACGATGCAGTGCCCTGTTAAGTGCGGATAAGTGTTATAAGAATAAGTCTTTGATCTTCGGAGTTTTAAAATGAATTATTTTGTTTGAAATATGATGAAAGGATGTACAGAAATTGTAAAAAAATAATATTTCTTAAAATGATGAGCTTTTCTTTTGTTTTGTGTTTAAGAAGAACAAACCCGTATCGCATTTTTAATTTAACGAAATTAGTTTTTCATGTGCGGAGTTTTCCATATTTTTTTTTTATAAATTAAACCTGTGGCATATAATAGAAAGGTGTATGAATATTTAAATCCCTTTTAAAAATTCTGACCCGCAGGACAAACTCAACAGATGATTTATCAACCAGCCTGACTCGTGTGTGTGTGCAGGGAGAGGTATTCTAGAAATATAAAGCCTTTCTTACACAACCCCTATTTCCACTTCACATAATAATTCGCCCTCACTGTGCAGCATTTGTCATTCGGCGTAATTATGTCGGGGCTATTATATCGTTAAGTGTTCCGGACTGAACAGAAATGTGTCCTTTGTTTAGAAATACGAGTGAAGAGAGATATGTTTATTGTTTATGAGTTAGTCCTTATTCACGTTTTCAACAAAGAGCCAATTTTAACATGGCTAGAGTAATTTATGTACGGAGTCATGGGTTACGAATAAATTCAACTTGATTGTCAGGTGAGCCCACACACTACAGTAAAAGTTTACATGTAAAGCCTTAAATTGGGGCCATAAATTAGGTTTTTTACGTACATTCAAGCGAACGGAAAAAATGGTTTGCGGATATTACAACATTCTCTTGAATCTCTTACACTTTTTTTAGAAAATGAAATACATAATTAAAATATAGTACCTACTATTTTAGTCCATTCTTATACCAGACAGAAAGTAATACATGGGGTGTTTGATGCTGTAGGTTCAAGATTCTCTGTTTTATCAAATCTAAATTATTTTTTCGAAAAGCAACTAGTTCAAATATACTCGAAAAAACAGTTTTACTAATATTTGATATTTCTAAATAATTATCAATAAACAATTTTTCAAAAAAAAAAATGTTTACGATATATTATTAGATTAAAACCAATATTTTTAGCTTTTCCACTTTATTTTTATTTGACCAGCGACCGGGTTTCGTCGTGACCGACATTATCAGACTGGTAGGAGGCTATACAAATTGTTATGTTATATATAAAACAAGGCAGGAGTTGATAACCATGATTTGATATAATTTTGTTGAGAAATTAATTTAATTTGAGTGAATTTAAGTATTGTATGATATAAAAATTATTTTTTATATTTTTTATATAAAAAAAAACCTTTAAACGGTGTTAAATTATTATTGCATAAGTAACGTATAACTTTCCCTAATCTACCCATGATAGATAACCACAATCACTTAAATTATAAAAATTCGTATTAATGCATCAATTTAAAAGATCGACTGCATTTAACTCCGTCAGCGACATTTATGGTTGAAATTAGTAAGTTTTTTACTAGGAAAAACCTTTATAAATGGTTATTTTCTACGTTGAATATGAATAAAAAATATTGATTGTAATAATGTATTCATCGTAAGAAATACTGAAATAAATGCGGCTATTTTTTGAGACCTCAAAAAATATCAACGAGTTTCTTGTTCGTATTTATTTTCACAACGACATAATTTAGCGGGTCGAAGAAACATGACATTACTGTAATATTTTATTGTTTTATCCTAGCATACCCCTTCTTTGTACCCTTTCTGCCTGTTTGTACATGTTTAGAAATGTTAAACTAATCCAAACCGTTATTCCCTTTAATATTTATTCACGGATGGATCCTCAGGTGCTCAAGGTATACATTATTGTTATTTATACGAAAATGCATACATCACTGCTTTGTAGTTTTATAAAAAGTTTACATATTTATATTTCGTTATATCGTACTCTTAAAATTTGTTCATCAAAATTTGTTTTTATCATTTATATGTATGTATACGTTAAATTTCAGGAAAAAACAAAATAAATTTGCTAGAAATTTACTTTTTTTTGCACATTGTATTATTTAGGATTTTTTTTGTATTCTGCATTCATTTACATTCGCTGCAACAAATATCATATTTAACAAATGTAAATGATTTTTTTTTATATTCATAATATACTCATATACAGACCATTCTCAAAATAAATATATATGTAAATTTACAAAGCCAAATATTTTATTTAAATTTTATGCTATTGTAATTTGGTAAAATTCAATTTTTTACAATAAAACAATAACTGTACAGATTTTTTTCGTTCTTATTTTATTGGACCAGTGACCGGATTTCGTCGTTTTCGACATTATTTAACTGGTGATGACTGAAATCACCAGTCTGATGATGTCGGTAATGACAAAACCGGGTTACAGTCAAATTAAATAAAAGAGAAAAATACATTATAGTTATTGTTTTATTATGAAAAACTTACATATTTGTATGTTTACATTATGAAAATCATACGTATTTATAACATTTAAACTACAAAGCTTCTAATAATTTGAGCATTTTCCGTAATTTTCTACACATTTTTATTTTTCATTTCTATTTGTATGTATGGTTGTTTTATCTATGTGTTATATTTTAAATGCATGGTTTTTCAGCGTACATATTTAATGCATTTACCTTAGGTTTAATGGTTTTGAAGGAAAAACTTGGCCAGGTAAAAGTATTTTCTTTCTTTTACCTTGATTATTTTGATGAGTAAATATTTTTTATTTTCTTACTTTACATTACTTCTCTATCTTCCATCACCAAAATGGAGTACTTTTTTCAAATAGATGAGACTGCGCATTCGACTTCCAGCATTCTTTATAATACCGCCCCAGGTCAAAAGATATTCTATGAAATATTCCCGGCCTCGTATATTTCTGCAGTGAAATGCTATCTGTGCAAAATATCTCTGGAATTGGTGACATTTGTGCAGAAGCTTTTCCGGTTTTAAAAAGGAATAATTTCAAGTCACCCCACAAAATGTCACAATAATAACTCCATTCTTTCGTGCGCGCTTTCACAGTTGGCACAGCGATGATAATTTACTGTGTGTAAAACTAAACTTCCGTTTTTTTCTGTAGTTCACTTTTTGCTTAATTTTGCACAATTTTGCTTATAAACATTTTTAAAGCAATTTTAACTAAGATAATTTCAATATTCACTTAAAGTAGTAAATAGTCTATTTGTCATTTTCAATGTTAAGGTTAATGCCATTTAAATAAGATTAATGCCTCCGTAGTGTAATGGTCAGCATGTTCGGCTACCGTTCTGGAGGTCCTGGGTTCGATTCCTAGGGGGGGGTCAAATAAATGTAAGTGATTTTTTCACTCTAATATTTATTTAATGTTACCCTGGACTGGTACCTGAAGCGGAGGGCTGATCACCTTTCCTTCGTGTGTTAACGATCAAGATAACACTGTGTTTATATAATGCAGTGCCCTATGCACCATTAGGATGCGGATAAGTGTTGAATTGAAATAAGATTGAAAAAATCAAAAAATAGTAGAGGAATCGCATAATGGTCCCATATTAGTGTCATAAATTAATCATAGTCAGTATTTGAACCAAAAAAGCTTTACGTTCAATATTCAATAACGAAAAACACCCTTTAGACAAAAAATAATATTGGGAATTGAATTACTTCTTTTCCTTTTTAATTAATTCGTCAAAAAAAATATCTCTTAAATTATTCATTTAAGTCGTTTTTTTTTTTATTTTCTCATTGTTGCATAAAAAAGTATATTTACTACGAGGCTTTTTGAAAATTTTCTATAATTTTCTAAGCAATACGTGTTCTCTGATTATTACTTTTATGTTTAGACAATGGCTGCCACAAAAAGGAACGCCGGATTGACATCTGCTGTACCCAGAGCTACACTTAACGACGAAGAACTGGTAAAATGTTTTGTTTTATCTTGTAAATTAACTAAACTAATTGCAAACATCAAGATTTCCCTTGAAACACAAATTAAATTAAACAATAACATGGTAGAATAAACATGTTTACTTGTTATATTAGAATCTCCATTTAATTTTTAATATATTTACAGAGTAAATAAATTTAATATGAAAATAATTTTATATCGTTATAATCGTCGGCTATGTATGCGGAGATGCATGAATGTGGAAGAGGCGAAGAATGTTTGCAAATACAGAGTGGTGTGACGTTTGATTCTCTCTGCCTACCCCTGCGGAGAAGCGGCGTGATGGTTAGTTAGTTTTTTTTTATTTACAGAGACATAATATCACACACATTTATAGTTATAATTTTAGTTCTCAATTTTGTATTTATTGTACAATATATACAATATAACTACTACTAAATAATATAAATAAATTGAGATCATATTTTAATAACTTAATTTCATATTTATTGTATTTACAACACCAAAAACTTTCTTTGACTTAGCTTTTAGAAATATAATTCGTTACGCATTTTTAAAATAATCTCAATAATATTTATCAAAAATACTAACTTTATTTTTGTTTAATTTTTTAAAACTAAAAAATAAATCCAAGTAATACCATTAATTTTTACCTTCACTCAAACAATTCCTGTCCAAATCATTTACTGATCGTATTCACAAAGCTAACAGACATTAAAATTCAACATTCATCAGCAATATCGTTATGACTGATTGTGTGTGTGTGTGTTTTAGTGTCGTGTATGACGTCATTATAAATCATTTAGTGACTGACCCCTCAGCGACATTTATTGGTTATTTTAGGTTTTATTTATTGCGTTTTATCGGAAGACTTGTTAATCACAACCCAAATCACTCATGTACGAGAACATAATTTTGGGATTTCAATTAAATATAGGTACACAAAAAACAACTTTATTTTTCAGAATAAGGTTTCATTAAAATTTGGTCAAACTTTATAATTATTGGCTTTACTCCACTTCCCAGTAAACATTTTTTGTCAATTTTATAAAAATGTTTATTTTGATAATATGTTGTTTGGTTTGCTCTTTTTTCTATAAAAAAGCATTATTTAATGTTTAAAAAAATGTTATTGATATAAGTGAATTCAGAAATGTGTGTATTTAATTTGTTACGAAAAAATGTTTATAAAAAATATTTAATTACAAATCTTTTGAAAGAAATAAAAATATATTTAAAAATAGGGAATTAAGAAATAAAATCAGACAAAGAAGACGATGTTAAAATTACTTACTTTTAATTTTATGAAAAAAAAAAATATTTACCATAATCTTTATTTGATTACTATAATTTTATTGCATTTAATTATTATGTGTTACTTACCAATTAATTAAAGCTTTTATTAACATTGATAGACTAACATTGATTTCATCAGATAGGAAATATTCTCACTGTAATATTTTTTTTGGTTTTTATTTTTTTTTAAAATAATATCTTCAATAAGCTGAATTTTTTTAGCGGTAATTATTACTTGAAGTTTAAACGTGTCTTACTGTGAAATATAGAAAATGCACGTGTACAAGAAGACACTGCAGGCTCTGATCTACCCGATCTCTTCGACCACCCCGCACAACTTCGTTCTGTGGACGGCGACCTCCCCCACGTACTGCTATGAGTGCGAAGGCTTGCTATGGGGTATAGCCAGGCAGGGGGTGAGGTGCACCGAATGTGGCGTAAAGTGCCACGAAAAGTGCAAGGATCTCCTCAACGCTGACTGCCTACAGAGTGAGTAAACCCTTATTTACCATATCATCGCAATATCCTTCTTCTGTGTGAGTTTACCGCTTGGAAAATGGTGATTGTTGCATTTGGGTGTGTGATCGATGTCCATTTGGCTTTTAATTTTGTCGTTAAAATCATTCATCTTCGAATTTCCGATAGGCCAAAAGCTTCTATAAATATAACATACAAACTAGATATGGGTCAAACCCATTAATCAACGTTCTTAAGTACACAGATGTCACTGACTATTTTTTTACCCATATCTATAATTTGAACACTTTTCCTGATCGTATGAAAAAAATAATTTAATTATATTTTTTTCTTTTACGCATTATAAAATAACTTTCTGTTTTCAATAAATACTTTATTTTATGTTGTTTTAAAATCAATTACGTGATTTTAAACACAAACAAACAATCAATATATATTTATGTCCTCATAAATCAATTATAATTTGTTTTCACTCCAAATACAGTATATCGACAATAATTTGGTCACATTTGCGTCAGAGTTAAGGGTCAACATTTTTTGTAAGACTCATCTTCTAGTCATTGATTCAATGAAAAATTATGTAGAAGAAAGTATACTTATTTATAAATAAAAAAAAAACAAAATTCATTAGTTCACAAAAAAATAAAAAAATAAATAAATTAATATCTGTGGGTTTTTAAAGATAACGTAATTCTAAAAAATCTCGTATTTAAAGGTTAAGGTAAAATTGTATTTTTTTTCATATGTATACTTATATTATAAAAATTTATTCACATAAAAATAATGCATTTGTGTATATATATAAAAAAAAAAATATATATATATATATATATATATATATATATATATATATATATATATATATATATATATATATATATATATATATATATATATATATATATATATATATATATATATATATATATATATATATATATATATATATATATATATATATATATATATAAATATACATATATTCAAATAATTATATTAAAAAACGCTTTAACGTCACTCAGAACGTAAACATTAATAACCTGAGTTTTTCCTGTTTTTCGTCTATTTCGGACCATTTTGATCCCCCCGTGTTTGGAATATTATTTCTTCGTAGAACCGCGTTGCTTCAATAAAGTATTGGGTCGAAAAATCCAATACTGCGAAAACTTCAAAGCATTTCACCTTTTTCGATTTCTATAATGGACATAGGAAAACGGATGCTTTGAGTTGAAAAAATATTATGAGTTTTTTTTATGAAGAGCTGTATCTTTATTTATTTGGTGTTTTTCAGGAAGGGCGACAATTTCACTTCCAGACTTATTTTCTATTGAAAATTATTTCTATTGTCTGGGCTAAGGGTGTGTTTTGGATCGAAGCCAATTTCAAATTATGACGTTTTGGGTGTTTAGCTGTTACGCCTTTCAATTTTATTAAAGGCCTACATTATACTTGAACCTTTTAGCAACAACATTTTTAGTACAATGATTGACGACAACTTGTTCCAAATCATTCACTGTCATAAATCTTTTAATTTCATAAAATCTTAACCGGTCTTTTTTTAAATTCGAAATATAACTGGTATTTTTTTTTAAATCTTTCTTATTTATCAACATACAAACGTGATTAAATTAAATTAAGTTTATTGCATTAAGTTAATCGTGTTTTAAATAGTAAAATAATTTGATAGAAATTTGATAAAAAATTTGATAAACATATGAAATCGACGAAAAATATTTTAAAAAACTTATTTTAAAAATCACGTTTTATGTAGCCTGTGTTCCTCTAGGGGGAAAACGAAATTATAAATTTAAGATAATTTTTATAATAATTGTTCTTTTTAATTAGAATTATATGGTTTTTATGAAAAAAAAGGCTTAAATAAAATTTGTTTTTGCACCAATATTGGTATATTGCTAATTGGTTTCTATTCCTTCAACCATTATGATATTTTCAAAGAGTTTTAATATATATATATAATATAAAAAAATATTACGAATTCTTTGATTTTTATAAAGCTCATCATAAAAAATTGGTTTAAGACCGCATTTTTAAGTTTATCAATGTAAACACGAAAAATTTCAAGAACTCCAGATGTTTTCATAAATATTTGTATTTTCACATGTTGGTGAAAACATTTAAAGTGTTCAAAACTAGTCATGTTTTCATTAAAAAACTAAAAATTGGTATTTTACAAGTTTTTAATATCTAACTTATCATAACAGATTCAAGACTAGATATAACGATTGCATATCGATAAAATTGTTCCGTAATACGCAACAGTAATAAATAAGCTTGATACATTGGTTTATATTTAGCGTTGATTGCTTTTTGTTTTTAAAATGAACATATCTTTATTCCAGTGAAGCTCGCGGTATATTGTATAATTTTGAGAGTATTTATTTTATTTCTTAAGACCTTTGAAATACGTTCAATTAATCAGCGGGAATTAATTTCATAAATATTAAAGACATATAATCAAAGGAATTATACTCAAGTTCGAGTTATATATTTTAACAAAACAATAGACTTGATAATGGAAAGTGAAAATCGCTTGTATGGCAATGACTCCATTTTAATTAAATCCGCTGTGATTTATTGAATTTTCTTTTGATTTAAAATTTACTGAAAATCACAAAATTGATAATTCACAAAAATTGTTGTAAAACAGATATAAATTATTATTAATGTACGTGTACTGAACCACACGTTGTTGTGGCTCAGTCTGGCAAAAAAGATAAAAAATAATAAAGATAGAACACTTTATTCACATTTATAATAAATAAAATAATAAAACCCTTATCCGCACCCCAACGGTGCATAGGGCACTGCGTCATATAAACGCAGTGTTATCTTGATCGTTTACACATGAAGGAAAGGTGATCAGCCCTCCGCTTCGGGTACCAGTCCAGGGTAATATTGATTAAATATTACAGTGAAAAAATCACTCATATTTTTTTCACCCCCCCTGGGAATCGAACCCGGGTCCTCCAGAACGGTAGCCGAGCGTGCTGACTATTACACTACGGAGGTGGAGTAATTCACATTTAAACATGTTTATTTTCGCAATAGTTGAGCAGCTATCAAGACATATACTGTGCGCCATAAACAATGTTCAGTTTGCATGTGTTGCTATTAATTTTAAAATATGGGCTGTCATTACGGTTATAAAGGTGTTTTTTTTTATCTAATTGCAGCTCAATATCAAATTGTTTGGTGAATGATTGCAGATGAATTTTGAAGAAACTCTCATTTTTATAAATATACATGGATAAAAGCACTCGCTCAATCGAATCGCACTGAGTTGAAATTAAAAAATATAAATCGGTAGATAACTTAAAGAAGATTTTAGATTTTAAACAAACTAATGTTTCCTTTTTAGTCATATAAATTTACTGTAGAACATACTTAGATACAATATTACTTCTCTTACAATATCAAGTTCGTATTATTATTTTGGATAAAATTACGATTCATTGGATACTCATAGATGTTTGTTCTAAAACTCTTATCGCAATTGTCTAAACATTTTGCGTTGTACGTTATATGTACCATAAAAAGGTGTGTATTATATCCGAATACGAGTATACTATTTTTTTATTTTCCTGCATAAAAAATATAAATACCAAACTGATGAACACATGTTACTTTTCAGTAAAAAAAATAAACATGCGAAGTAATTATTAGGCCACTTTAAAATCTTGGGTGTCTCCATTCAATTAAAAAGTTTTTAAAAATACTCGAAAAATATCTTAGCCGATACTTAATTAAGACCTCATATTTCTGTGACGTCATTGTTCATTGACAAGGGTAAACGATTTGAAGGATATATCGCATTTTAAGTTGATGGGGAGAGGGCAATGGGCGGAATTATTTCAGGAACCGAAATAATATTGGTTCATACTGACCCCTTAGGATCAACGTTCCACCCTTACAGGAAATCATTTGTCACCCTTTTTGAAGGGAGGTAAAAGAGAAGAGAGGCATAAGGATCGGGGTCTTTTCAACCGCTATTCCAGTATTCACAGTCCGCAAGGCTGGAGAGTAGACGTCCATTCATACTGTGGCTGAAGCGTTGATATTGTGTCTTAATTACAAGTACCTGATTAGTGCATAATTAAACCAGAAGGAAATCGAAAACTCTAAAACATGTTTTTTTTATTTATTTAACACTAGTAATAAACCACTTAATAAGTTTTATTTCATTCAACATAACTAGTAGTTAGTATGATTATATCCAAAGGATAAAATCATTCTAACTACTTTTATTTTTTCTGATTTTTTATTTTACTTTTTTAAGATTTTATTTCTTTATTTTATAGTTTTTCATATTTTCTTTAATTTTTCACATTCTTCTACTACCAATGTTTCCGGTTTAAAAACTTGACAATTAGCTTCATACCATAGTGTAAATTATATTATATTGTATTCCTACGAACAGGTTATACCTATTGGGAATCAAATCTTATATCCTTGAATTAGGGGTTGAATTTTCTTCTGGGACGTGTGATATTATTTCTTAGAGCGAAAATCCTTTACCAATATTTCTTGCCAGGGACATAATTTATTGTAAACCACAACAGAACCTGTTTCTAAAAAACTGCCTTTTAATCGAAAAAAAAACACTCCATTTGAAATAAATGTTTCCATTTGAGATTTTTTCATAAACGCGTGTGGCTAGCATTAAGAGTTATATCATACAATGCAAAAAATATATAAACCATACATTTTTAAGTTGTTTTTGATGTTTGTACACCAAATAACTTGGTAACGAAAAATTTCTTTTATACAACTTTTTTTTTTAAGAATTATAAGTTTAAAAAAATATGTTCGTTCGATCAAAATCTTAAATTCCCTCAAGTTATCCATTGATTGCTATGAACTTTTTTGTTATACGCCTTATCAACTGGTTTAACCTGTGATATATTTTTTGATGACCACAATGGCAGCGCCATCTGTTGAACGCAACAGCAATACACAAAATACAAAACGTTTCTAATAGTCTACTTCTTGACAGCTGATTACTTACCGTTTTTAATGTTTTTGATCATGTTTTGATAATATCATGGTTTCACAAGTATTGTGAAATTCAATAAATGGGAAATGCGTGTTTTCTCCTTTCTTTGTTTTAAATTTGGCAACAGGAATGTATGGCCGGGAACAAATATTTAATATGTGATGATAAACGTTAGTAAAAAGCATATCTTTAAAAAAAAATCACGTTCAAAATTATGAAAGAAAATATAATTTCCAGTTGTTTTTAATGTGACGTCATTTTCTCCGATTTGATAATTTTCTTAAATTTATTTTATGAAGAGGATAACAAGAAAAAGTTTTGGTTCTTTACTTACCTGTTTTTCATATTTACTGCACGAGTAACTGCTACTGACGTTTTATTGCAGAACTTTTATCGTGTTTGCTGGACGAATTTCTGCGCTCTCGATACGAAATTGTTTCCACAACCCGATTTCTATAGAAATAAATATTATCCATAAATGTTTTACTATCCATAAGTGTTTTTATTATTTACAAAAATTAATTATATTTCATACTTTTTCTGTGAGCCTAAGCAGCTCATTATTAGAAATAGGTATCAAATTGTGGTAGAGTGGGCTTGAACCCAGAAACTTTGCCTCACGAGTCCGGCACAATAAACACCGGACCACAACCCGACGCATATATATTTATAATTAATACACTGCTATATGTGTAATAAAATTCTTATATAAAATAAGATAATACCAAAAATATGCCAATGTTTATCATTTGTTTATATATTACTTATAAATAATATAACATGTTTATATTTTTAAAGTTATTTAAATATTTGTATTGGGTGCTGAGAATTTGTTTATTTTCATTAAAAAAGAATCTTGAGAAAAACGACTTCAAATACGTGAAAAATCATTTCGTTAGCAAAATATATAGTCAGCAATTCACGCAAAATACTAAACGTTGCTCTTAGCGTGTTTCTTGAAAGCTGATTTCTTAAAATCTATCATTACACGCATTTGATGCATTCCGCATCATTAGGATATTTATAAAATATGTTAAATGTATCGAAACACGAGTTACAGTAGATTTTAGTGGTAAAAATTACGAACGGGAGATGAAATGTTATAAAAGTATAGCAGACATGAGCTGTGTTTCCTTCCTTTTTAGGAAGCTTTCATAACTCCAGAGATTCATGCCATCTCAACCGTACCAATTTTAGCTGGCACGTTTTGATATTGCATGTAGCGCGTTTCGTGCTGCATATGTCGATTAAAGTTTCTTTCACAATTGTAATCAGCCGTTATCCTTTAGTCTACCATGAGCACATTTCTCAGTGAATTTCAAAAGGATGCTGCACGTAGAAGACGTTGTTCTAAATTCTATATGCGAGCTGCAAAGCACTTTCGGTAATATTTCCTACTGCATAAATACCTCAAGTTTTATTTTGTCTTTTGTGAAAATCGCAAGCTCTTTCTCTCTCTTCCTGAGATTTATCTTTCAAACTGAGTTCGAATTTATAAGGTCCCTCTGTCACAGCTTTTATCGTATAATGAATCTTTTCCATTTAAAGTGTAAAATTCTTACGTTATTATCCATTTTATTCGTATAATCGGATATGGTGTAAATACTTATATTGTAAATATAAAACCACCAAAGAGATGTCGATAGCTGGGAATCGACATCGCAGGAAGCTAATCCCTCTTAAAAATAGGCCACAAGGCCTACAACAAGATGAAGAAGAAGAAGAAGTAAATATAATACCTTTCAGCGAAAGCTAAACTGGCAGTGCACAATTGAGTCCTGGTTCCAACCCTATATAAATGACTTTGGAAGTGAAGCATGGAGTTGACAAAAAATATGAAAGCAAGCTGACTGCAGTCAAAATGCAATCTCTCAGCTGAATGTGTGGCAAAACGATGAATGATAGATGTTTGTATAATGATATAAGAATATAATGCAAGGCTGAGAAAAGCGTTATCGATAAAATTAAGAACGATGTGTTGAGATGGTTTGGGCATGTGAATTGAATGAGTAAAGAAATAATAACATAGATTACAAAATACATGAGCCGATTGATAAATATTTTTGTTTTATTTCTCATGAAAGTTATTTTAAATTAGTAAAAGATCTCTTACCAAAACCTGTTCTGCTTAATACGGTCAATATTTTAGTTTAAAATATTAATGACTGATCGTTAGTTAGTATAAGACCAATAAAGTAAAGTTTTATACATTAAATTGTTCTCTGTTTACCATTTTCCCATCTCCCATTATTATAGCCTTTACAGTATATGTTCAAATGAGGTCGATCTCAACGCAAACAAAATTCGTAAATATCCGAAATGGTAATGTTGCTCTATGCACATTGTACATTTTATGGCTGACCTGAAAATGAAATTTCCTGAAACTAGAAACTGCAACAAACAGGATGTTTCAGAGCGAATTGGAAATACTTTGTGATGTAACAATTGACGCGTCTGTATATCATACATCGACTCGTGATCTACTGCTAAAATAATAACTCTTATTCGTGCACAAACGATATACGAGTACAGGGCGCAACATGATATCAACACGGTTTTAATTTAATTATTAAATACATGAAGGTAGGGTGATTAGTCTTACGCTTCACATTTTTATATTTAGGATAATACGTATAATGCAATAGAAAGAGTTTAATGCTAAGGACATTACTGTTAAATAAGAAAGGATAGGATGGGGAATAATGGGTAGAAATGAAAAAAGCAGCAATACGTAGTCACTTGGACTATATATGTAACACAATTAATTATACACACTAGCTTGTGTAACTTCAATACAAGTTATTTGTACTAATCCCTCGAGAAAAATAATTCCTATTTAATAAAATCCACTAAGCTAGAAGTAATGAGTATTTTATTTCAAATATGAATACACCGTTATACTTTCATATCACTAATTAGCTATTGAAATATTTATTAATTTAAATATATTATTCATGTCATATCATATTTATAATTTCAAATTAAAACTTTCAAACTATTTATTTTTGTTTTTACTACGTTGTTATATTTTAAAGTTTAAATAATAACAATTATAATAGTTGCACATGTTATTACAAAAAAAATATCTTTATTTTGAAAAAAATGGTATCTCTGTAATATGTATAAGCTGAAAGTTGTAGCCAAAAAAACGATTATTCGAGTAAACATACATTAACTCAGTAACCACCATCACCTTACAGTAATCAATCCATTTTATTGATGTGGAACAAAGGGGTTTTCGTTGAAACCTTAAATGCCTTACTCAGAAATAACCCTTATTTCCTTCGATGAGATATTTTTATTAGGGGCATTAATTTAGTCTCCTCTGGCAAGGCGAATTTAATAGTAATTGAATATTCTTATTCTGACCTTTATGCGCACCCTCATGGTACATAGAACACTTTACTGTTGATGACGCAGTTTTAACTCGATCGTTGATTATTTGATGAAAGGGAGATCAATCTAGTCCTTATTTGATGAGATACAGATGTCGTTAGTTCAAAGTGAAGCACTTTTCTTACATATGGGAAAGGAAAAAAAGAGAAATTGAAGATGTTTTTTTAGTAAAAAATAGAAAATCAACAATGGCTAGGATACTCAGTGTTGTTTAAATTTGCACTAAATTATAAAATTTTCCGCTTTATAATATTAATATACTATAACGCTTGTATTTTTGGAATTACATATCTTTAGTTTCTGTGGAATATGTATTTCAACTAAAGTATGCTAATATTTTAATTGTTTTGGATTAATACCATAGTGATTACGTCGGCTTTATATTATAAAAGATAAATATCATATTACATTTTATCAATTGAATATCATCCCCTATAGTTTCGGAAATAAAAAATAATAATCTAACATAGCCATATTTACTTTCTCTAAATATTTTTTTTTTCCAAACTTTTCATTATTTTAAATAAAACATTTTTCTGAACTTATAAACTAACATTGTTTTAACATAT
Source organism: Brachycentrus maculatus (assembly GCF_059751285.1). Lineage (NCBI taxonomy): Eukaryota > Metazoa > Arthropoda > Insecta > Trichoptera > Brachycentridae > Brachycentrus > Brachycentrus maculatus. The sequence continues at coordinate 386,406 of NW_028280781.1, forward strand.
ACAATACACACATATATTTATTATGTATTATTTTAACTAAAAAATAACGTCTACCAGTTTCGAAGCTTTTTCTTCAAGACTAATTAATACTAATCACGATCTATGGACTTAAAAAAACTGAACATTTTTGGAAATTAGAGAGGATGGTAGAAATCTCAAGCGGCTATTTTTTGTTTTGATTGGCAGTTACAGACGAAGGAAGCAATCAGAGATAATCAATAATTAGTAATATTTATAGAAACGGGCTTTTAGATAAATTATTTACTTGAGTTCTTATCAATTAATACTTAATTATACTTATTGTGAAACGATGAACAATTGAAGACTCGAATTAAATATCGCAAACTCAATTTGTATGTGCAGTTAAACCTAGACGAAACCGACATCTATTTAATATTTTTTTTACATACGGACAAAAAACGATATTCAACTTTATTTTACCGATAATCCTAATTTAAGAGAGTTGAATATTAAAAAAAAACTGCATACTTTAAAAGTGCAAACAAAACTTGATTTCTTTTCAGAGCAGGATAACGAAAAGCAAGTGCTTCAATATCATACATCAATGTCACTTCACGACGAGTGTCCGAAGACAATAAATATAATTGTTTGTATTTTGGAGTATTCATATTTACAAAAAAAAATCAACATTTTTTTATAAAACGGACCTTCGCGAAGGAGGGGGTGTCCGTTAAACCAAAGCTTCGGTTTAACGGACATATTATACAGACCTGATTGATGGAAGTTTAACTTCTGAAACATGTAGTCTATAATAAAACTCAAGTGGTAAAAAACGAAGTGTTTTCTTTAATTATTTATTACTCCTTTTTAGAAAGGTATTGTCTTATTTTTTTATTTGATATAACTTCTTCGCCTATAATTTTCAAGTGTAATTAATGTCTTAGGCTTTTATTTTTGTATCGTTTATAGACATTTTTCATAATTTTTCACATATTACGTATTATTTATGTTTTTATTCACTACCTTGACATAAAATAACACCCATTTACAATATTAACCTCTAACTATAACATGTGCTATGTACTGCAGAGTTTGTGTACTTATGTGTTTTGTATATTACTTTGTGCTTAAAGCTTAAAGGCTTAAGCTTAGCGCATCCCTTGACACGGGGTTGGATATCTATGAAAGTAAACCTAATATCTGTTAATATTACCCCGGTTGGAAGTTTTGTCATAGATTCTCTTCGCATCCCCTTTCCAGACCTAAACAACTACCAATTGAGTATTTCCATAATATTATCGTCAAGTTTGTGAATTCCAGTTTATCTTTATGTTTGTCTTTAAGAACGACCTTTATCTATAGCTGCCTTAGGTTCTTCAACGACCCTTATTGTTTGGAAACAGACAGTGCGCAATTTTAGATAGTTATTGATCACATTTCTCCAAAATTAAGAAAACATAATGTTTACCTTATCAAAATTATTTTACTTAATGAATACAAACAAATTTTTAAGTAAAATTAAAATTTCGTTTTCTATGTTGTACAGGCGTGGACTGTGTAAATCACTTCGACCTATATAAATTACTTAAATACTTCATTAAAAAAATGTAAACAATCATTTGTTCAGAATAATTGCTTTGAAATTCAAGCGTAATGTTTCATTCAAATACGCGCAAGTTTTTATATGCATTGACATAGACTGTGAAAAGTGAAAAAAAAATAATAGCACTTGGCCGCAATGGCAGCGCTATTGGTCGATTCGAAAAGTCGGAAAATTAAAATTATCGAAAAAATACTTGCATAAAATTATCTACACTTATGTTATTCAATTTATTTTCATTTCTCTTTTTTACGCGTTTTTGATAGGCCCTTTTAAATTATAAAGGCGATAAGTACGTAGTGTTGATAAACGTGACATTACTTCAATAGGGGTGTTAAAAAAAACCTTTCTTACATAAACTTACTTTGACTTAGATTAATGAATGGTTAACAGTTTTTATAGCAGATAAAATTAAAAACAAAAATTAAAATTTTATATCGTAGTCATACAGGAGAAAGTGACCAAGTGGATTTTTTACAAAAACGTGATCATTGACTTTTTGATATTTTACTAGCTTAATATTGCCCTGAAAAACATCCCAAAGGATTTTAAACTTATATTGACTTGGTAAAAATGACCAACTGCATTGATGTTTATTTTGTTGCCAAGCAAAAGTGACTTAAATGGCCCTCCTGGACACTTTACGTTTTGTTAGTTAGTCACTTTCTCCTGTACGACTACGATATGTTTACTGAAAATAGTTAACGTTTTTGTTATATCATCCGTAAAAGTCAGTTGGTTTTAAAAGTATGTTTTTTTGTCAACGATCCCATTGAACATCTATCTTTTCCGCATTTTATTTTAAAGATTATTTTATGATCCTAAGAATGAAAATATATTTGTGTAAATTTTCAATACCAGAATTTTTATTTTCGCGCTTACTAATCCAACTGTCAAACATGTGAATTCCAGCGAATGTTCGAGAAGCGCTAGAAATCTCATACACGTATTCAGTGAAGATTTTATGTGAAAAAACCACTCTACAAAATACATTGAAATTCAAGATTTCGGCTTGACGCGTCTGCGAATTTCTTAGAATTGAAAATGAATCTCGTCTATCTGGGTCATGTGTTACAATGCAGACTCGTATTATAATTACGTATTCTGTCCAGGTTCTTAATTTGAATTTCTTCACACAACGGATCCCAAAGAAAATTAAATGGTGGTCCCCATAGTATTTCTTTTGTACAATATTCAGCAATGTTACTATATAAATTTATTGAACAAATTTGAATCCCTGATGTATCTTAACTTTCCAAATCTTATAAAACAGCTCGTCCAATTCCACACGAACACAATCTGAAATCTTAAATTTACTTCAAATAAGAAACTAGAAATGCTTATTTTAGCGTTAGGTTTTTTTACTTTTGGATATTTATTTATCCGATTCCGTAGCCAAATGATTACAGCGTTGGACTATCTATGCTGGAAGTCACAGGTTCGATTTCTAGATGGATCAAAAAAAAAACTGTGATTTTTTACTCTTAAATTTATCTTATGTATTTATTGATAAATACAACATAGATTGTTTGAGTCTAGTAAGTTAAAAATTTGTGTTTGGTTAAACAATTAATACATAAATTAAAATGGAGTTCTACAAATTAAACGCCAAACCAATAAATACTATTATATTTATCTAACCCTAGACTATTACATGCAGTGTAAGATTAATCACTTTTCTTTTTGAAATAAGCCATCAAGATAATACTTCTCCGATATAATGCAGTGCCTTATGCATCAGTGTGTGTGGAATAGACTTAAAAGGGAAAGTTAAATTTATATGTTTAATCCATAAATAAGCAAAAACGACTTTTTTTTATTTGATGACTTTACAATCTTTAAATGTGTTTTCTGACTTTTTGTCAACAGAATTTATAAAATATTATGTTAACTGATCTTGATATAGAAGATATCACAATAATTGATTTTATATTAAATAATTATTCAATTATTTTCAAATTAAACACTTGTAAAAAACCACTTACAGAGTTTTATTACTATTTTACACGACTAGTTTCGAAAACTTACAGATGTTTTCATCTACAGGTGAAAATTAACACTTACGAGCAAAAAATATTTAGAGGTATGTATAGAGGTTTAAATGGTAATAAATATGGGGGAGGGGGGGTTAAGGAACGGGATTTTTTGTAAAAGGAAACATAGATAATAATGATTTTATAAATGGATAATATTTTTTGCTACTTAGTTTTAATTTTCACTTGTAGATGAAAATATGTGTAAGTTTTCGAAACTAGTCGCATATAATAAAAATAAAACTCGTTAAATAGTTTATTACAATTTTTTTATTAAAAATCAATAAAATAAAATCAAAAATTATTTCATAAACCCTGTAAGTCAAAAATAATCAAAGGAATGTTTTATAATATTATTTCCAATCGAATATTTTGATTGCAACACATAGAGCTATCACACATTCTTCAACTTTTTTAATCTAATCAGACACTTTTCAGCTATAAATGGAAAACAAAAATGTAATAAATTCTTGCACGAAGAGAATAGACGACAGTAAAAGTTTCAAACAATTCTCATATACACGTCAATAACAACGTATTCAAAGGAACGTTCAGAACACTTAAATTCGTTTTCCTAAATTTGATTTTTTCCGATATCTCATTCTGTATTTTATATTATTTTTCCTGAACGTATATATTTTACATGCAAGTATTTCATAAAAATAAGGTTTGCTTTTCTTTGCCATTTTGTTTACATGTTTATCTTTACCATAATATGTTCTTTCAAGTATATATGTATTAATGTTTTATTGACAATCTAAAGGGTACCTTATTAAAATAAAATAATTCAGATTGACCAAACGCAGATTATTTAGTATTAAGTAAAATCAAAAATATTGTAAGCTTGCACCCTTTCATATAAATATCGTCAAAAGTAAACTTTAAATCCTACATTTTGTTGGACTGTTCAAAATGATTTATTTTGAAACTTTTCATACAGAAAGTTTTCGTATATAGGTAGGCTATCTGCTGCAAAAAAATATTTTTCTACCAACCAAGAACATACATACATGTAAAATAAGTTTCTGACGATATTAAAATATAAAGGAATATTTTATTGTTAAATATATAAAAATAATATTTTTTTATAAAACATATTTTTTGTTCTCCAGAATTTTTAATAAAATTTCAATGGGTTTGCTTGTTTTAACACATCCTGCGGGATTATAAAATTAATATTTATATTTCAGCTGAAAAGTTTATAAAATATTATAAAATTTTCAGATGACGTAAAGGTCTTAATTCTGTTTTTTTAATTTAAAATTAGCGTATGTATTAATTTATTTTTGCATAAAACAGACCTTTTAAAATACCAAACCCTTTTTAAACCTTCTTCCCTCACATCAGTCTACTCTTTTGTGATGAATAATTACCATAAAGTATGAAAAAATATATTTGTCTTTTTTTCATGGATATTATTTTTTTAATACTTCATCATTCACTGTTGTTTTTTAATATGCAAAAGTAATGCAAAAAAATTGCAAAGTATTTTTTTTAATTAATCTCATTTTTCACTGCAATACCTATCTTCCGTGACCAATATTTTTTTTCATACTTCTTTTATTTTTAAGGCGGATGAGTAAGCACTAAAATTCCACTTCAGCAAAAACAAAACGCGTAAAAGAAAATACGAATTACCCCTTACTTGACAAGGGTTGAATGATCTTCCCTGTATATATATGTTTTATGTTCGCTCTCACCCATAATATGGAAAATATAAAAATGTAACAAGTTGTAAAAAATAAACAAACGCTCCTCAACCGAGATTACCTCTAAGCGGCAAACGTTGCCGACATGACATACTAAATCTTCAGCACCATTAACCAGAGATACATAAGTTTTCATTCTAAAAAATTAAACAAACTTGAGAAGAGTAGAATAAAACTTACAACATTTTGAGTGAGTCCAAATACATCACAAATCTGGATTATCTCCAATTATAGGAGTTATTTTTCATATTATACTATACATATTTCATACATACATATTTGGACACACTCAAAATGTTAACTCCATCTTTTGAAGTTTAAATTATTGCAAAAGAAACAGAGCTTCATCAATTTAGAATTTGCAGTAATATTTTTGTTTTACTTTAACATACAATTTTTGATATAATTTAATTGTATTTTATTATTCGCATTCATAAAACTTTTCATTTTATTGTTTGACATCTCATCAAAGATGAAGAAGAATATGGAAGTATGGGCGTTTACGGGGCTTTTAAGTTTATTTAATTCAGCGTTTAGTACATAAAATCTATGTTAATATTTTACTTCATAAATATTTTATTACATATATGAAACAAACTTATCCCACCCCCCTCCTTCCTTACATAAAGTACAGATAGTTATGTATACTTTAGTTTATATTTAAACCCGTAGATGGAAGCATCTGTAGCTTTTGAAAAAAGTCATTGTTAATAATGAATATAAAATCATGTGGTAAAAAAATAAGTGTTCTCATTTACAATGTGAACAAATTTTTTTTTTAAATCTGGATTTTTTTTGTGATAAGTAAAAAAATCACAGTTCTCCGTTTGAGTATATACTCGTATTCAATATATTATAACACACAATAAATAAATTAAGATATTAAATTAAAAATGTGCAAAAAAAATGTTCTTCCTGTTTTTTATGTAAATAAAGACAATTTTATTTTCGTATGCTCTTTAATTGTCGACAAAAAAAGTGAAATTGTCAAATGTTTTTTTTCTCTTAAGGGTGAGTAATATTAAAGAACTTTCCGTGAAATCGGTTTTATGTGTCAGCTTACACGTTCGCTTTCAAAGATAAAAGTGTCAAAGGCCTCCTCAGAATTTATATCCCATGAACAAATAAACATTTTTCGAATAGACGGCGTATCGATGTTTGGGAATCGATACATTGACGTATTGTATATCGAGTATGCTTGTAAATGTTTATTTATTTATATAAAGAGAAGAGAAAAAAAACACATTTCTGATGGAACCTCATTCCCCTTATAAATTTCCCACATTTTCTTGTAAATTATTACAATTTCATAGTATTTTTCTTTAAGATCAAACGTTTTCTCTTGTAAAATTGTATAAACACGCTTTTTCTTGTTTATTCTATCATTTTGCGCCTTCTCCCGTGATTCGTCCGTTGAATTAGACAAAGCAATTATTTACATAAATAAGCAAAAATAAGGATTGAATTTCAATGTTAATATTACGTGTTACATTTTTTTTCTTAATTTTATCAATAATGCTTATCTCGGCCTTGCATTCCTTCCTTATTTCTACATTCAAACTTCCTTCATTTTACCGCACATTCGTCTGAGGGATCGCACCTTGACTGTATTCAGTCAACTTTCATCCTTCTTTTTCCAACTACATGTGGAACAAATGAGTGAGAAAATAACGGTAAAACAAATCTGTGACGTGAATGTAGTAAGAAAAAGAAGCAGAGGAAGACTGAAGCATGCTCAGGTTTGTCAAATACTTGAAAGCGTCTGGGTCAGGAGTCATAATAATCGGTGGGTTTGTATGAGCAGATTCATGAATCTGGAAAGGGCGAAGATTTTTGCACATATAGAGTGGTGTGGCGTTCTTATCTCTCTGCCTACTCCTAAGGATAGGATGTGTAAAACTTTATCTGTTTATAGAAAATTGTGTTTTTATATTTAAAAAAATTCACATTTTTCTTTCTTTGTCTACTTGCTTAGTCATGGTAATAATGTTTATAAAATCCGTTGAAACGACATTTTGGATGTGATTGAAGAACTCACTTTGAACGGTGAAATGATAATCGTAAAACTTAGGATTTCAAAGGAGCATTCAAGAACATGCCCAAATTTATAAACAGCCTTCGCCTTTTTAAATTTATACAAAAGGGTTTTTCAAACCCTTCGCCCATTTTGGTTTAACTTCTGCCTTATGAGAGCCATCTGTAAGGGGTTGATCTCAAAAGGTAATCGATTTAGTTCAAGTTCTCTTTTTTATAAATAAATCTTAAGTAGTAACACTGTTATTTTTTTTACTGAAACATGTTTATAGACATCCAATTATAATAACTTAAAGTATGCCATTTTTCTTTTAAATAAAAGTCTAATGTTTATTTACTGTATTTATAATTTTCGTTTAAATATTATAAATGTGATAAAAAAAAATTTCTTCTTCAAACCCTTACGCGCACCCCAATGGTGCATAAGGCACTGCATCATATAAACGCAGTGATATGTTGATAGTTAACACATGAAGAAATGGTGATCAGCCCTCCGCTTCAGGTACCAATCCAGGGTAATATTGAAAAATATTGGTGTAAAATCACTAAAATTTATTTTCTCCCTACCACCTGGGAATCCGGGACCTCTAGCACGGTAGCTAAACACGATAACCACTACACCTCGGAGGCGGACAGAATTATTGTTGAATTAGGTCAATTTAATTAACTGGCCAGCGATTACAGATGAAATATCGTTATCCATATTTGGAATATCTTTATCCATGTCGTTAACTCGTAAAATTGCCACTTTGTATTAACAACGTGATATCAAACAAACTCCGGAACATCGTGTAATAACTTGTCGGCTCGCCTCTCGTACAAGCGTACACGGTATCTATTGAAACGTCAATATAAACTCACGCGTGTCGTTGGATTCTTCTGAGCATTTATTTGTAATTTCCGTTGCTACTATTGTATGTCATACATTTATTTATTTATGGTTTTTATCAAACCTTTTGATCTTTTCTTGTTAACTAAATGAAAACAACTAAATACCAATTAATATATAATTTCTTTCAGTAACCAACCTTCATACTATGATACCGATCGATGCCCGGTTTTAAAATGCCAAAGTCGTTCGAAATAGACATACAGGTTTATTCAAAAGTTACTGCACTATGCAGTGAACTCGTTTTATTTCCCTTGGAATCGTCCACTTGATTTATTAAAGTTGGGATTCTCAAAAAATGTTTTCTACAATTTAATGAACATAAAAAACATATTTATTTATGTTTTTAACACGTTTAACAAAAAAATTCATGGTATATTAAAAAAACATATAATTTATTTATATTTGTCGTTTTAAAGAAAAACAAATTCGTATTTTGTATACAAATGAGATTTTTTATAAATAATTATGCCAAACATAGGAATAATTCGTAAAAAATAATAAAAAAAATAGTTTTTAATAAAAATATACGTTTTCAATTTTTAAAAACCGTTAATATTAATAAACAAATAAAATACAATTATAATTAAAATATGCATATTTTTTTTTATTTCACAAACATGTTTGTGTACGTGTATGTGTGTGTGTGTGTGTATGTGTGTGTGTGTGTGTGTGTGTGTGTGTGTGTGTGTGTGTGTGTGTGTGTGTGTATGTGTGTGTTTGTACTGTTGTTATACATATGTAAATAATTATTTAAATGTTTCGTATGTTATATGCAATAAATAATAATAAAAATGAATAAAACATTCTCTCATACCATGTGAAACTGTATTGAGGTTGGCAAGAAATATTTACTAGTTTTAAGTGGGTATATTGTTTAGGGGGTAGACTTTGTACACAACGATTAGTAAACGAAATATAAATCAACGTCTCATCGTGTGGTTATTCGATTTATTGTATCAAGGACGTGATGATTCATTGAATTTCCTTTGTATTGTTTAAACATGAAATTATTTTACGCATGTTTCACATCAATGTTTATTCTAACAGAATCTCTACTTGTTCATTTATTTACTCCCCTAACACATCCCACACTGTCAACAAAATAATTGAAGAGGGGCTCATATATGTACGAAATATCGCATAATATTTATTTAAATTTTATTGAAATACAGCTCGTATTACGATGGTATATCATATATGTTATATTGTTTTGCAATTATTCTTCTCCGTCTTAATCCTCATTGCTGAGGGTTGTGACCCTTGCAGAAGCAATGACTCTTCTCCAGTTATCCCTTGACTGCGCTGCACGTAGCGCTCCAACCACTGAGGTGCCTGCTGCTGCCTTAATTTGATCGGTCCATCGTGTGGGGGATCTTCCTCTCCCTCTCTTTCCCTCCAGGCTACCGATCACAACTAGGCGTTCCAGGCTATCCTCGTTGCCACGCGCAACGTGTCCAAAGAACTGGAGAATCCGTCGGGTACAGATATTGGCCAGAGACAAGCCATCCAAGCGTAGTTCCTGGCGAATGGACTCATTGGTGCGTCTAGCTGTCCATGGAATTCGGAGCATGCGCCTCCAACACCACATTTCGAAGGCATCAATTTTTCTCCTTTCTGCTGCTTTTATAGTCCATGTTTCAGCAGCATAGAGAAAAATGGAGTGGACCAAGCTCCTGACAAGCTTCATCTTGGTGTTGTTACTCACACCCCGGTCTTTCCAAATTTTGTCTAGCTTAGACATGGCACTTTTGGCGATGGCGATACGACGTCTAATCTCTCCTTCACAAGTTCCTTCATTGCTGATTTGAGATCCAAGGAACTGGAACTCGTTTATTATCTCTAAACCTTCCAGTGAGTTCCCGAGATCACCAAACTTCTTAGATCGATCTATGATCATGATCTTGGTCTTGCTTTGGTTAATCTCTAGTCCCAGTGCCTTGCTCTCAATCTCTACTCGTTTAAGGAGATCTACCATCTCTTTTGGGTCTTTGGCCAGAAGTGTTGTGTCGTCCGCATATCGTATATTGGACAGCTTTACGCCACCAATGGACACTCCTCCATTCCATTTGTAGAGAGCCCTGCGCATGATGTATTCCCCATAGATGTTAAACAGGTCAGGGGAGAGTATGCATCCCTGTCTTACACCTTTCTCAGTGGGGAAGCTTGCAGTGTTTATGCCATTGATTCTTACGATTGCCTTACTTTGGGCATAAAGTCCATGGATGAGTTTTATCAAATGGGATGGGACTCCCATCTCCATGAGTACTTTCCACAGATGTTCCCACTTCACGCAGTCGAAAGCTTTTTTGTAATCGATAAAGCATAAAACTGTTGGCGTCAGGAACTCTCGGCTTTTTTCGATCACTTGGCGGATGTTGAGGATCTGCTCTCTTGTTCCTCTTCCTTTCACAAAACCAGCTTGTTCCTTTGGTATTTGCCATCCAATGTAACTGTGTAATCGTGCTTTTAGAACATATAGCATTATCTTGCTGGTGTGAGAGATAAGTGCTATTGTCCTATAGTTTTCACACTTTTTGGATGAGCCTTTTTTGTGAAGAGGAATGAAAACAGATTCAGCCCATTCCTGAGGCCATGTTCCCGTTCTCCATATGAGGTTGCAGAGATCCAGCACTGTTTTTATGCCCTTATCCCCTAGTTCTTTTAGAAGCTCGGCCTGTATGCAGTCATTGCCGGGGGACTTGTTGCATTTTAGTTTTTTCAGTGCATTTCGAATCTCTTCTTCCAAAATGTCGGGTTCCATGGTTTGATTCTCAAAGGAAGGACTTCCTGCTGTTGAGGTCTCGGCATATAGTCCGGAGCAGTAACCTCGCCATCTCTCCAAGACGCTGCCAATGTCCGTCAGAACGCTTCCATTTTGGTCCTCTATTGCCCATGTCTGAGGTTTGAAGGCACGGGTTAAGAGTTTAACCTTTTGGAAAAGATCCTTTGTAGTGACGCTATTCGCTTTATCTTCTATCTCAGCACAGATATCCGAAATTTGTTTATTTTTGTCTCGTCGGCAATGTCTTTGTATATCTTTATTGAGCCTAGAGTATTCTTGTTTCGCTTCTGCAGATGAGGTTCCTTTTACTCTCATCGCTTTTCGCTTTGATATCATATCCCATGTGGGGTCTGATATCCAAGATTTCCTCTTTTCATTTCTCGGCTCCTGATATTTCATTGCAGTCTTGACAATTTTCTCTTTGAGACTGTTCCAACGCTGTTCGACATTTTCAGAGGAGTTTACGTTGAAATCAGCGTCTTGTTTCCTGATATCTGTGCCAAAACATTTAATTGCTGGCTCATTGAGGTTTAAAGTTTTAAACTTATCCCTTTTTATAATTTTGAACTTGGCTCTGATTTGTGCAATCAGCAGATTATGATCAGAGCCGCAATCTGCACCAGGATAAGTTTTAACATTACTTACCGATGACCTCCAGCGGCTATTTATCATGATGTAATCAATCTGGTTGCGACATCTATCACCCGGTGATATCCATGTGTATAGGCGTCTGATGTGCTGTTTAAACCAAGTATTCATGATTGTCATTTTTTCTTCAATAGCAAATTGGATCAAACGTTCACCTCTATCATTTTGGGTGCCAATTCCATAATGGCCAACTGCACCTTCGAGGTAACTGTTTGATCCAACTTTTGCATTGAGATCACCAATAACCATTGTTATTTCTTTATTGGGTATTTGAGCCAGCGTTTCTTTGAGAGCAGAATAGAAAAGATCAATAACTTCATCTGGAGCATCGGCAGTCGGTGCATACACTTGTACAATATTCATTTTGCAGGGTTGAGTGTTCAGTTTGATGTGGATCATTCTGTCATTAATGGGGTTATATCCAATGACAGACTTACTTAACTGAGATGTTAAAATTACCGCTACCCCACTAAATGCAATTATAACTTCAAATAAATAGGTTTTGATAATTGAACAACGAATTCGGTATTTACATCGATTCAATCATTAATGAGTACTGATTGAAAAATAAATATAAATTTATGAACAAATAGCTTAGTTTTTCTTGAAATATAAATTAATGTGTGCATACCTGAAACAATTGCAGCTAATGAAAAAATAAGCACCGTTTAGGCACAAAATTAATACGATCGCCAATGTGATTATTTCGTCTATCCTGATTTAGAATTGTCAACCCTTATCCGTACCATATGTTGCATAGGAGAATGCATCGTATTTTCACAATGTTATCTGGATCGTTATTTATATAAAGGCAAGGTGATCAGTCCTGCACTTCAGCTAACAGTCCTGGGTAGTATTCAATAAATATTACAATAAAAAATAACAATCATATATATTCTAGCGCACTCGGAATCGAACCTAGGACCTCCAGCACGGTAGTCAAATACGCTAACCAATACTCTACGGAGGTGGATAACTTCAGAATTAGGATTGGAATTTATTTTACATATGTGATATCAACGGATGAAAAAGAGTTCATGATGAAGCTATATGAGAAAGGGAATAGAGGAAGATTAGGTAGAGAAAAAATAATAGCTAAGATACTCTGAATTGTATCACGTTATATTACTACTAAAATGTAATAATTCTGTAAAAATCTATGTTATGTGCGAAAAAACATTTTTATAAAAAAATTCAATAATGGGTCTTTTTGTTTTTGCTTTTAAAATCCGTTTTTTCCGACAATTTAGCGACAAGCAAAAAAACTCATATGTTCATACTTTTATAGAAAGTTAGATGAAAATTTGACGAAGTATTTTTTCAAAAAGGAATGAAGTATTCCAAGCAAAGTACGTTAAAAATAATAATAACAAAACTTTCAAGTTTACAAATGCGTTTAGAGATTTTTTCATCTAAGTTTTCTTTTTTCATCGTTTTCTCGTGAATTACGGCATGAATCTGAGATACCGTGCATAGTGAACATTAGGGAGCGTTCGCAAACGAGTTAAGAAGTTTCAGAGGGAAATTTTCCACCGGACATTGAATTTCTCCACGTTCGTAGTCAATTTTCCTGAAGTATGTATTTCTTACTCCTGCCTCCGCATAAGATTCCATCCCTCACGAGAAATTCATATTAGCTCTGCCCTTATCGTGATTTATGTGCGAGGAAGGGATGTGATCTCGTGTACTTGTTGTCGGCGTACTGAAAATTAGCATATCGGTGTTTTCGTATTATCCTGTAAATATTATGTATATACCTAAGACGTTGTTTAAATTTTTAGATTCTCGTTGTGAAAATAGATGATTTCTAGAATCTTTACTGTTTAGTTTATTTTATTTGAGAATTAAATACATTTGAGAATTTTTTATTTGTTTTTTATTTAACCAGACTGAACTCCAGTAACGCATAGCCGGGTACAGCTAGAATTTCGTGAAAAAAAAACAAACAAAACAAAACTAAGAATATTTTTATCTTATTTCCGTGACTCCATAAATAAGCGGTAAAGGTAATAAATAAAAAAAGTTTGTTATGTTTTTTGTTTTGTACAATATTTCATAAATGTAACTGAAAGCTAATGTCAAATTGAGTATGTCCAAATTTTTGTTAACAAACGCTGTATTTGCTCCATTTAGGGGTTATTTATTGATATGAATCTTGATAGGTTTTATTGATATCTTAGCCTCGTAAATATACAGATTTCTATATAACCAGGGGCGTGCCTTTCATATAAACAGAAAATCAGTGCCTACCCTAGCTTACTCACATATCATATAAGAACACAGTGATTGCTTCCCTAGCTTACTAAATAAAGCCTCTTTTACCGTACTACCTACCCAAACTGCTTTATTTTTTAATTTATTAAATATTCCTTCCTATTTACCCACGAGCCTTATTCACATCTAATGGTGCAAAAGACACTGCGCTAACTCATTTTATGTTTTAAAAGAAGTAAAGTAATCAGTCTTGCATTTCAGGTACCTACCTGTACAATTTTTAATGAAATGAATTTTACAATTAAAAAACAGAATAAATCACTCTCCTTATCTTCCATCATTTACTTTGTGTAATGCTACTTTTATAAAAAATTATTTATGACTACCGGTGTTCGAAAATCATTCCATCATCAGGTCATTAATATAAAATTAAAACGATTTGACAAAGTTATCAATGCTTTCAATATACAAAATATTAACAATATGAGTTGTTTTAACCCACCTGTAAATCAAACACTGTATCTTCTGTGTGGTATTCCAAATACTTTTACCACTACACTACGGTAGAGAAGATAGTAACTTGTTTATCAATTATTGTAAAATAATTTTATGTTTATTCATAAAATTGTAAAAAAAATGCATTGATGGGCTCAGGGGTTGTTTAAAATGGGCATTTAAAGTCTTTGTTTGGTCCATCTAAAAAGAAACATAAAATGCAGACAAAGAGAAAAAAAACATAGGACATCTCTGGGTCACGAATTTGGTCACATTAAACAGAGCAATTTAATAGGGAGGGAAACATTTCGCAAACCATCATCATAAAACGTCGAATGGAATAATATTTCGGCCTAGATAAAGTTACGTTTGCTCTCAGGATTTGGCCGGGTCGTCACGCCGTCAATAAAACATTACGCCATTTGCATATCATGATAACTTTACGGGCTTCTGCGATTAGATTCTATCGGAAGTCCTAATATTTATGTTAGTTATTGTATTTTTCCCGCAAGGCAAGGTTTTTTATTTAAAAGGGTAGTAAAATAAATATTTTATTTGAATATGACTATCTCAAATACTTTAAAGTTTCAACATTTTAAGTGTGTCTAAATACTTGTTCACAAATCTGGATTATTTCCGAATAAGAGTTATTTTTCGAGTTGTGTTTGTGATTATAATCCAGGATTCGGACCACACATACTAATAAAGAGATTCTGCTCAATTAAAAGCTTATTTTCATCTCACTAATAAATGTTTCTAGTGAAGTTCTAGTGATTCAAATTTGGTTCATATATATTTATATAGAACTTCCAAGAATTTGAGTAATGTGGTTATCAATAATGAGTAGAATTGGTGAAGGTTACACGTGTGTAAAATGATCGTTGTCAGCCCCGTAAATGCCCAGATTTCCATATTGTTCTTCATCTTTGATGAGGTGCCAAAAAATAATATGACTTGAAAGTTATATTATAAGTGTCTCAACTTGAAACGAAACGTCTTTCGTTTTTGTTTTTTTTATTTAATCAGAAAGAAATCTGAAAATCTGAGAGCTTACGTCCTGGCATTTGGCTGGTTACAGTGATCACTTTATCCCCTTGTGTAACGTACACCATTCTGCCCGCTATTGAACATCTGTATCGCATTATTTTTTTTAATGATTTTCGCAGGTTCCTTTCGTATATTTATTGTCATTTGATCAATTTAGTATTTAAGCTGACGGAAGTGCCTTCTGTAATTTTACTAATTGTTTAAATTTTAATGCTGGGAACAAAGTGAATGGTGCACTGAAATCAGTTATAGCAAATAAAAACCTATCAGCGGAAGCTAAACTGGCAGTGCACAACGGAGTCCTGGTTCCAACTCTAATGTATGGAAGTGAAACATGGAGTTAGCAAAAGAAGGATGAAAGTAGACTGAATGCAGTCGAAATGCGATCTCTCAGAAGAATGTGTGACAAAACGATGTATGATAGATGTGCGAATAGTGAAATAAGGAAGGAATGCAAAGCTGAGATAAACATTATCGATAAAATTAAGAAAGGTGTGTTGAGATGGTTTGGACATGTAGAACGAATGAGTGAGGAAAGAACGGTAAAACAAATTTATGAGGCAAATGTTAGCGGGAAAAGAAGCAGAGGAAGACCGAGAAAACATGGCACGATCAGGTATGCCAAATACTTGAAAGTGGTCAGGTTAGGAGTCGTAACAATCGGCGGGTATGTATGAGGAGATGCATGAACGTGGAAGAGGCGAAGAATGTTTGCAAGGACAGAGTGGTGTGGCGCTCTATTCTCTCTGCCTACTCCTGCGGGGAAGCGGCGTGATGGTTAGTGAGTTAGTTAGTTAGTATTAACTTGAATAATTTAAAGAGTACAAATAAAATTCAAATTATTTCCTGATAAAATAATATGTATCCAGTTTTCTTAAAACGTTTATTATAAAATATAATACAGAACATTAATTTAAATATGCAATAACAAAAAATACAATACTCTCTCAATAATTTTTCAATGTGACTATTAAAAATACTACTTAGTTACGCATATAATAAGGTTTTTTACTAAAGTTAGATCCCTGTAATTGTGAATTAAGCTGGAACTGAAAATTCTCAGTCGAAATGACATCTCTCTTGTGTGGTATAGAATTAAGTACTTAAGTTTGACATTATTAAAAGACCTCTATAAAACACCAGACCTCATCTTCTTAGGGTCAGTTAATATCCGTAGCCGTCATTACTAGGCCTTTTTTCTTTATGTGATGTTAGAAACGTTATACAAATGTGTACACACACACACACATAAAAGTGGTACAAAATAAAGTTTCTTCTTTTTAAAAATGTGCCAATTTTGAGCAAAAAACATTTGAAAATACGATTATAAATTACATACCTTATATAGTAATTGTTTCACAGTTTACATTCGGTTTGCGCCAGTGTAACAAGGTGATAAGGTGATGGTGATTCAATCAAAGAAATTTCTTAGCTAATATCATCTAGAGCCATGTAGAATCTCACCCCGAAGCATTTCTATATTGTCTTGTTATGAAACATACACTCCTAAATGAAGAATCGGTTTAAAAATATCAAAAAACCTTTCGTTATGATTAAAATAATATTATACTCATTTTAAGGATCTAAACAATTGAATACATCATGTGAGTACAATATTTTTAACGGTTAGTCGGTATGAATAAAAATTATCTCTTTAAAATGCCCATTAAATTTAATGGGTAATTTTTCCAATAATTTCATTAATTGATTCGGCAGTAAATGTGTGGTTTTATCTATCTTCAGTATCTTTACCAAACACAGATAAGGTATTCGATTATAAAACTGAATTCATGGAAACACGTGTAAAAAGATTTTTTTTTTCAAAGTTTAAAAAAAATTAAGCTTCTAAAATTAAATTTTATCCAAGCGAACTTATAAAACCCGGAAAAATGTTATGAAATGAGTAATGTGCGACCTATAAAAGATGATTATGATCAAAAAGTTTTTTAAACAATTTTACTTCCAAAAGCTAGACAAAATATTAAGTATATCTACCATAAAGTCCTCTGCGACAGGTACTTATCGATATTTCCATATAGCAAAGTGGTTACGAAGGAAAAATTGGGAATTTAGGAAAATCTTCCCAATATGAAAAAGTTTCATGAATTTTTCAATGTTTTATGAACTTTTTGGCGATGGTAAAATAAATTGTAGAAACAGTATTTTAGAATAATTGATGAATGTAGGATACTAAAATAAGAGTTTTATGCAACACGATAAATTTTTATATGGCATCCTTTATTTCTACTACTGACCCTTTTCGTCTTCCAATGGTGCATAGGGTACTGCATCTAATGGTGCAATTTTACGTTGTTAAGTTAATTACATGGAGGTGATCACTTCTATGATGCAGATGCTAGTCCAGGGTCTTATAAATACTTAAGTGTATTATTTTGACCCGAGACCTTTAGCTTGGTAGCCAAGCACGCTAACCATTACATTATAGAGGCAGACATATTACTTTTTTTTTCCAGGGCATGTCAAATATAAACGGGACTTGTTTTATGAGCCCGAAATATTGATCGCAGTGAGTAGACGCTTCTAGACGTGTGGGATGAGGATGTCACCCGTCAACTGTGCAAGGAATTATTTTAAATTTCTTGCTCGTAAAAACGTGACACCGATTGAATATCTACGGAGATTAATAGCACGATTTCATGGAAGACGGTGAATGGCTTAAAAATGAGAACCACGATCATCGTTCATGAACTAGCATTGCAGAACAGAACATGCGAATTTTTAACAAAGTGATATTTTCACGTCGATTTTGGCAGAAATTTCACACTATCTATGCAACGTATGATTGTGATCATTGAATCATTTAAAAATCATTTTTATTGCCGCTAAAAAATGTCTTACGAGACAAAAAGTGGTTATTCTCTTTAATTTTAACAAATAACAACGCATGATAGTCAAACAACTTTACACTAAAACAATATTTACATACTATACGCAATGAACAATTACTCACACAAATAAAATAAAAAAAGTCCTAGCAAAATAACATACTATGTATATTAAAACACCACCTGCGTAGTGTAATAGTCAGCACGTTCGGCTACTGTTCTGGAGGCTCCGGGTTCAATTACCAAGGGGAGGGGTCAAATAAATATAAGCGATTTTTTCACTCTAAAATTTATTTAATATTACCCTGGACTGGTACCTGCAGCGGAGGGCTGATCACCTTTCCTTCATATGTTAACGATGAAGATAACGCTGCGTTTATATGATGCATTGCCCTGTGCACCATTGGGGTATGAGATAAGGGTTTAAATAAATATTCAAACACATACGATATAAAATATACTCGTATTACTTGTTTAGTCAAAGGAACTATGAATATTACGCAATAAAGCCATGTAACCAGCCTCCATTACCCGCGTTGTAATGAAATACGTAAACATTGTTAAGAGAACTACGAGTATTATTAATTTAATAATGGGAGTGAGTTGATTTGAAGTATATCGTACTCGAATCGTCGGCCATGTCATCTATGATTTCATGGCATTTGACATACGAATAACTTCGTGAATAACTTGAATAAAATGTGCTTTCGACACGGGAAAACCCAGTGAGGACATATTATTGTTTATTAAAAGTTCATTCAAAATATATTTAAGATGAAAAATATTTTAAATAAATAAATAAGGGTCATAAAAACCTTTTTTTAAACACTTGGGTCCATATTTGGAAAAATACAATAAGTTAGTTAAACACCCCTTAAATTTCCTCCTTTATTCTTTGACTTATCGCTCTGTGATCTCATTTGAGTCACTTTGAGAATCACTATGAGGGCAACAATTTTATGGCGATGAAGCGATGTGAGGTTTTCAACCAATCGGCTACTGAAACAACCTCCTTCCTTTTACGATGAGGATATCAAAAAGCTTTCGATAGTTGCAAAAAGTGCGTTTCCAAAGTAATTGTTTACGTGGAAAAATTGTACGAGTATTTTTATAAAAAAAAGTATATTTTTTGTAAATAACTTTTTTTACAGTTTTTAAACATACAAGGTTATTTTTAAAATTTTATAAACATAAGATATATTCAATAATAACATGTAACGGTAGGTACGTTCAGCTACTATACTGGAGGTCATGGATTCAATTCCCGGGAGGGTTCAAAATATATTGATGATTTTTCACTCAAATGTTTATTCAATATGACCCTAGACTGGTAATTGAGGCTACTTATCTTAATTTACGTAACGATCAATACAATAATGAGCTAGTACTATTCAGTGCCTTATGCACCATTAGGTGCGGGTAAGAGTTAGAAGAAGAAAAACACTTAAGTCTCAAACATATTTATCAGAACCAATAATTTCTTTCTTCTGTTATAAATAATATTAAACCGTTTTCGTTTATGGTTTTCGGACACTTACTTATTCAACCAACCCTTAACTTCCCTTTTAGGCATTTCACATTCGATTGGAATGGATATTGAGTTGAGGTACAAGTCAATCTCATTTTACGAGCAAACCTATTATCTCTGGGTCAATTTAATAGTCCCGTTAAATCGAATAAAAGCCTTTTTTGCACCTCAATTTATTTTTTAAGAAAATTTAATATTTACATCCTTGTAAATAAAAATGTAAATGTCCTTTTGTATGCAATCTTAAATCTCTTGCAGTCTTCCGTCGATTGATTTGAATTTTAAACAATTTAATATCACCTATGATATTAAAAAACAAACGTTTAAAAAACAGTTACAGAAACACATGCAATACCAAACATTGTTCATGGAGGACAGCGTGCTTTTTTATGGCTGCTAGTACTGCGATGGCAGCGCCATCTGTTTAACGTTACAAAAATACATGTTATATTGAATATTGCTCATGGTGGACATTGTGCTTCTTGATGGCCTCTGTCACTTCGATGCTTTCGATAGCGTTTTTTCAAAGATTTTTAATAGTTTCATTTCTTTACAAGCATTGTGAAAATAAACATATTATAAATTTGTCTTTTCTTTTTATTTTATTGGATTGAGCCATAATCATGAGTGGTCGGATACAGTTTCTATGAAATACAATATTAAAAAATAGTATTATAAATACTTTTTACAATAATAATAAATAACAAAAAATATCAAAATATTATTTATTATTTATTTATTTTATTATGTGTATAAGTTTATTTAAAGCTTTTTTTTAAATGCGAGTAGGTTCTATAAGTTAGAATCCTGCTCAGGTGTTCTTATATAACTTTATCCTTAAAATTTACATAACGTATTTTCTAAAATGCAGCCATGCAGTTTTAGTGTAGATTATTTAAAATTCAAAACACATTAACGGGTGCAACTCGTGTTTAAAACATCTTTATTACTCTTGAACCTCCGTTAGCGTTCATGTAATATAATGTACTTTATAAAAAGTTTTATAATGTACGTTAACAATGAATATTTTCGTACCTACGACGAAAACAAATTCACAACATACATATTTATGTACGTACATCTTATAATATTTATTTTTTAAGATTATGGACTAAATATTAGTAAAATCGAATTCAAAATTAAAAACAATGAAACGCTGAATCTTTCAAATCACGGATTTTCTTAACCAATTTAAAAATTTACTAAATAATAATATTAGTAAATGTATTGTAACCGTTTACCTTATATTTATTAAAATAATTAGATATCTTTTAAAATGTTGTAGTATCATATGATAATAATAATAAAACCCTTATCTGCACCCCAATGGTGCATAGGGCACTGCTTCATATAAACACAGTGTTATCTTGATCGTTTACACATGAAGGAAAGGTGATCAGCCCTCCGCTTCAGGTACCAGTCCATGGTAATATTGAATAAATATTTCAGTGAAAAAACCACTTATATTTATTTGACCCCCCCCCCCTGGGAATTGAACCCGGGACCTCCAGAACGGTACTACACTACAGAGGTGGACATATAACAAGAATTATCGTATAACTAGAATTACAGTATCATATAACTAGAATTAAAATTAAAGATTCATCCTTCGTTTTCACAATTTCTAAAATAAACCGAAATATTCTCCTTAAAATATTTATATTAATAATTTTAAACATTTTTGAAAAAAAAAGTACGAAATGTAAAATATTGAATAAAAAAACCATTAAAATAAAATACATTAAAAATCTTTGCAGGAGAACACTAGCACAGATAATTCTTTTATTTCTATGTTATGAATATATTAATAACTTAATAATAATAAAACCCTTATCCGCACCCAATGGTGCATAGGGCACTGCATCATATAAACGCAGTGTTATCTTGATCGTTTACACATGAAGGAAAGGTGATCAGCCCTCCGCTTCAGGTACCAGTCCAGGGTAATATTGAATAAATATTACAGTGAAAAAAATTATTTGTATTTATTTTACCCCCCTTGGGAATCGAGAATAACTTAAGAAACTTAATATTTCAGTTTATCTCATTTTATGAGTTTTATCAAGCTCTGCATCATACATTTATTTTTTTAAACGTATCGATCACTGTGTCATGAATGCCAATAATTAAAAGGACCTTTTAGTGTATTCAGAATTCAAAATAAGCTAAAGTATTATATAAAAGCTTTGTAGGCTAAATAAAATGTATACAGATGTTTTGAATTTTATATTGCAAGCGCGTTTTAAATTTTTCATATGTTATTTTTTACGGGAAATGCTTAAATCACTACAGAAGCATACATACAGAGGTATGTATTAATATTCCACAGATTTTTAAATATATTCACTATTCTTTTTACAGGCATTCGTGTGTTGAACCATACAATTAAGAATTCAATGATTGCTTATTATAAATATTCATACTTTCTGATGTGAATACCAAATTAAGGTTACGCGCTGGCTTGTAAATAGCATGCAAATATAATTATCTAAACTCTCCCGCATTATTTATCACAGCTGTTTCAAAGCTTTTTAACTACCGGCATTAAAGGCAATTTGTCGAAGCGTTTTCTAGAATCCGGTTTGTGGTGAGCAAAGTACTTGAAGAAGTGAATAATTCTAGTCTCGAAACTCGTGTGAAACTGAAGCGTCAGGTAGTTACGGAGTTTTAAAAAGGAAACTTTGGAACGGGGTATTTTATAATGAAAGCGCTTTTACTTAGGATGCTTCAATGGGCGAAGCTGCTTACTCGACTGGGGAGATACGCAAATTGCTGCTGTTATCTCGAATTCGGCGAACAGTCTTATCTTTCTTCAATTTTGTAATAAACTCATGTTTGATTTTAAATAATGGTAACATACTGAATATAGAAGGCTTTGAGCATAATACAACTTTGTATTTTTCCATACAATTATTTTAAAACAGGTATTTATTATCTATTTATAATTTGGCGAACAGTCTTCCTTTTCACATTATTGTAAAAGACTCGTGTGTGATTTTTTAAATGACGGTAACATACTTAAGATAGATAACTTTCAGCAGTATAAAAATTTGATGATATTTTTAAGTAAAAAAGTAGCTGTTAGAACAGATAAAATTATTTATTTAATAAACATCACATTTCTCCGATACTATTATTACTGATCCTTATTTGCATCCATTGGTGAATGAAAGGTGATTATTCGTTCGGTTTATGTTCCGGTTCAGGTTTAGGTGAATATAAAGTAAATAGTATTAGAGTGAAAAATCACTTGTGTACTATTTTAAATCAAATCTGAGACCTCCAACATGGTAGTCAAATATGCTAACCACTATATTATAGAGTTGGACCCTCAAATGTGAGATTTTTTTTCAAATGAGCGGAATAAACAATAATTAGTGTTATATTTTCTTTATATTTAATCAATTTTCTTCATTTTTAGAAACTTGTTCTTGATTATTCCGGAAAATATAAATGAATGCAAGCCCGTTAGTGCTTGTAATGCTACGAACGAAAGAATTTGAGTGATGTGAGAAGTAAGGAAACGTTGGTAATGAACGATCAAAATAAATGGATGTCGATCACTTTTGACATATCATTATATCAACATCTGAACGAGCTTTACGCACTTTTCCATCGAAAACAGCCCTATATGGGGTTAAAATTGAAAATCGATAATATGTTATGAATAACATTCAAAATTAAAAATGTGCGTACCTTGATATCTACTTTGCGTCATTCAAATATTAATTCAAAGATGTCAGCTTGATTTATTTTTGTAACTAATATGATTCGAGAAGAATTATAAAACTGAAGAATGAATTTATTCATAAAACTGAAGAATGAATTTACTGGCACGTTTTTTATACTGTAGCAATTTTATTTATAAAATATGTAAGTGAAAAGTAAGCAAATTAGTACTCATATTAACTTGTAAATCTTATTTATTTTGAAACTTGACATCTTATTCTACTTGTTCTTCTAACCCTTCTTGTACCAGTCCAAAGGATTTAAAATAAATATGAGTTTCGACATTGCTTATATTTATTCTTTTCCCTGGGAATCGAACTCGGGACCTTTAATTACATTTACAATTACAGTATCTCAATTGCACTTACCACTATACTACGGAGGTGACTTGACTTATTGAAGCTATAATTAAATCCTTAAATTCAATTTTCGGTTCGTTATAATCAGAAACACTTGATTGTTACATGCATCATTATAATTTATTTTCTCTATAATTCCATACATTATCATTAAAAAGGTTATTATTCTTAATTTATTTTAATATTTATACCATTATCAATTTTTAAAAAGTTTTGAACAAACTAGAAAATAAAGAAATAAAAACATTTACAATATATACCTACCTTTCCAAAATTCCTCACCCTTGCTTCCTATATTCCCGTTAAACCTCACGCACCTCCATTGGTACCTAGATTATTTAGTGTCAGTTTGTATTTTCACCTGTTGATGAGAACATCTGCAGTTCTCAAAACAAGTCGTATTTACATTAATCAACTAAAAAAATGCAAACGAGAGTTTATTTTTTTATATTCAAAGCTTTCACCCAATTTACGGTATTAATAAGGCAATTTTCAGATAATAAAATATTATTTTGTGATGGCTTCTTAACATCGCTATTTTGTAATTATGATTTTCGGTAATATATATTTATTATTAAAATAGCAAATTTAAAATATTTTACTGTTTTTTTTATAATATATCAATTATTTAAATTTTCAATTAATCAAAATATAACACCGTGTTAAACAGTATAAAACTAAGATACAAATATGAACTCAGTAAAATATTTGCGCACCTTAATTAAATGTCAACTATGATGTTGAAATGGATGATAAGGACGATCATGAATCCTCATTTATCCTTGTGGCTTACGATAATTTACACGCTGAGGAATCCAGCCTGTTTCACTGGGATAATTTAGGACATTAAATAACAGTTACCTGCTGTTGAGAATGTGATAAATTGGATAAGGCCAATGGAAGGAATCTCTAGCACGTCCTGTATGCTAGCAGAATAGGAATCCAAGCGATTCAAAGCCTTCTAGCCCGTATCTCGCGCTGAAAGGGATCTCTACAAAGGACCTTGTTATTATTATACAACTTGGTTTAATCGTTTGAGAGTTTGGAAACAAGAGTTTGTTCATAAAAATAATACTTTATAGTAGAGTGATTGATAGTTTAACGCGTTGTATACAAGAGATTATTTATATAAAGGTCGTGTTAAAAGGAATTGGTAATAATTTATACTTAAAATATTACAATAATGTTATTTTCAAACCCTACTTATTTTTAAATTAATTAAGTGTACTCGTAATTTATTCGTAGCAATTCAACTTAAAATATATCACTCACTCCTTTCAACAACGTCAAATACCAACAGTGCATGATTTCGGAATGCCCATAAAATGTACTAAATCCCAGCAAAAGCAGCATATTTTTAACTTAATATTTACCTGTTTTGAATATTGAATTGAGTATTGAATATTGAATATTGAATTAAATAATATGAAATTAATATTTACCTGTTTTGAATATTTTTGAGTAATAAATGAAACCCTGAAGAGGGCAACAGGTTGTTGCCGAAACTAGTTGGTTAATAAAAATGTGAGTGGATCAGAACACAAAGTTTTAATTCTCGAAATAATATAATATTTACCCGCTATAGGCAGAAAATGTTGTTTTTGCATGTACCTACTTACTACTCAAAACTATGCGCTGAAAGCTAATGATTTGTTTGTTTTTTGTTTTTTTTTTTAATAAAATTAAAACGAGAAATAATGACGATTTGATTTTAAAGAATTGATTTTGATACAAGAAAACATATCCTTTATTTGTTAGTACAATTTTTAAACTGTATCTCGTGGAACGTATGTATTGTGCACATGGAGATTTCAGTGTGCTTTAAATTGTTTAAACGTATGGTTGTTTTTTACGATAAACGTGATAAATTTTTACATATTAAAAGATAAATATTCTCATTAGTAAATTGTTGGAAACATTTATTATTTATAACAAACCTTTCTTAATTTTCGTCCCAAATGTTATATTCATATTTGTATTCATTTTACAATATTTCAAACTTTCGAGACCTTATAATCAATTCGTTTAGAGCGAGGTTTATTTCTATTATGAAATTTCCCATTGATGTGACATTTAGGAATATGTTAATTATTTATGAGAGACATCAAAAGGCTTCGCTTACTAGAGAATACGTGTATGTGTTCCTAACGTAAATCCTAAAGCAATTCTTCTATTAGAATATAATTTAAGTCAATCACGTCGTAATTTATTCTTATTTACATAATTTTGTGCTAATGTTGGAAACGTTCAGGTCTGATTCTCGGCGAAATAATTAAACCATTTCACATTTATTTGTGTCAAAATTCTACACGGTTGTTAATATTATAAAACGATCACTCTTACTATGACTGTGAGTGTTTACATTTTTTTGTATTTTAACTTTAAATTTAAACAGTAAAATGTATTTTTGAATTACAATGTTCTTCTAAAATTAAGAGTAATTTCTAAATAATTAGCTATAGAATGGAATCCAATATGCGTTTGTCCAGATATACAGTAGGTATATACACTTATATAAGTAACTTATAGTTAAAGTTTTCATTCATTGTATTAATTGATTTAGCAGTCTGTGAATAGTAGCATCTAACTTTATTTATTAATATTTTACTTGGTAAATTCCACATTTTTAAAAATCTATTATGACACTCGTTTTGATATATTTAACATCATTATCGACGTTTAATAATGATGCGAAATGCATCAAACCACTTGTCATGGTTTAAAATCCTTGTTTGAATAATACCTCTTATTTAAAGCTTTTAGCCTGAATAAAATACCCGCTTTTTAACTTAAAGATGAATTTACTTTTAAAACTACATTGTCATGACATTTCAAACTACTTAATGTATTTAAAGAACGTGAAAACTTTATAATATGCATCATTTACTCAAAATTGCATATTTTCGAGTTAACTGCCAGTACACCCACGATATGTTAATTGATAATGGCATTAAATTCTTAGCTGTTCTCATTACTCCAATTTTAATTTACTCAACATTCTTCCATATATTGACTCTTCCCTCTTCGTATTTGATATAAATGTCATTTGGATTATCACCAAATGATGAGGCTTTGAATGATTTTACAATGATTAAATAAAACACTTGTTTTTATACCACTTGAGTTCTATTAAAGACTACGAGTTTCAGAAGCTAAACTTCCATCATTCAGGTCTGAATAAAAACTGAAACAGTTTTTATTCAGACCTGAATGATGGAAGTTAAGCTTCTGAAACTAAGTAGTCTTTAATAAAATTCAAGTGGTATAAAAGCAAATGTTTTATTTAATCATTGTAACATGTCTTACCACAAAGTTAATGCCGAAACAATTAACAAAATATTGAATGATTTTTATTAAAATTTGTATTAAAATAATTTTTACGTACTCTACCTTTGTGTTTTGTACTTATTTTCAAGTTCCTATATGCGATACAAAGAGAATGCGTATCTTAGATGAATCAAGCAACTTGACAGGCTTGTTCTTTGCAGCGAACACCGCTCATGATGCCTAAGTACTGTTTTGTCTGTTTTTCATAATGCCTCAGAGCGGAAATATGATAAGGGTAGGCACTCAAATTTAACGATTCTTGGAACACTAACGCAGGTGAACAGCAAGAAAGCCCTGTTATATTATCACTGAATCAGGGCTAGAAACTAAATTTCGGTTAGGACTCGTAAAAACTAAGTAAGAAACACAACCGACTTTTACCACTGAGAATTTAATAAGACAAATTTTATTTTTTTTCCGCTAAACGTGTAATTTTTTAAAAAATCTTAGAAGCTGTTCAACGATTTAAAACTTCAAAAAAAATATTTCGACAGAGCAACAAAATATTTTTTCTAGTTATTTTTCGGATGCTTTGTGTATTATTTTTCGTTTACTTTAAATTTGCTGTTTTGTTGCTTAAATTCTATTATAAATTATTCATATTTTGTGCTTTATAAAAGTTACATAATAAAACCTAATAGTTCTAATTTCTGTCGTATCTTTTATTTTCATAAATAATTCTAGTTATAATATTCTGAGATAAAATGAAAAATAAAAAAATAAAATTTTACGTACCTAATAATCTAACGTAGTCTGAATAAAAGGCAGGATTTTTTTTTCTTTAATAAATTCAAAGATCTCGATGTCACTTAAAGATTAAAATATATATATATCTCCTTGATAAGTGTATTTTTTCTTGATTTTTTTTTATATTTGGGCTAACAACAGCAACATATGTAAAACAAAACATTAAATATATAAATTAAACAAGCAAATTATATTTAACCACAGAAACATAAAGATTAGTACAAAATATTTAGTGTAGATCTAGCAAATGAACACGTATTTATGAGAGAAAATGTGCATATGTGTAGTATGTAAGAGGGTGTGTGTTTGTGTGTGTGTGTGTGTGTGTGTGTGTGTGTGTGTGTGTGTGAGAGAGAGAGAGAGAGTGTGTGTGTGATGTTGATTCTAGTAGGGACGTACATACAATGCTGAGAAGCATAGTTTTTAAAGATCATTTTTGTTTTTAAAATATCTAAATCGTTGTAAATATTACGTATGAAGAGAAAATAAACATAACGTAATATTACACGTTTATTAATTGATTCGGCAGTCACTTTGTGGTAAAATCTATCCATTTTTTAATTAATGTTTTACTTGGTAAATACCTCTATTAGTGGTATTTACTAAGTAAAACAATAGTGGTATTTATTAAGTATCAACTAAGTAAAACATTAATTAAAAATAATATTATACAACTTAATGAGTCATTTCAAGTTTTTTTTATTTCTTTACGATATTTTTCTTTTGACCTTTTTTATATCAATTTCTTTGAAGCTGGTATAAGGCAAAATATTTAACAATCTTATTATTGTTGAATCTCTGCTAGAGAGTTTTAAGAATTTATATACATTTCCCACCCCAAGTCGGACGCTTTACTCTGTTAGAGAATATTTTACTTAAAGAGCAAATTTTTAATTAAAATTCATGAATATCCACGAAATGCGGCTGTACTAAACGAAATGAACTATTTTGTTTTATAGTTCGCTCGAAGGGAATTGTTGTATTTTCATTAGAATTATGTTTTATGTTACTGAAAAGCTCCATCTCAACACACCGTGATCTGATTTACGGCTGGAATATGTAAAACGGGAGATTAAGCGATGAATACAAGTTTACTGCGTTGATTAATACTCCCTTTCTCTTTGAATAAGAGCAAATTGCATCTTCATATTTGAAATGATAAAGTCCTCTTATTAACTTCTTCTGTTTCTTATTTCGAAGTTAATTTCCTTTCAAAAGCTTGGCTACCATTATGATGACTTTCAGACTGTTTATCCCTTTTAAAATGTTAAGGGTGGTATGTGAGGAGTAGGGAGTTGCTGGTCTCAAGCTTAGAAGGATTATTTACAATAAATACACACATATATAATTTTATACTTTTTTAAACAAAAATGTTAGTAATGTTGGTATATACCCACTCACCGAATTTTTTATGTCTATCGGTTTCGAGACGTACCCGTCTCTTCGTCAGGACAATTATCAGCACAGCATGCAAACAATACTACCCTTCACTACCATAGCACTGTTTACACATATATGTCTTCTTCAAATCCTCATATGCACCCGATGGTGCATAGGGCACTGCATCATATAAAAGCAGTGTTATCTTGATCGTTAATATATGAAGGAAAGGTGAACAGCCCTCCACTTCAGGTACTAGTCCAGGGTAATATTGAATAAACAGAAGATTGACTAAATCACTTACATTATACCTTTATATTTTTATATTTGACACCCCTCTGGGTTCGAACCCTGGACCTCCAGTACGGTAGACGAGCGTTCTAATCATTACACTACGGAGGCAGCCATATATATATTCACATATTATTTCACCGCATATCCCATGTGATCTGTATAACGATTCATTCCCCATGAGATTAGAATAATTCTAAGTAGGCTAATATTTAATAAACATGACCGTTTTGCTGGCCACTCGCTACTTCCAGTTCAAGCTGTATACCAAGTTAATGAAATAGATCAAACTTGTCACTGACAACTCTTTAACATTTAGTCAGTCACTTATATTTTAATTTGTGCAACGAAACTCCATGTTGTTTTTTTTCTAAAAATGAGAATAAAATGGCTACACAACAAAAATTCTTGATGATCTCTAAAAACGAAGTAAACAAATTATTTATTCATTGAAATTGTAAAAGAAAAAGACTTGTTTTACCACTTGAGTTATATTTATTTTATTTTAAAGATGGAAGCATAGCTTACGAAACTAGTCGTTAAAATAAAATATATATAACTCAAGTGGAAAAAATCAAGTGTTTTACTTTTACAATGTTACAAATGTCTTACCACAAAGTGAATGTCGAAACAATTAATAAAAAAAATAT
Source organism: Brachycentrus maculatus (assembly GCF_059751285.1). Taxonomy (NCBI): domain Eukaryota; kingdom Metazoa; phylum Arthropoda; class Insecta; order Trichoptera; family Brachycentridae; genus Brachycentrus; species Brachycentrus maculatus. The sequence goes on from NW_028280781.1 coordinate 416,678, forward strand.
TTATTGATTTGACATTTAATATTTAAAACTCTAAAATTTATATATTTTTTTAAAAATAATAAAAATCCAAAATTGAAATGGGCATTATCAAATCACTGTATCAAGCAGTTGTTCTAAATTGTCCTAACAAGGCGAAACAATTGTAACGATTTTTTTAATGTTTTTTAAAAATAAAATATACAACTTAGTAGACCCTTAAAAATAACGTTTGATTTTAATATTTAAATAAATAAAATAGTATTTAATTTTGTTTTTATATTTCTTAACGGGGTTGCATTTACCATATAATAATAAAACAACATTTACACAGCGTTTTCCACTTTTATTTTTCTCGGCCAGTGTCTAGGTTTCTTTAAATTTATCGGGCAAATAATCGGTAACGATAAAACTCAGTCACTGGTCAAATAAAATAAAAATGTTAAATGCTGTTTAAATGTAAGAGTTTTTAATTTATTTATTTATTTGGCAGTCACCTAGTGAGATGTTTCTACTTTTGTCAAGTCTTATTTTTTTAAAAAATAAAAATAATATACTATCGTAAAAATTTCACAGTTTTACCGAGTTTGCTCTTAACATTTTAGATATTTTATTATACAAATAAATTTTGTTCGAAATATTCATACGAAAACAATAAAAGCAAAAATTATTTACTATTTCTTTTACTTTTATCCGGAATCGGAATATCAAAATAAAAATACGTGAATTTTTCAAAAACGTAACTCTGTGGTTATTTCTATACCCACATATTTCTTTGAACTACCTCTATAAACAAAATATACTGTTTTATATTACTCTTTTTTTCACAAAGACAAAATACATTATCAAATTACTATTTTTTCACAAATACACAATAACCTTTGTTATATCCACATATGACTTACAAATTTACTTCAAGATGTGTATTATATAACATCATTTCAATATCAGTATACCTCTGGCCGCCCTAATCAACAAAAAAACCTTAAGAACAATAACACTTTCCTTTGACATAAGATAAATGATTTTTGAAACACATAAGTCTTAACCATTTCAAACGTACACGATTCTCAAAATCAAACAATCATTACGGACATGATTTTTTTTCCTACAATTGATATAATATTTTACTATTACAAAAATAGTACAAAATATAACATTCATCACACATTAACAAATGAACTTTAAACATTGATGTAACATTCACCATGTTGATTAGAAACATTTTTAAACACTATTGTAACACTCGCCATATTTGCTTCACCGTAACTAGATACTGTAACATATGTTTGTGTAACATTATTCATACTAACTACTTCTTGATGTGTAACATTACTCATACAAACTACAACTCGATGTGTAACATTACTCATACTAACTACTACTTGATGTGTAACATTATTCATACTAACTACTACTCGATGTGTAACATTACTCATACTAACTACTACTTGACTAATGTGTAAAGGCAACTACCCGTAACTCAAGTTGCGGCTGTTTAGCGTAACACGGCTCAAAGCATTCTTATAACTGGCCCCTATCATATACAATCACTGATTTTGCTTTCCTTTCTTTACCGAGATATTCATTTTCCAAATAGCAGCAAAATTGTATTAATTTTACACATGTTTTGGCAAAAAGCAACTTTTAAGTTGGCATTTTAAGTTAACTATAAACTCAAAACTACTGTTTTTAACTTGCGGCTTGCCTTTGCACATTAGTTGATGTGTAACATTACTCATACTGACTACTACTTGATGTGTAACATTGTTGTTTCATTCACCATTCACTATGTATGTTTCTCACACACGCACAACACGTGTCCGTACACGATCCAGGCCAGGGACACAGTACGTACACACACATGTACATCATGAGCTCAACTAACAACATGGCCTCTACTAAATTTAATACGTAGAGTATTTACTACATATTTATAATCTATATTACCTACTCTATTATACTTCATAATAAATCCGTAGACTTACATATAGTTTAGTCGCTGTGTACATTCGAAATTTCATTAATTAAAAATAGTATTTTTTATTATTATCATTAAGGGTTGAAATTTTCAGGTCTCCAATCCTCTTGCATAAGTCGCCATCTTAAATTATGTTAATTTTTAACTTTGAGCTAAAAAAATAATAAAATCAATCTTGAATACAAAGTATACTAGAAATATTTCACGTAAAAGTATGTGAAATGTATTTACTAAACTTGAGATAAATTTTTCTTCAAATTTGGTTTTAACCATTTTCATCAAAATGTTGAATAAAATATGTAGTTAAATACGGCGGTTGTCGCAACCCTTAGATTTATTACGATTAGAATCCCGAAAATCAAGATTTAGACTACCAACCCCTTGTGTGACTATAAATGAAAAATATCTGTTATAATTAATGAATTTCATCGAATATTACAGTACACAGCAACTGGTCTAAAAATCACAATAATATCAGCCAGTAGATTTAATTTAGACTGACCAACTTACAAACATATAAATATTAGACAGTTTTAGATGAAAAAGCTACATATATTTTTTGGTGGCATTTTTTTCAGTACATTTTGATTAATTCAGGTTCTTGAATTATTTTTCCTTTAAATCCTTGAAAAACACTAAGCAAAATATTCTGCAATCTAAAGGCGGAAATTAACCTTTATTATTGCTTCCTGTAGTTTTTTTACATTCAGCTTGAATTTTTGCTTATATTTCTGATATATCATCTTCCATTTTAATACAGAAAATTTTCCCAGCCTACATCTTAAGAGACACTTTTTCCTTAAAAAAACTGTAAGAACAAATCTTTTTTTAAAAATAACTTAATAAATAATAAAATAATAAATGTTTCTATATTACAAAAAATATATTTGAACGATGTTCATCATAGGTAAGAAAACCACATAAATATATAAAATTTACAATTTATTATTAATATATTATTATTGGCAAAATATTTATTTTGAAAATTACTATTTTTATTATTATCATACATTTGTAAATCAAAAGCTTATACACAAACATATATAATTTATATCTATTTATATGTATGTTTATATATATATATATATATATATATATATATATATATATATATATATATATATATATATATATATATATATATATATATATATATATATATATATATATATATATATATATAAATATTATATATATATATATATATATATATATATATATATATATATATATATATATAAATATTTATATATAAATATTTATATATATATATATATATATATATATATATATATATATATATATATATATATATATATATCTATATATATATATATATATATATATATATATATATATATATATATATATATATATATATATATATATATATATATATATATATATATATATATATGTATATATATACATTATACTTATATATATACATCAACTGCTTATATTTATTTAAAATTATTTTATATGCGGTAATTTACGACGTAGAATTTTTTTGATATCTCCTAATACAAAGAATTTTAATGAAATAATTTAATAGTTTTTATATGCTTAAACTTAATTATAGCATAATATCATACCATTATTTCATTAGTTATGTAGGATTAATAGTTACTCATATAGTACATATTTACATTTATTTTAATTAGCAATATATACTTATATACAATACGAAATAAGTCAAATCGTATAAAATTAATAAAAATATATGTAAAATTAATTGTTTATGATAAGTTATCTTCACCATTTCAATTTGTGTCTCTTCTCACAAATACCATACTTTGTAAAGTTAATTAACATTAAAATGAAATAAACAAGTGAATGGGAAATTAAAGGGTTAAGCTTTTTATGCGACCAATTTAAGTCATATCTTTTACATAGGTTGTCATAAATTTTAACGTAATTTTTGCGGTACTGCGTACTTATATACTTTAAACATATTTTTTATCCAAAACGAAAATAATTTAGTTTTAGTTTTGTTATAAAATCGCGTTCAAAGCAAAATGAGTGTTGCCTTGAGAGATTAAAAAAAAACACACATTGACCGGTAGTATTATACTAGATTAAGCATATGGTTTTAACTGTCTGGTAAACGCGGAGGCCTTGATTAAGCGGAAGTTGCGCAATGTTCCCCGTGTTAACCCTTAATCCATTGATGTGGAATGCTCTTGATGTCTCTTTCTGTCTCATATTATTGTCTCATTTCAGCATCTGTTTTGCCTTGAATGTTTCTGCTCATACTATATGTATTATCGACTTTCTCATGTATCCAATGTATCTCCCTAGATGTATCAAATATTTTGATATATATTCTCATATGTTTATCTTAAAACCTTGACCATATATCCAATATGTACTGTATCTACTGTAAGTCATTACTTCATCACTGTGCATGCCTTTTCCAGCTTTCTATTGGTTCACTTTTTAATCTCAATAATCACGAGTGCATTTACAAATACTTTTTCTATGCACTTTTACCTTATTGTCCATTATCTTGTACTTTTTACCTCATAACTTGCCCTTATATATCTCAAATTCCTTTATTTTAAACTGTACAAAATTTATTCAAACAAAACTTACAATACTATTTTTAACACGTGTTTTAAATTTATCACAGTTTTTTTTTTGTATATTTGCACAAAAATATAATAATAATGTCCTGTATTGTACTATAAATTAACTTACCTCAAAGCGTAATTTGTTTCATTATTCACTTTTAATAAATAACAATACATTTTTAAGTACTCAAACATAATTCAATTTACTACTCGCGAAAGTTCTCGATTCTCCAAAAGTCTAGTCCAAAAGTCCAGTAGAAAGCTCTTCATATAATTCCATGTCTCTTCGTCCGTCCGTCTGAATCAGATCATGTAGATGCCAAAATTCCACAAATAGAATGAAACGTGTTCCCAAGTAACTTTGCTATAAATAAGTTTACAAATAATGTAAATTTATGAAAAATAGAAGCCAGACGACGCTCCTTCGCGTTCAAATATATTCATGGTCTTTTACGAAACTTTTAATTGCATTCTCATTTTATATCTATTTTAACGAAACACGTTTCATTCTTTTATATGTAGTTTGCATGAAATCGATAAACTTTATTATATATTACTACTAACCTGAATGTTTTCCCTCTCCAGCCTCTAAAACGCAAACGTTAATGTAAGAAGTATTCCAGACAGGTAAAATATGCCATTTTTTTAAATATAAACATATCCATATTGGATAATCAATAAGCAAGTAAGTGATTTTTTTATAAAACATTCATTACAGTAGGTGAATATTTTTTTAGGTACTCGAAATACAACGCCTTGGTGTTATGAAATTCTCATGCATTTTTAAGAAAATCTGTATTATTCTAACCATTTTATAAATATTTTAACATTTGCCGAATATTTGCAATTAAATTTGAACATGGTCTTTATTTCAAAAGAATATTAAAAACTCCATATATCATATGATACCGTAAATTTTAACAATAATGTTTCCATAATTATAAACCTATTGATTTTTAGGCTTTTATATGTATACCATCAGTTAAACAATGGAGATTTTCCAATACAATTTAACAAATTATATTGCTTTCAAATATTTGCGAGTATTTGAACTACGAGTATTTGAAGCTTTTGAAAGTTTCCAGGGAAGTTCATAAAATGTAAATATAAATATCATATATTTGTTTACATATATTTATATGTATATATATATATATATATATATATATATATATATATATATATATATATATATATATATATATATATATATATATATATATATATATATATATATATATATATATATATATATATATATACGTATAAATATTTATCAGTCTTTTTAATCAGTCTTTCTTGATAAGAACTTAATTTTTTTTCCTATTTTATTAAATAATAAACTTATTAACCCTGGAAATTTTCATGCAAGTAGTGACTTGTCCTCGTCCGATCATCCCCCTCCCCCAGCATCCCCTGAACTATTCACTACCCCTGACCTTCAGTGTGCTTCGCAGGGGCGGCGGAGAAGTCCTCGAAGCAGGGAGCTGAAGACAAGGCTCTTTCAATCATCTCAGCCATGAAAGAACGGATGAAAGTGAGAGAAAGAGACAAGCCTGAGATCTTCGAACTCATCAGGTAGGACTTTAATTTTTGCACTTCCGTCTGATTTAATTCAAATTTAAATGTTATTAATGTTTTTATTTCAGATTTCAATAAAAATGTATTGAATGTTTATTACTTAAAAACTTTTTTTTATGTTTCAACAGCACTGTTTTTTTTATTATACTGTTTCTTTATTGCGTTGCCAAACATATTTTAAATTGTTAAGTACAAACATGGTTTTAATTTTTTTTACAAACTGAAAACAAGTTTATTTAAAACATTGTAATACATTATTTAGTTTCTAGTGGGTACCGGAACCTACTTCTATGTTAACAATATGTTAATATATGAAAAAAAGTTTTTTCTGCACATGAAAATATTATTAATGCTTTTAATATTTTTACTCATATTAAATCATATTCATAATTATTATATTTTTTAATATATAAAGCATTTTCTCAGTGGAGTCTTTTTTCTTTTTTTTTCTTTTTTACAATATATACGTAATGTTAGTATATAACCACGCACCGAGATTTTTCTCTATAAGTTTCGAGTCGTACCTGTCTCTTCGTCAGGACAATCACTACAACAACATGCAAACAATACAACTCGTCATCACCGTACATGATTAAAATTTTGTGTTGTTGTTGATGTATGAATAGTGCTATTGTAATGACGTTTAGTATTGTTTGCATGCTGTTGTAGCGATTGTCCTGACGAAGAGACGGGTACGTCTCAAAACTGGTAGATAAAAATCTCGGAGAATGGTTGGTTAATCAATATAACTAACATTTTTGTTTTTAAAAAATAAAAATAAAAACATTTCACATTTACGAGTAATTAATAAATTCATTTTAATACAGTAAATCAAAAACAAAAATTTGAAAATTGTACGATTTTCCTTTTATTTGTTGTATTTTGTGAATTTTATTTCAATCTTAAAGTTTTGCAATTTTTCGACCTAATTTCAACGGCCTGACATGCCAATATACGTCAATATTTAATGAGTAAACAGAAATTGTTACCCTTCGGCATTGGATATATTTGTTTTTGATTAAATTTTCAGCTTGCCGCCATAATTGGAATGAACATTAGCATTCTCATCACAAAATTAGGTACTTCCAGAATGCAACCATACTAAGAAATTAATTATAGTATTCAAAATAATGATCCAGTGTCCACATAGTAAAATATTTCAAAATATTTTATTAGTATTACGTATTTAGGTACACAGATCGAATAAATACTAAGATGAAATAAAGATTGTTGAAGATTTACAATTCACTGATGAAACATTGAGAAACGTCAATACTTCCAAGACAACACATTTTTTTCTACTTAATTATATTGTACTACCATCGCCATAGATAATAAATTATTAACAGTTAAAAAAAATCACTGCATTCTTCGTTTCTTAGTAAAATATTATCATACTAAAAAAGAGTGAGTAATATTTTGATGTTAGAAATAATTACTTTAATGCTTCAAAGTGAAGCATGGATTTGGCAGAATAAGAATGAAAAAAGACTGACTGCAGTCAAAATGCGTGAATGGTGAAATATGGAAATTTTACGCAGCTAATTCGTTTGTTTTATGAAATCGAAAAATTCAGCCACTTTTATCGATTATAAAAGAACCTTATCCGAAAATACAAATGTGTAATCCAACAGCGGAATTTTTGTCCAAAAACCTTAGTACATAAACTTCTTTTTACAACATGTTTTTAGGTTCTTTTGAATCTTTTAAATCCGAAAAATACTATCACAAATTAGTAAGAGCTAGGTAAACAATAATAAATTCAAAAAGAGAAAAGGTTTAAAGAGAGATGGGTTAGTATTTTTTCAATGCCAGTATTTTAGAATGAAGAATTAATACGAAAAGATTTCCAACATTTTGAGTGTGTTCCAAATACTTGTTCACAAATCTGGATTATCTTCAATTAGGAGCTATTTATTTATTATTTATATTAACCATAGATGTTTCTAGTGAAATTCTAGTCAATTTAAGCAATGTTTCGAATTTGAACGATATACTCGTACAAATATAGAAGTTCCAAGAATTTAGATAGTGTGGCTGTCAATGATGGGTAGAATTGGTGACAATGATGTTACACGTGTGTAAACTGATCACTTAAACCAGCCTATGATGACACCCCGTAAATGTCCAGACTTCCATATTTTTCTTCATCTATGTTGAGATGTCAAAATATAACATGAAAAGATTTCATTTACTTTTAACTTCAGTAATATCTTCAAATCAAAGACATTTCAATTTATATTAATACCGAATATTAATCTCCAGTAATAGAACATGCATTTCCATTAACCCCGGTTACACAATGTTCCAGGACAATGCCTCGAGATATTCTTGTCGATTGAACATTTGTCCAATTTAGTATTCATTGTCGTTGAATATTTTAGGGGATCGTTGAATCTATTGACTAAACAAATTTCTCAAAACCCAGATAATTACAGGTAAACAATAAAATGTAAAAGTTTAAACTTATTTAACATTTCAAATACGGGGATAAATATTTATTAGTTTAGTAAATGCGTCGCCGTAGTGTAATGGTTAGCGCTTTTAGCTACCGTGCTAGAGGTCCCGAGTTCGATTCTTAAGGGGTAGTCGAAATATTATGAATATAAGTAATTTTCCCCTTATACTGTTTTATACTAATATAATAATAATAATAATACTACCCCGTACAAGTGTCTGAAGCGCAAGACTGATTTGTTTTACCTTCTTTCGTCACTCATTCGTTCCACATGTCCAAATCAACACACCTTTCTTTATTTTATCAAAAATGCATTTATTTTATCAATAATATAAGCATTGCATTCTTTTTTATTTCACTTTTCAAACATCTATCATACATAACTTACCACACGTTCGTCTGAGAGGTCTATTGTAATTTTAACTAACGATTGTAACTAACTAACAATCACGACACTTCCCCGCAGGGGTAGGTAGAGAGAATAGAACACCGCATCACTCTGTCCTTGCAAACATCCTTCGCCTCAGTAATTAGGAGAGTGTTATTATTCGCCTTGTTCACGTTCATGGATCTCCTCATACATACCCGCTGATTATAACTTTATAGATATTTATAAAGATTTTCGATTTTCTCTTCCTCTCGTTATTGTTTTAACCCTCTTATTCATTTAAGATCCTGATTAATCTTGAAAATTCTCGGGCTGTCTGTCTGTCGTGTCCCATTAGCAAGAATTCTCGTGCATTGATAAAATGTTTCCAGAAATCTTTGCCAATTTTTGTTTCGCTTCTTGGATTGATGAATCGTGTTATTTTTCTGGACATCGAAATGTCTGGCAAATAGGACCGCCATTTCAAACAATCTTGAAACGTTACTCATAAGACTTTTGGTGCTTTCACTATTTTCAAATATTCATATTTTTCTCTGGAAAAAACGCGACTTATTCTTGTCGGTTTTTTATTAGTTTTAGTCATTGCTTTCAAACAAAAACCTCTTTAAATTACTTTTGACATCTCAACATAGATAAAGAAGAATTAGAAAGTCCGGGCTATTGCGGGGCTTACGACCGTCATAGGCTGGTTGAAGTGATCACTTTACACACGTGTTACATTCACTAATTCTACCCATGATTGACAACCACACTATCCAAACTCTTTGAACTTCTAATAATATTGTTTAATTTCTAAACAAATTGTTTAAATTAACTAAAATTTCGCTGGAGACATCTATGATGAGACGAAAGAAACATTTTATTGAGCAAAAACTCTTTCATTTGTTTGTGAGGTCCTAATCCTGGATTATATTCACATACTCGAGAAACTTGAAATTTAATTTGACCAGTTAATTTAAATTTTTTTAGTGTGTCCAAATACTTTCACAAATCTGAATTATCTCCAATTAGGAATTATTTTTATGTGTGTGTGTGTATATATACACATATATATGTATAAATATATATATATATATATATATATATATATATATATATATATATATATATATATATATATATATATATATATATATATATATATATATATATATATATATATATATATATATATATATATATATATATATATATATATATATATATATATATATATATATATATATATATATATATATATATATATATATATATATATATATATATATATATATATATATATTCAACGTGATACTTTAAGCGTAATTGTACTTCTCGGCATTAGCATTATAGCATTTTGTGTATTTTAGAATAGCAAAGTTGGTCTCAAAGTAGGTACTAAGTTGCTTGAACATTTTCAGCACGTGCTGACAGCCTATAAAACCAATTACTTAAAAGACTTTGTGTATACGTCCATTAATTTTTTTCTCTCTCCGTTTTATTGGCAGCTTCGTCAAATGTTTTCTATAATGCTCGCTTTGATCAAGGTTGAATTACTTAATGAAATCATTTTACGAAAGCAAAAGCAATCGACTTCTTTTTTAGTGTATTCTTTATGAAGTCGTTCAAAAAATACGGGTTCATTATTTTTCAAATCTAAAATGTTTCTGCCGTTGACTTGTAGTTTTTTTTCATATTTCAAAGTGGATATAATAAACATTGTTATTAAATACCACTTTTATAAAGTGAATGCCAACTATATTCAGCACTTTCTTGTTATTCGCTGTACTGTTTTCAAGATACTTATCATCTAACTTATACACTAAATACAGAACGCTTCTGTTTTGTTTCTATATTAATTATTATAATGTCTCTGAAGAAGTTAGTAAAAACATATAAAACATTTTTAAGTTTTAAAATATAATAAAATAGTAATTTGGGAAAAAAAAAGTGAACCTCTGATCATTAAGAAGCATTACGATTGACAAACAATCACTTTGTCACGTTCAGCATTTTGGCTATGACTGAACATGCAGCTTACTTCAATTTTGATTTTTAGCATTCTGTGTAAATATGGAATAAATCACATGCTGTTGCAGTTCCAGACTTCATTTTTTAAAGTTGAAATTATTGCAAAAGTAACACAGCTTCGTGAATCAATAATTTGAAAAAATATTGTTGTGTTACTTTAACATACACATTTTGATAAAATATAATTGTATTTTAATATTCGCATTTATAAAACTATTCATATTATTTTTTGGCCTGTCATCAAAGATGAAGAAGAATATGGAGATCTGGGCATTTACGGGGCTGACAACTGTCATAGGCTGGTTTAAGTGATCACTTTACATACGTGTTACATTCACCAATTCTACCCATTATTGACAACCACTCTGCTCAAATTCTTGGAAGATCTATATATATGAATCAATTTTGAAACATTGTTCATGAATCACTAGAACTTCACTACTGACATCTATTGGTGAGATGTAAAAAGAAGCTTTTTATTAAGCGAAAACCCTTTATTTAGAATGTTAGGTCCGAATCCTGGATAATAATCACATACATGAAAACGCCAGAAATTATAATTTTAATTTTTTTTATATTTTAGCTTATAATTTGACCAGTTAATTTATTTAGAACATTTTGAGTGTGTCCAAATATGTATGTATGAAATATGTACAATATAATGTGAAAAATAACTCCTATAATTAGAGATAATCCAGATTTGTGAACAAGTATTTGGACACACTCAAAACTTTTCATTCGAATTTCTCTTAACTAAATTTCCGAAAGTATTTATTTTTTCTTGCAATTTATACAATATTTGTAATTGGATGCATGAACGCTGCTTCATTATAATATCAACTCCATTCGCAATTAGAATGCAAGTTCATTATGAGTGTAGCTCAAATATTACACAAAGGATGGTTTAATTGCCCTTAACCAGTCTTGCCCAGCAACGAGTATAATTACTGCTTTATTTGCGTTGTCTGCTCGGCAAAATACTGTCACTTTGTTGGGGATGTGTGCGTCGCGACGTCGGCGCCTGTCGACGACGACATTCACCCAACCCACTCTTAAACTTCACTTAAATCTTCTGCTCGGCGTCGAACTGTTGTCCAATCATGCAAGATTCGATTGAATAAGTTTCTGATAAACTAATTTTGGAACTTTGCGATAAAACTAGGGAATCAATCAATGTTCGCAGTTCATTACTCTTCTACCAGTATTCAAATTTACAACAATGAAGTCTTCTATATTTTTTTACGGTATACACATTATCTCCCTGTTTGTTCAAAGATGTATGTATTTAAAACTGGAATTTCAAGATAAAATCTAAGTAGATTTTTTTTACTTTTTTTTACATTGGAATCAGAAAAATTAGAAAAATAACGGTTTAAATTAATTTAAAATTAGTTCTTTTAAAAACATTTAACAATCGTCTTGCGTAAAAACATTATAATTTCAACAATTTTATGACTTAAAAGTCACATTTATGCTTATTTCATAAATTGTCCTAATTACATTTGAAAAAGACCTAATTGTTTAAAAGATTCAAAATATTCTACAAATTTTTTTTTTTATTATTAGATTAAAACCAATATTTTTAGCTTTTCCACTTTTTTATTTGACCAGCGACCGGGTTTCGTCGTTACCGACATCACCAGTCTGATGATGTCGGTAACGACGAAACCCGGTCGCTGGTCAAATAAAAAAGTGGAAAAGCTAAAAATATTGGTTTTAATCTAATAATAAATTAAAAATGCAATTCCATCACGAAGTGTCAGTGGATAATATAAATCTATTATTCTACAAATATGAAAAAAAAACGTAATTGAGATCTAATTTCAAAGTTTTAGTTTTTTAAATTACAATGTTTTTCTTTTATTTATCCATGTTTACAGAAAGTAAAATGAAATGATCCATCATCTATTCAAATTTGATAATTACTTGAAAAGTCATACATACCTTAAAACAATATTTTCAAGTAAAATTGAAAATATTATTTATTTATTTATTATAATATCATTGCAATTATTGAACCTGGAATATTACATATACCTCTTCTTCCTCTTTAGGAATTTCGGGGGTTCTTACTTTTAAAAGCACTTTAGTCGTGATAATAAACACAACTTATGTATTCTACAAAAATGTATTCCAATTTATTTTTATAAAATATAATATCACTATCAGTAGAAGGTTTTGTTAAGAAAACCGTCCTGTTCATTGGTTTGAAAAATATAAACCGTTATATATTACCATCATCCCTTGTAAGAACTTCAAATCCATTATTCACCATCCCTTGTTATGGATACTGAAATCGATCGGAAAATAATATTTTCTAAAAGATATATAAATCAGTATATAAATAAAAAAACTTGATTAAAGGGTTACTTTTCTTTCAAAAAAGACAAATGCGTGCGTAATATATTATATTTATAAATATATATATATATATATATATATATATATATATATATATATATATATATATATATATATATATATATATATATATATATATATATATATATATATATATATATATATATATATATATATAAATATATATATATATATGTATATGTTTATATATATATATATATATATATATATATATATATATATATATATATATATATATATATATATAAATATATATATATATATATGTATATGTTTATATATATATATATATATATATATATATATATATATATATATATATATATATATATATATATATATATACATATATATATATATATATATATATATATATATATATATATATATATATATATATATATATATATATATACATATATATATATATATATATATATATATATATATATATATATATATATATATATATATATATATATATATATATATATATATATATATATAATATATATATATATATATATATATATATATATATATATATATATATATATATATATATATATATATATATATATATATATATATATATATAAATAAATATATATATATATTTAAATATATATATATTATATATATATATATATATATATATATATATATATATATATATAAATTATTTTTTTTCAAATGCGAAACATATTTCTTGAATTGATTAGAATTTCATTAGAGACATCATTGCTGAGATAAAAGAAGCTCTTTGTTGAGCAGAAACTCTTACATTTATATGTGAGGTCCGAATCCTGTATTGTATTCACATGCATGAGAAACGCTAGAAAATATCCTTTTAATTTTTGTATTTAATTTTGCATAACATTTGACCAGTTAATTTATTTACAACAATTTGACTGTGTCCAAATATTTGTTCACAAATCTGGCTTAATCAATATTAAATAATCCAGATTTATGAACAAGTATTTGGACACACTCAAAATATTGTAAGACGTTAAGTTATCGTGTTATGACCTATTAATTAGTTCAATTCTTCATCCCAGTCTTAAACTATTTAATGGGGTCTACCAGACCTCCTACAATAGAATTGATTAAGCATTATTTATTACAAAACTCTACGGGGATGAACATACGAGTATTCCACAACTTATCCCACGGGACATATTATAAAATTTCCCGAGCTCGCACAATCCGAGTCCAAAATACTTTATTTTTAATAAAGCTGATAAATTCCAATCCACCCTCACTTCTGAGCGAAAAACATCCCTGCGGAGGCTATTGTGAATTAAATGAGTTTTTTGGCATTACTTCACTCACAAAAGAGCACCACTTCACTAAGTTAACCTATTAACGATGGGAAACTTGCGGAATGTACCAACGATAACTTGGTACTATGCTCGTGGTAAAGCGTCTCCTCGGTGACTATAGCGCCTGAAATTATGATCACATAACACTTTATAAGGACTTTAATAATTTGCTTCTAGAACACTTTCATAGGGCAATATTACATAATTCAATTATACTCTGTTTTTATTCTGTTAGGAAAAAAATCACACCGTTTCACATTTATAAGAAAATATGTTTTATTTTACGAGTAGCAAAGATGAAATTATTTTTTTTTGACATCTCAACATAGATGAATAAAAATATAGAATACTTAGTAAATACCACTATGAAATAGTGGTATTAACTTTTTTTTGAGGTCATTTTTGGGGTTTTTTTATGTCACTGCGACCATATTAGGTCTATTGAGACCTCCCTCTGTATCGCAGATAACTCTTAAGACTTTCATGAGTCATTTAATTTACGACCTGTCTTGGTGGTAAAAGCTTCACCTTCTCGGAGTCCACTTTACTTAGTATTTACATTTATCTACACTTTCCTGGTATTTCCTTAGTAAAACTTATATTAAAAGTGGATAGATTTTACCACAAAAGACTTGCGACTTGCGAATCAATTAATGAAGCAATATGGAAGTCTGGGTATTTACAGGGCTAACGGTTAAGTAATCACGTGTAACATTCACCATTCTACCCATGATTGACACCACACTAGTGAAAATCAAACATATATGATTCATCTCATGACGTTCCATGATTGCATTTTCACCATAAAAACGTCATAATCCATTTATGACTAAAATTTGAGTAGTGTGATTATCAATCATTGGTATAATGCTGAATGTTACACGAGTGTACAGTGATCACATAACCAACCTATAACTGGTTGTAACCCCTGCAAATACCCAGACTTCTTTATTATTCTTCATCTATGTTGAGATGTCAAAAATGTAAAATAACTCCTACGTGAAGAAACCCACATTTGTGCAAAAATATTTGGACGCTCTCAAAATATTTTTGTTCACAGCAGAACGAAAATTACGATTTATATTTTACATTTACTTTTCACCTGTAGATAAAAACATCTGTAGTTTTTTTTAAACTAGTAATGTGTTTTGAAATAAAACTCGCTATGTGGTATTTAACAAGTGTTTTTCTTTTAATGATCCACATGTCAATGTACAAAGTTAATAGCGAATCAATAAATAATAATGAATAATACGTTTTAATGCAAAAAAGTGTTTTTCCCAACCGTGATATTATTGCGAGTAACTTGCCAAAATACAGTCGAAAATAAAATATTATCATCGTATATAATTGTTCAACACTTCCTGCTGCCAAAAAACGTTGAAGACGTAATAAAACGTCGTAACATATTTCCTGCCATATCCGAGCCGAGCTCTGATAAATGATTCTAACGCAATTTCTGTGCAGGGCCCGTATGCACTCGAGCAGAACTTTGATTCTCTGCCAACAGATGGCTCCTATCCTGGACATCTGGTGTGTGACCTGTTGAATTAAATTTCCCCGTACTGCGAATTAACGTCGTGGAAAATGGCGCGCGAATGAATTTCACATTACATTGTTACTCCCCCGCGTCGTGATGAAAATATCAATTTTCAACAAACAGAAATTCAGTTTTCTGTTCAAACCTGCATTTTGAAAACAACTTTATGCATCACTGTATAACTTTTATGCCCTTATATTATTCAGCACATTTTACTTTCATTTTTTTAATTTCCCGGGTTCGATTCTCGATGAATTAAAATAAAATAAAATTGTCATTGTGTAATCGGCAGAACGCCCGGCTACCGTACTGGAGGTTCCGGGTTTGATTCCCAGAGGGGGGGGTCAAATACATACAAGTGATTTTTCACTAAAATATTTACTCAATATTTTTCTGGACTGATATCTGAAGCGGAGGGCTGATCAGCTTTCCTTCATGTGTTGACTATCAATATAACACTGCATTTTATATGTTGTAGTACCCTATGCATTATCGGAAGAAAAAATAACCTGAAGTGATCACTTTAACAATCCTATGATAGGTCGTAAGACATCTAAATACCCAGACGTCTATATTCTTCTTCATCTATTTTGAAATATCAATGTTTTTTTTCTATTTTTTTGTTGTTGTAAATATGTATATATTCCATTTAAAAAATACAACAAAATCATAATTTTTTTAAATAATTTATATTTTGTGTTTACCAAAAAAACCACTTAAAGTCTACCAAACATGATAATTTTTACAAAAATTAATTTAGTTAAAATAAACATAGTGTCGGGTTGTGGTCCTGTGGCTAATGTCGTGGTCGCTTGAGTCAGAGTTTCTCGGCTCGAACCCACTCTACCACAATTTGATACCTATTTCTAATAATGAGCCGCTTAGGCTCACAGAAATAGTATGAAATTGAAGTATTTTTGTTAATAAAAAAATTACTTATATTTCGCTTTTTTTAAATAAAATAAAATATTGCCGCTCAATAACTACCAAAAAATTATTATTTTTACAAAAAATATTATTTTTAATATTTTTTAAAGTTAAATAAGTTGAAATAAACATTTTAATAGCAATCAACTTTGGCTGCCGAATAATCTAGGGAGTCCTCCGCGTACTTATGGCGGCAAGCTTCCCGTGAAATTCCCACAGGAATTCGTCCCTAATCCCCCGCCAAACAGAAATGGCGGGAAGCAAATGCACCGTGAAGTACAATAGGCTTACTCGTCCATTTCCCATGCAAATTTGTGGTAAAGTAATGCATTGTTATAAAGAGAAACTCTGAAATGTACCTCCCTCTATCTAGCCACACTTTATTCATATCAAAATTTTATTGGTATATTTATTTTAAATAAATTATTTCGGTTACGCAATTACGAATTATTATATCGGAACCTCAATCACAATGAGCGCGATATTTTCCCAAAATCTAAATACTTTGGAAAATTCCTAATAGTGCGTTTAAATCGATACCTTTATATCTGCTCCGTAGTGTAGTGGTTAGCGTATTTGTCTGCCCTGCTGCAGGTCCTGGGTTTGATACCTAGGGGATTTATGAATAAATATGTATGATTTTTATATTCTAATTACTTATTAATTATTATATTCAGACTTCTTAAAATATTTCCATTGTCTCAATGTTTCATCACCTGAATTGATTTCTCTGAAATAGAAAAACACTTCGATGGATAATGAGTTTTTTTTTATATTTGCATTTATTAACGCATTCAAATTTTTAACAAAGGTACTCAAATATTCAATGTGAGGTAAAAATTTCATAAACATGTAATTTTTATGATTTAATACACATTTATGTTTTTGATGCACAATTCTTTCAGATTTAGCAGCGAAACTGCAGAGGTATCTATTTACTGTGGTTTTTTACTTGATTTGATTTTACTACATATGTTTAGAACATTTGGTATTATGCAAATAAAATTGTCGTAGAATTATGTTTTATTATTTATTTATAGTAATATTGGTCAGTGTGAGATGTTATATTTCCACAGCAAATTGTAATTTAGCCGGACGAAATCATATATTCGTATGCAAACATGGGACGAGCAAAGTTCTTAACTCTGTCATTGTTTGTTTCTGGGTGTTATGCTTCACAAATATACAGCAATGAAGTGTAATGAGATTAATGGCCGCGAGAGTCGGAGAAGAGAAGTAAACATGTCTACTGAGAAGTTATAATTTTATTCAATAATAATTAAAGCATTAAAAAGATAAATTAAAATGTAAGCAAGAAGGCTCTTGTTAAAGATGTAGAAGAATCCTGCTTCGGAATACTCCCTCAGACACGAACAGATCTTTATCCGGCATGATATAGACACATGGAACAGATCTTTGTTCAGCATAGCGGTAGCTCTTCCTACGGGCATAACCATCAGCAGGTTGGTCCTGTATATAGGAATGTGAATCAATCTATGCCGGCGCTGTCTTAGGTAACTATCGGGAACATGGAGACGTGATAATTTCAGGATAATCGATCATACCGCGCAACAGTCGATATAAATGCGTATCCCTGTGTATTGATTCGCAACTTGTGTGAAACATTAGGGCGGTGTTTTCCGTGGAGGAGAAGAGCCACTCCGGGCACATGAAAGCAGTGAAGCAATCGGTCTTGGAAGGAACGTCCAAGTGGAGTGCGAAAATCGCAATCACAGGTTTGTGGGGTGGTGGACCCGAGCCAGGCTATGCCACATCTTACCCCGCTTTCCCTAACAACTTATTTATTATTTTTATTTTTCGTTGTCATGCATCGCAGACTTCCTCGTTTCCGCAGTTGATTCTTTCTTTCCTTTGTTACCGTGTCATCTATGTGTCGTATTTTTATTTATTTTGTCCGAGATATGAATGCTGTCTTGGGGAAAATCAATTACGTGTTCATTTGTTTTCCAAATAATAATCTCAACAGCAAAACGAAATTTTTATGAATTGATCACTTTGTTATAATATCTATCCATTTTTAATTTTAAAATAAGACATTTATTTGGTGTAAATTATTACATTTTATGTTGCTTTTTTAATTTAAATTTTACTTGGTAAATACCACCATTAAAAAAGAAACAGCTTCCATCCCCTCTTCATCCTTCAACGTCCTAAAGACACTACACTAAAATTTAGACTAAGCTTCACTTACTGTGTTTGAAAATAATGTAAAACTTAAATTTAATAAAGTTGCCCATGCCTGTTCTAAAACATCAAAGGCAGTAACTAGTAGACTAAAAAAGTGGTAATTACTAACTAAAATTTAAATAAAAAAATCGAAATTAAATATAATTTGTTTAATCAAATATTTGTCTTATTTTTTATGATTACGAAATTTTGAACATTTAGTTGATTTTCATACCCATATGTGTAAATAGTCGTGAAATATATTTAGGTGATGTCTTGATTATTTGTTGTTTGTTTTTAATATATGTGTTTTTATTTTCTGTATTTTTGTGTGAGAATGACGTCCAATGTGTATTTTACTCTATTAAATGTTTATATTTTTCAAATTTTCTTTTATCTATACATCGCAATTAGACAATCCATGTCCGTTTTTTGAAATATGCAACCAGGCCAATTTTTCATTTTAATATTAAAAATTAAATCCATTTCCATGTGGTGCAAAATTAAATATGAAGCAATGCACTGAAATGTACGTCAGAAATAACGATTTTATTATAACGTTAGATTAACTTTTTTTAATCATACTTTTAAATTAATTCAGTTTACACGAAAAAAATTATATGCCATTAAAAACAACAATTTTAGGTTGACATTTTGTAATGTGTTTTTTAAGTAATATAAAGAATCAATAACGGACTTACTGAACAATTTCCTCTAGCAAAATCTATGACTTGAAAGTCTTCTTTTCCTTAAACATTTCTTTTTGCTTCTTAATCGCTTAAGCCTAATCCATTCGCTTGCCAATGTAAAGAAAAAATGGCTGCCTACTTCCATCGTTTCATTTTTTAGCCACTTTAGGCGTGGAGTTATCCGAGGAAATATTTTTTCAAGCACAGGTAATATTTTCGGGAACAATTTCAGAACGGATAAGTAATTTTCACCATTATAGGTATCTTCCATGCATCGGTGTTCTATCTTGGTTGTAACTGTAGTGATTAGATAGGATAAATTGTGATTTTTGTATTTGTCATAAGTATTTTAGTTCTCTGATATTTTCAGCTGGCACGACTGAATCCTGCAGAGGAGAAATTCTTGACTACAGCAAAATTTTCACCGAGTACAAACTCTCTACCGAAGAAGAACTTGAATCAGTTTATTATGTATACTTCACGCGTAATTCTGATCACATTGTTTCTCTGTCATTACAATCGATAAAACATATCTTATATACGATACAGTGCTAGGTGCACCATAAGTGCACTATCAGAGCTATAATTAAGTTAATGCGGAAGCTGAATTTGGTTTTTGATTTTCTTCGGTACAGAGTTTGACGTCTTGCGATTGTCGAAGGAGTTATTCCTGTTTGACAAGCATTCGCATAGCCCTGAAATCTTACTCGTAATTCTTGTTTTCGGTTCTGGTCGCTAGGCGAACGTTTTCAGTGGATCCCGACACGCATATAGACTCTCTCGGGCAGGCCAAGGATATTAATATTGAGGGGACTTCGAAGTGGTCGTGCAAGATCGCTATAACAGGTGGGTCGGACCGGGAAGCTGCGACGCGGTGTCGGTACCGCTCCGTGCGGCGGACTCGAATCTCGGATCAGGCACTAACGCACATCAACACTAACAGTATTGTTTTGAGAGATATTTTTAACAAAATTAAATCAAAAAGATACAACCATTATGAAGTTTAAAAATAAACCATTTGTTTACATATTTTATAATGTTTTCCTGGAAAATCAATTGATTAAAACATATACACCCTTCAGTTAACCACCAGATAGCATATTAAAGAGTTTTTTTTTATTTGTTCAGTAATAACTAATGGCTTAACTTCGAATAGAAATCCATTACAAAAACTCTTTATTTCTAATTTTAATATTGGTTTATTATTTTTGATTTTTTAAACTCTTATCTAATTACTATACCACAGCCATACTAACCACCCATAGACTAGACAGATTATTAAATAAAATGCAAGCTTTTTCTTTTAATTAAAAGAATTTACACTTTTCAAATATAATAGATTTTTTATTGAGTTTTCAACCTTTCATTATGGTTAAAATAGAATATAAATATTGAATTTAAAGTAATAGTTTTGACGTCACTTTGATGATTTCGTTTATTAAATGTTTTAGATTGATGTTTATAACATGTAATCATTTTTCAAAATATTGCTTACCCTTTTCAAAAAAATAATGATTTATCATAGGGTTCTTTAATACGTCATAATGGTTTGAATAAAATATAAATATTTAATTTAAAGTAATATTTAATACAAAGTAACTTTGATGACTTAGATAATCAAATGTTTTAGATTGATGTTTCGATTATTAAGAAAAGACGCATTATTTTTTATTTCGATCATTCATTATATTTTCCGCTTCTATTATACCTAATTAACTTGTTGATACTGTAAAGTAATAATTGTAATAAACAAGTTGTTAGTTGTTTGAAAATTGATAAATGAGTCAAACTTGGAAAAGTCAAGTTGTATATTTTCTCAAAACAATACACAATCCTGCTACATCACATTTCCACTACAAAATACACCAAGCAACTTTTGAAACACTTAAAATTAAAACAATAAGAAAAATAATTAAAATGACGAAATTAATTAATTATGTACTGGATCATTTGTAAAATGAGCTGCCTGCTGATGAGTATAGCCGGTTTTCTTACCTCTATAGTACATCCTAAGCTTTTGTTCTGTTAATCTGTAGACCCTCTCGAACCTTATGTTTGGATAATCTATCTAGAATAAAGAACCCTGATTTGATCTTTCTCCTTAAGAAAAACGATCAATTACGACATTTCCAATGACGGAGAGTAATTGATGATGTTTTTGTAGATTTTCTCTTACTATCTTCAAAATAGTTTCTCTATCTTTCTTTGACTTGACTCATGAATCATTTATTATCCATTCGCAATCTCTACATGACCTTTCAATTCATATCTTATTCATTACTAAACATTAATCCAAGCGATGACTGTTTTGGATCAACTTTATGACCGTTTGTTTTTTGATCATAGATTATTTATTATTAAATAGTAGTTTTAATTAGTAAGTTATAATTTTATTTCAAATTAATGCGGGTCAAAATATGTGTGCAATTTTACGCAAGTAGTAAATTATTGTTATAATTTCACAATATTCCAACAATTATTCAATCAATTTTGGTACGTCATGGCTCATTACAAAGTTAGTTAAATAATTATTTCAAATGCGATCCAAAACGATGTCAAAGCTAATACTTTATGTGGCACTCTTTTCACACTTCACTGATTATTATCAACCTTTAGAACAAACACATTCACTTCGTATTTTATAATTTAATTTGGCAATCTTGGTACACAATATAACACTTCTCTAAAATCTACTTTAAACGTAAATTTAAATCTGTCAATCGTATCAATTATCTCTACAGGATGACTATTATAAGCGTACAAGTATCGTGATACTTCATCTTCGTTAAGAAAAATTAAAATTTGAGGCTGAGATTGTTTAACACAGTTAAATTTTGAATACTGGTTTTCAAATGGGCGTTTTTGACCCAAATATTTAAAAATTTAATCTTTAAAATTTAATTATTATTTGTATATTATTTAAAAAAATCTTGATAAAAATAAGTATATGTAGAATCTAATCTATGAGTTTGTTGTTTGTATTTATTTCCAGGAAAGTATTTTTTATATATACATATATCATCAAACGAAAATCAAACACGTCCCTCCAAAGTTTTCCGGAAAAACACAAACGTTTTAAAAAGCATTCGATCAATTATAAACAAGATACTTTCGGAGTCGATACTCAGTCGTCCTGTAGGGATACCTAAACTTAAAACAAAAACCAAAAACACAAAAACACGCCTTTGTTTCTACTACCTTTGGGAACAGTTAACGCGTTTCGACGGTTTTGCCATTTCATCCATCTATGTCGCACTTTTCACATGTTTCCTCCCCAGTAACAAGTGTGTCCATCATTTATCTTCTACACTAGTAATTTGAAGTAGGTAGGACCTACAGCTAGCTCGCGATTTTGCTATGAGTTGTTGAAGTTCTGATATTTTTGAGCTTAGATGATGGATTACTTCGAAGCGGTCGATATACTAAACAACCCTCAATAACCAATACACAATATTGATGAAAAATTTTTGAAAATGAAAAAAAAAATTAAGTCAGGTTTGAGCAAGAATGAATTCAATACAAGTTCTTGAGAGTTGTTTCTTTTGTTGTCTACATTTCGACTGAATCTGACAGTAAAAGAAGTAAGTAGTAGAATTTCCAGAGAGCTTCTCTTCGTTTGATCGTCAACAATTTCTCATATTTTTAATTCAGCGAACGAGCAAACCAAACTTCAATAGTTGAAGGGTATGTATTTTGCAAAAATGTATTGAGTAATTGAATCGGTGTTCGCTTTCAAACAATAGAAAAATTCCCTAGTGCTTCTTTGTATACTTAAGAGTCTCTTTTTATTTTATTTTTACTATCAGAATTTTAATTTATAGAAATTTTTGTTTTAATGAAAGAAAAATTTACTTTTTTAATTTTTTCGTTGCATTATATGTATGTTTGTGAAACGCTTTCGCACTTGCTTGAATGGTAAGTACGTATAATTACATATAATTGTGTATTGTATAAATATATTATAGTTAAGCATGATTAAAATTGATGGTTAATTTGTTCCTAGCATGAGAAATAGAAAAGTAATTATTTTGTTTAAACCTAAAACTTAAATAAAAAAATTAAATTGTATTTTTAATAATAATAAAAAACATTTCGAAAATTACCTGTTAGAATTGAATAACTTTGAGCAATAATTCAATTTATTACTTTGTATCAAATTATTTCATTGCCTTGTCAATTGTATTTATTTTACCAACCATCTACCTTTTGGGAATATTAACAAAAGCTATTGGACTGTGTATAATTTTTAATGTTTAACCATAAAATCATTATTTGAAACGTAAAAACCCTGTTTGTATTTCTCTGAATATATACTTATTGCATTATATTTATTGATTCCATTATACCATGATGACCATAAATATATTAACCCCTAACAATAATTTTATTGAAAACGTCTTTTCAATTTAAAATTTAACTTCCAACTCCACTTTAAAACGCGGTTTAATAAAATTCTCGATTTTATTCAAATTGATTTTGAGTTTTAATATTTTCCTTATAACGTGGAAGTAACACTCTTTACTATACTACTATACGTTTATTTTTATGACGCAACTTTTTCAGTTATATTATCTCTAAATATCTCTTATCGTATATCAACTGCAAGGAAGGAGTAATGTTCCATGAAACTGCAACCGTAAAGCTAAATCCTTCACTAGTTTTCTGGGTTAAAAGTCCGCGATATATTTTACAAATTTATTGGACGCGTTATAAACCTCGACATTCACGTCGATATCTCAACCACAATATAAAACGTAACAAAATAATAGCGTGATATATAATACTTTTCCCTGAGGTGCATTTATTTTGAATTATATTCCTTTCTATGAAATATTTATTAATATAATACAAAGCTCAAATTTTATTTGAGATTTGAAGTATAAAATAAAATATTAGTGTTATAATTAAAATTTAAAGCTATAGTTGTATGATTTTATTTAAAAATGTAAAAAATTACTTACTTGAAAAATCTTTATCCCTCTCATTAACACTTAATTGTACTTATTAAAACATTGAAATTATTTTGTCGTTCTATATCGTAATTATTTTTTTGGTTTGAAATAAAATGTTAATTAAGAAAGCATCTAGCATTGTTTCTGGGGGTATTTCTTTAAAAAGAATGTTCTGTAAAGGGTTAATTTTTTTTCTTCTACAAAATATACTTCTTATAGATGTTGTTAACGTCAATATTTTTTTATAGATTCATATATTTTCTCTAATTGTGAAGAAGCAACTAAAAAAAATGAAATAAGTTTGTATAAATATAATAAAATATTATAGTAAAACCTTGTTAGCACTATGCACATTACATACGTTTGTACATATACAATGTACATACATAATTATACGAAATGTCCTTTCCTGCAGGAATTTGTTTTATACAATAATACGAGTATGTGAATGTACTGTGTCCATTTCATGCCGTAGCGAACATTGTGCGCCATGTACCCTATGTAGTATGCGCCATATGTGGGTCACAATCATAACGTACACACGATATCACGTGGCTGACTTTTTTCTAGTCACGAGCTTTAATCGAGATCACGTGTCGTTTACCTTCCACGATCATTCGCACTAAACTTAACAATAAACTAAAAACGTAATAAGCACGCCGACATTTCAACGGAGCTTTTCGCATAGAAAATAATCTATGTATTTTTAAGTGCGCCTGTAATATAAAATACACAGGTACATAGTGCTTTAAATATTTTATTTAGATTACAAATCTGTTTCAGTATTTTAAGTACACTAAAAGGTACTTTTACAATAATTTTTAGCCTTCATGACATAGTTATCGATACGTTTCTCCAAAAAAATATATGATGCCCACTTTCAGATGAAATATAATTATTTATAACATTTAATCATTAAAATTATACAATATTTATCGAGATTTAAAAGAGAGTTGCTTTGCTTCGTATGTCCTTAACTTTTCATTAAGTTTATGAAAATATGATAAAATATACGTACAAAATTATTTTTCATTCACTTTGGAATGATTTTAATTTTATAATTAATTATTCATCTCAACTCAATCTGAATAAAATTATGAAGCCCTTTAACTCGGAATTGATTATGAAAATGTTTTTTTTTTGTTCGTAGAAACTTTAATTACTACATGGCTTCCATGCAAATATCACTCTTAGTCGACCTTTATTCAGTTAAGTTTTTAATTAAAACCATATATCAGCATAATTACTGTAGAAACCTTGTAATCTTTGCTTGGTCATAAAATGAATAATCTGAAGAGTAAACGGGACATTATAAATAAAACAGTTTTTTTTAAGTAGCATTTTCGTATTGTCCAATTATAATTTAAAATAAATTGTATTTCGATAAAACATGTCTATAAAAAAATTCAAAATTGCAAAGAAGTTAAATAATAAAAATCTAGGGATAGAGAAATTCGATCCCGTATATTAGGTATTTAAAATATAGTTTATCGGTAATATTTTTTTAAAAAATACAAACCGATGAAATCGGTCATCGCGATGACCAGTTTCTATTTCAAAAAGCAATAACAAATAAAATTAAAAGATAGAAATAAAACCATTCAGATTTAAAATTAAATTTTTTTTTCTTTTTTTAGGTATCAGTTATTTCATATTAAGAAAACGAAAAATCTTTTTGGAAATTATATTTATTCTTCAAGGTTTTTTATTTATACTTGTACTAGAAAAAAATACATTGAATTGTTTTTTTTTTCAAAAAAATGTTTCGATTTGATCAGAGATTTTTTAACAGTAATTTTTTTGTACACAATTAATTTTTATCACATCGCAAAGTTATTAAAAATGGTTCCAGCTATTAAGTCAAAGTAGTCTATACTTGTTATATACAGTGTTAAAGCATTTATATTTTACATCAAATAATTGATAAAACTTTTTTTTAATATTCTTATTTTTAACGATTTTTCATTTACCATATATTATATGTTACATCGCTTATTCCTTTTAACAGCGTCATATGTCAAAAAACTTAAATTTTTAGGAGAAAGTTTTTGAAGTTTAAAAATATAATAAAATGTATTAAAAATAAATATCAAGCCACACATTGAACTTTTTACTTTGCAACAGATCTTTTAATGTTAAACCTGAATGTTTTTTCTCCATTTGAAAAATATTTAGTTTTTTAAAAAAATAATTAAACAATACATTTTCTTCAAAATGCAAAAACAACACTCTCTGCCATGTAGCGGGTAAATATTAAGTTGATAATATGCCGCTTTTGCTGGGATGTAATAAATTTTCTGGGCATTCCGAAAACATGCACATCCTAAAAATTGACGGTTTTATATACATGACGTTGTTGAAAGGAGTAAGCAACATATAAGATAGGAACTGCTTCGATTTGTTTTGTTTTTCTGAAATATATTTCGTTTTCAGACAAAATAATACTATTAGATAAAAAAAAATAACGCACAATGATTTAGGTAAAAAATACTTTCAATTTATTTTGAATCCGGTATCACTTGCGACACGAAACACTGTGGCTAAAGCGATTGACATGGATAACCTGACTCATTGAATATTAACACGAACGTAAATATACATAGTAGTTCCCATTATTCTTGATTGCAGTATTATTTTCCTACGTGAAAACGGACTTTGACGTGATTTTGACAATCGTAATCATCACATCGAAACTGGGGAAATTATTATTTGCTTCAATTTCGTGTGACGATTGATAAATAGAGATATTATGTGTATAACTTCATATTCAAATTATTTATACTTTTCTGTGACATATAACCAAATTATTTATACTAATCTTTGACATATAACCAAAATATTTATGCTTATCTTTGACATATAACCAAAATATTTATACTTATATTTGACATAACCAAATTATTTATACTAATCTTTGACATATAACCAAAATATTTATGCTTATCTTTGACATATAACCAAAATATTTATACTTATATTTGACATAAGCAAATTATTTATACTTATCTTTGACATATTACCAAATTATTTATACTAATGCGGTTATATATTATAGCTCCTTTTTATTGAAAACATGTAGTATCAAAAAGGAATTCAGTAATAAACCCATTAGAAAGTTTTTTTAACCTAATATTTATCATTAACGGCGTATTACTTCTGAAGTAAACAAACTTTTAATTAAATAAAATCCTAAAAACCGTAATCTCAAATTAAATTGTTATTTAAAATGTTCACCTCCGTCGTGTAATAGTTAGCAAGCTCGGCTACCGTACTGGAGGTCCCGGGTTCGATTCCCAGGGGGGAGGTCAAATAAATATGAGCGATTTTCTCACTCCAATATTTATATAATATTACCCTTGAATGGTACCTGCAGCGGAGGGCTAATCACCTTTCCTTCTCATTTTAACGATAAAGATAACAGTGCGTTTGCATGATGCAGTGCCCTATGCACCATTAGGTGCGGATAAGGATTTGAAGAAGAAAAGCTGTAATTTCAAATAGGGAATATTGAACCATGAATCAATTTCATTGAATTGTTTATAATTAATAAATAATATTTGTTGAAAATTTTCAGTTTTTTTGTAAAATTAAATAACAAATTAATTCACCGAAGTAATTAAATTAATTTGTCCGCCTCCGTAGTGTAATCGTCAGCACGCTCGGCTACCATTCTGGAGATCCCGGGTTCGATTCCCAAGGGGGGTAAAATAAATATAAGTGATTTTTTTCACTGTCATATTTACTCAATATTACCCTGGACTGGTACCTGAAGCGGAGGGCTGATCACCTTTCCTTCATGTGTAAACGATCAAGATAACACTGCGTTTATATGACGCAGTGCCCTATGCACTATTGGGTGCGGATAAGGATTTAAAGAAGAAAAACCGTAATTTTAAATAGTTAATATTGAATTTTGGATCAAATTCATTTCATTGTTTACAATTAATAAATAATATTCGTTAAAATTTCAACGGTTTATTTTATAAAATTAACTAACAAATTGATTTACCGAAGTAATTTAGTTAATTTATTGTAGGTTCTATTTATAATTTGATTCGGTTATTATTTATGTAAATGGGCATTGCAAATATTATTTTTCTCTTCTCTTTATCAGGACTTGTTCAATTTTTGCATGAAAGTAAACGCAATGATGCAATATTGGCTGCCACAATGGCACCACCGCCTAGAGTCCTTAAATTTAACAAGCCGAATAACGACCTATTCCTTGAAAGGTTTTACAAATGACAAGAATCTTAGCCCTAAAATAATGTCGTGATCGCAATCAGGGATAGGTAACTGTTCTGTGATAGTTTTTATTACTACCATTAAAATCTCTATTTCTGTTGCTTGCATCGCTACTCGAGTTTCCTCTCTATTAATGACCCATTTTGAGAGCGACGCTTTTAAAGTTATAAAATTTATTATGCCATAAACTTAGAAGCAATTTGGTGTCATTTAACACATTATTTAGAGAGATAAATATGTTATGATACGATATATGTTTTAGAATCTTCCGTTTTCTTGTTTTTTTCCATCCGAATGTAAAGAAAATAACGACATTAAAAATATAAAATATTTATTGTTCTCAATCTAAGCGATTGGCATAAAATTGGATGATCCTACCCATTTAACGTATTTTCGTTTTTTATATTTAATGTTTTCATAAATTAAAATGTTAGTAGTTTAATTTATAGTTTAAATGCATTTTTTCATATTTATGTATTTTTAATTTAAAAAATAATAAATTCAATCCAATAATTGACATCATATAAATTAAATTTAGTTATCTGTTAAAAGGCGAAATGTTTTAACCCACTAAATAAATTTATACAGATGATCCGACAGACTTGATTTATAATTGATCAGAGATGATTTATAATTGACATATTGTGGTAATATCAATCCATTGATAATTTAAATTTTACTTGTTTATTACCACTTTTTATTAAAATTTATTATAACACGTTTTTCGATGATTTAAATCTACATTAAGGTAAGAAAATAATGTAGAGTGCATCAAAACACGTGTCACAATGGATTTTGAGAATCAATGGTATTAACCAAGTGTTTTTTATTAAATTCACACGTTGCAATGAAACCAAAAACTTAAGATCCCATGCATATTTACATTTATTTAAAAATATATTGTAGATTTCATTAAAAGTATGAATAATCTTAATTCCATAATTGTGCTTTTAAAAATATTTGAGAAAAATTTCAATATATTTTTGTACCATCTTAGATAGAGTAATGTTGTCTTCAGACATTTTTTAGACTAAAAAGCTCCAGAGCTCCTGAAATCTAATTTACCAAGTTTTTTCTTTATACACTACTCGAGATAAAACCAGTTTTTGGAATCGTGGGTTGAAGCTTGACCTTTTTACAGTCGTGTGTGTGGATAAAAGAACTTCAAATGGCTTTAAATATTTTTTTCGTACTTTGCCCTTATGAAATTGTATAACAAAGCCGAAATATTCCCAAAATGTGTGGTAAAATAAATACAAGTGAAATACAAGCATTTTCGGTCTGAAATAAACCTTTGTTTTGTGATCTCTGTCTAACAAAGCCTTCAATTACACAGTGATATGCGCCCAAGGCCTGATTGCCAAGGATAAGAGTGGGACCTCTGATCCTTACGTCACCGTTCAGGTTTCAAAGATCAAGAAACGAACAAGGACTATGCCCCAGGAGCTGAACCCTGTATGGAATGAAAAATTCTACTTGTAAGTAACTCAACATTTTTCTTTTACAACTATTGTTTGCTTCTGGAAATTTGCTGTATACATTAATTCTTTACAGAACACACATTAAGACAACAACAACAAAAATATTCTCTACATCTTCTGTTATCCTTCATTAAAATACCAAATGGTACCCAAAGACAATATGACGTTCATGAAACGTTTAATACCTTCTATTTATTCGTATATTTACTGTTATACATCATCACTTATCGCTCACTCCTTTCAAGAACTTCATAAATAAATAAAAAATCGATTTTTCAGGAGACCGTTTTTAAAGTTTAAAAATATAATAAAATGTATTAAAAATAAATATCAAGCCACTTATTAAACTTTT
Organism: Brachycentrus maculatus; assembly: GCF_059751285.1. Taxonomy (NCBI): domain Eukaryota; kingdom Metazoa; phylum Arthropoda; class Insecta; order Trichoptera; family Brachycentridae; genus Brachycentrus; species Brachycentrus maculatus. The sequence continues at coordinate 447,722 of NW_028280781.1, forward strand.
TAGTGTGTAACAGATCTTTTTAGGTAAAAAATGAAGGTTTTTTTCTCCATTTGAAAAATATTTAGTATATTTAAAAAAAAAATTAAACAATACCTCTTCTTCAAAATGCAAAAACAATACTTTCTGCCCTCTAGCGGGTAAATATGAAGTTAAAAATATGCCGCTTTTGCTGGGATATAGTACATTTTCTCGGCATTCTGAAAACATGCACAACTAAAAATTTACGATTTTTGATTTATGACGTTCTTGAAAGGAGTGAGCGTTTTGTAATAATGCAATAATACTTTATTATTTTTTCCGTCTCTGTGGTGTTATGGTAAGCGTGTTTAGCTAGCGTTCTGGGGGTCCCGGGCTGGAGATCCATACAATGAATATTTTATGTTTATTACCTTACTTTTATATAATTAACGATCAACTTAACATAACACCAATTCAATGTGGTGCTCTATTGACCATTGAGTAAGGATGATGGTAAGGCAAAATATATGATTAAATAAAAACACAAATATGTATCTTCGCGTTATAGTATTTAATTAATAATACATTATCAAACCTTAATTATACGACTTAATTTTGATATTATATTTTTCAAAGAAATAAAATCTGTTAAATATATAATATTAACCTCTTTGATATTACTGTAATCAAGCAAAATGTTATATTACTAAACATTATATTCGATCCATATACCTTACCTCACCTAAGCACCCTTGAGAATATGTATATTCAACGACAACGATAATAGCGCTATATAAATTATGCAAAATTATTATTATTATCAACTGTACACATATTATCTTTGTTATTTACTATATGTGACGCTTGTTTTAAATCGGTAAGTTAAATTACAGAATTGCTTTCCATTTCAACATGATCTTTATTTATACAAACAATTGTGAAAAATTCAATTTTATCTTTCAATTACCTTAAACTGCTATGAAAGATAAAACTTTTATTTTTCACTGTGTGAAAAAGATTATAAGGAAAAAAATACATTTTTTTTATGCTCTTTGGTTTTTAAATGAAAGCTTGCTTGAGAAAAAACTTCCCTTTTAATACAAACGAAAAATACAATTTTCATCAAAAGTAACCACTTTTCTAGTCATTATACCCATGGTAATAGCAATTTAGTAATAGAGGGATAATGTTGGTATACCAGTAACAGTCTCATTAATTTCACTTCTGTAGTTAATGCTAAAACAAGTTACGGTGCAGTTGATGCCAACTTTTTCCAACAGCTAATGCTAACTTTTCGATCAATTAAGGCATAATTATGGGCATTTTTTTCATTTAGCTTAAATTTATGTTCAAATGAAGTCTCTTGTACTAGTTCAATATAAAATGTTAATCATTATTTGAGAGAAGCTGCGATAAAAAAAGTTTTTTTAAATTAAAAACGCAATTTTCATATAGAGTAATATTCGTAGAGCTTTGAGCTTACTTGTTTTGATGTCAGTCCGCGATAAATGTATACTCGTACAATATACGAATGTGTACGAAACATTCGACCTCATTTATCTGGTTTTTGTTTTCCTTTAGGGGAGATCTTGGTTCCGAGTTCAGACCAAATTTTTTTTTTATAAAATTTACTTTATTTAAAAAATGTTATTTTGCTTAATATTATCTTACACGTAGGTATGTCATATTTAGTACAAAAGGAAGCAAATTAAAACATTTTATTATTCAACCACTAATTATACTTTCATATGAGGAATTTTCGAGTAGCATTTAAGACAACATCGCAACCTCAGAAAAGCGTTAAATTATGTATTTTATTGGGGGCATACTAGCAGAATGCATTAACTCTTATAAACTTCCTCCTAGAGATGGAGTTTAAAGATGTCAAGTTTAATCTAGACGTTCTTAAACATTTATATTTATTTAAACGAAATTTTTACTTATTTTTATAAATAATATACTTTTGGGTGTTATTATAAATATTATAATAGAATAATGGACTTCAAAAGAGAAAAATTCATTCTTGGCTTTCTTACGCACACCACTTTAAAAAAATATATCTATTATTAAGTGGTCAGGTCAGGAGTTGGATTAATCGGCAAGTTTGTATGAGAGGACGCATGAATGTGGAAAAGGCAAAGATTTTTTGCAAGAACAGATTATATTCTCTCTGAAGCGGTGCGATGGTTAGTTTTGTTATTACGTTTTCATTGTGAAGACTATATTTTTTTAATATTATCGTGAATGTTTGTACCCGAAAATATATTATTTACAATTAAAAAGTAATAAATAATATATTTAAAGAGTAGTGTATAAGAATGCCTAGAATAAGCTTTTCTCCTTTAAACGTCATCATCCAGGAACATGTTTATTTGACTTAATGCTTTCTGCTAGTGTGCCCTTGATTTTTAGATCTTTATTTAAATAGGGTCCAAGACGTATCGAAATGTAACGTGATAATAAGAGAATAAAATTATTTTAAAATTTTAAATATGTATAGCTGTATCACTCAAAGCGTTTAATGTACAGTAGAATTATCTTTCTTGTGCTAGTAATCTGGGACCGTTAACGCAGCCTTTAACTTTTAAGGCACCCGTATTACGTTTTGATCCTCTTTAAGGATCTATCTCTTATCAGTCTCCACTAAAGGTGTATATATTATTATACTATCGCCTTAAAGTCAAGGAACCCTATTAACCGTCTTTAAGGGTTGATTTCGGAGCGAAAATAAAAAACATCGTTTATTTTTACATAAACTGGGGAGAATGCATGAAGAAAAGATAGCTGATAGTAAACTTCATCTACCTAAGGTGGTCTTTATGGGTAAAAATGTATCACATTTATAATGAATTCTATTATTATGACTTCTAATAGACCAAAACGAAACAAACCTCAGCTAATTGATCATTAAGATTGACGAAAATTTTATTACATTCCTCTTTTACTTCTACCTTTTAGCTACGCCCAATGGTGCATATAGCATTGCATCTTATTGATGTAGAGTTATATTGATAGTAACTTACATGAAGGCAATGTGATCAATCTTGCGCTTCGGGTTCCAGTCTAGAATAATACTTTAAAAGTATTGTAATGAAAAATATTTATTTTAATCTCTCTGATAATTGAACCCGGGGCCTCCGGCATAATAGTTAAATGCGCTAGCCATTATAGTACGGAGGAGGACAAAATTTTATCACATCAATTATATTGAGTAAAAAAGCGCCGCTGTTTTTAACCAAAGAAATATAAAAATTAAAACTGAAAATAAAAGTGTATGCGTCTGAAAATTTTGATAGAAAAAAAATAGAAGGGTGTAAATGAATAATAGAAAATAGAGTTATAATTAATGAAAATTGATAAAATACTCAAATACTAACATTTTAAATACAACAGTGACAAAAAAAATTATTACAATTATAAAAAAAAAGTCAGTTCAAGACATAATTGTAAAGTAGTAAGCAAAAAAATTAATATTAAATATGTATTTCAAAGCTCTGAGTTACCTGTTTTAACACCAATGGATTGAATTAGGCTTTATTTAACTTTTTGATATTATTTTTTGGACACTTTCACATCATCCGCATTAATTAATTATTGGAAACGAAAAATAAACATATAATTTACATTTGAAGCACCACCTTTGTGATTTTCCATTTCATAATTAAAATGTAACTTTGTTTTTAAATCATTTGAAACAAAGTTTCATTTTAATTATAAAAAATAAACAGTATAAAGAACAATCATGTCACTGTAAATTCCAAATGAATTGTCAGCGCTTTTCTCAGCTATCAAAACGGAACAACGCTACTCAAAATTTTACTTTGTGAAAGTTAATTAACATAACTAACATATAATAAATTTGATTCTTTACTTGTCAAGTTCTTGTTTTAATTTTAATTTACATTTATACAACTGCGGTAATATAGTCGTAAAAGACGCGTATTTTTTATATGTGCATTTGAATTTTCTTTTCATCTTTTATTATTTAACGAGTTTGAGCCACAGAAATTCGTGGCCATACAACTAGTTGGATGTAAAAAAAAATACCTCAAAATTCCATCACAAAAGATTTATGCAAATCGTTGTGACGTCAAATCCCACTTTTTAAAATATTGAATAATTATTTTGTTTTAATTTAGTATATTTAAATTATTTATTAAATTCTTAAATATAATTAGTATTAAATAAATCAATAAAGTATGTTATAGCTAACCCCATTTTTCCTAATTTAATTTTTCTTTTAACCCTTATCCGCAACCAATGGTGCATAGAGCACTGTATCGTATCTAAGCAGCGTTATCTAGAACTGTTATTGGAAAACGTCAAAATGAACAGTGTTTCGTTCATTCTACCTGTAAGGGGGATATAAAATAAAAATGAGAGTGAAAATCATTTACCCTAATCAGAGTCGAACCATAAACCTTTGAAGGTTTATGGTTTTGGCTAAGTCTTGAGAACCTCTAATTGGAATAATATTTTTTTTATTTTATTAAGTTATGTTATTTTTGTTAAATATTCTGTTAGTTTTCCAATAAATAATTAAATATGTTAAAGTTGTAACAATGTCTTTACTCTTTCCACCACCGTATTTTAAATTTCTGTTTCGAAAGAACTAGAAGTTTAGTGCAATGAGAAATGGAATCGACAATTATCACGCGTGCACATTAGTTAGACATTATCCGATTTTCACTAAATTGTAATTCGACAAGGATCCTAAAATCTGCTGAACAGACTCGTAAAAGCCCTTGTTCGCTTCTAATAAAGTAAGTGCGCTAATTCTAGTAACTTTCCGCAGCATTACTGTTAGTAGAGAAAACTAAAAAAACCATTAGATAAAATGTTCTTCATATCCTCAAAAGACCATTAGTTCCCGAGCAATTAGCTTAATTCAAGCAAAAAAACTGCGCATAATTCCAGTAAAACTCAATGACACATACATGACACACGTGTTTTTTACATATTATTATAAAATTAGTGGTATTGCTATATGAGTGCACGCAGTGGCGTGCACAAATAAATTTAAATCAAAATAGACAGTAGGAAGAACAACGTATGAGTACTCTTAATGTCATACAAAAATCAATAATATTGTTTTGAATAGACTGCCACTGAAAAAATAATTCAATAATTTACAACTCATAGCAGTCCAACAACTATGCGTTTGAATAATTATTACATATACATTTTAAATTACCCACAAATCACAAGAAAACATCTCCCATATATGTTAAGTTACCAATAAGTTACCAATAACACACTACATGAAAACATTCAAAGAAACATAGTATTCAAAAACACTTTAAAAACAAACAAATATTTACCACGTTTGGTGTTTGTAATAAACAAATATTAACCATGTGTGCGTGTGTGTATGTGTCTATAATTGAAAATGAGACTAGGTTATATTTTCTATAAAATGAAATTTGTTGCTAAATATTCAGAGTTCTTTCAACCTAACATGGTAAATGTTTTTTATGTGTTTTTGTGTTTTAATAGTATGTTTCTGTGAATATTTTCATGTAGTACGTTATTGGCCACTTTTGCATATATTACAAGCATTATAAACCGAATTACCCTAAGTTTTTTCCCCTAAAATATAATGAAGATATATTATACATTATACACACTACATTTTCGCGTAGAATGACTAGTAAACGAGTGATCCTCAAAAAACTGATCTTATACTTTTCAATAATATTCTTTAATTATGCACAGATGTAAAACAACAGCAGCGTTAAATCATTATACGTACGTAGGTAAAAAAAAACTTAAATAAACTTTCGAAAAACTTAAAATCTATAAAAAATTATCAAACCTTTGAAATTAAATTTAAAATCATATAAGACTCACCCCTACCTAGACTCCATACCAAGTAATATTTTTTTTTTGTTTTTAAAAAAAAAAACAAAAAATGTTAAACGAACTCCCTCTCTAAACACAGGTATTTACTTTATTAGAGAGGTAAAAACGTTATATTTGAAATGTTTTGTACATTTACTAACTATTTTGTATTATTTAAAAAAAAATCAATAAAATTTTTTATGAACAATCTTAAGTTATGTATCATGACTTACAGGTAGGATAGAAGCTGCTTATGTTATATGTCCATGAGTTATTAATATATTTTTTTGTTATTTCCAGTGAGTGCCACAACTCATCAGACCGCATCAAAGTTCGAGTTTGGGACGAGGATAATGACCTAAAGTCAAAACTGAGACAAAAGCTCACAAGAGAATCAGACGACTTCTTGGGACAAACCATTATCGAGGTAAGGAATAAAAAAATTGATTCGACATTAACTTTTTGGAATGATATTTTAATTATTTTAAAAATAATTAAGAATTCATTAATATGACTTCTATCTCTATATAAACCTGAATGTTTTTTTACTCGTTAGTTTTAGTATTCACCTGTAGATAAAAACATCTGTAGTTTTCAAAACTAGTCATGTGTGATGAAATTAAACTCATTAAGTGGTGTTTTACAGGTGTTAATTTTTTTATAAACATTAATATAAAAATATATCCGACAAATGCAATGAAAGCTTGAAATTTACATTACATTAAAAAAAAACAAGTTAACAGTACAAAATCAATTAAAATTATTGAAAAATATACATATTTGAAACTCTAATAACATTTTGGTAACGTATATTTTAATAAAAAGTATATTTTTATAAATAAAACTTTGTTTTTGTTTCTTCTTTGGACGTGCATGAAAAATCATACATATTTAAATAATATTTTTTGCTTTGCACTCAATGACAATTTTCACTGATTGTATCATTTTATCCACAATTCAAAACAATTCGTGTTGATAAGATCACGCGACAAAAGTAAAAAACACTACGGTTTTCACATATGTCATGTTTTCAATTTATTATCTCAAAATATATAATAAACACGTTTCAACAAATACAATAAACACGTTTACATTCATTTGCTTTTATTTGTATTATTTTACAACTATAGAAAATGAGAAATTAATTTTCATAAATTGATTCGGCAGTCACTTTGCGCTAATACCTATCCATTTTTAATTAAAATTCTGTTTGGTAAAAATCACTTTTTAAATATACTGCAGCGAGCAATATACTGATAAGTCAAAATGTTGATTTGTGCACTTAGAAAATATTGTTTAAAAAAATGGCCATCTTCAAGTGCTATTGATGAAATTACAAAATTTCAAATATGAAAAATATTAATATACGGTAATAAATTAACGCAATATTAAACAAAAATGTATTTAAATCAATTCCCTGGACTGCTCACGATCATATCATTTCGATGTTTTAAAATTAACATTAAAAATTTGGTTTAAAAAAATCGATATTATTTCACACAGATGTTAAAATATGACAATATTTTTATTCTATTATTTTTTGACATCTTAACATAGATGAAGAAAAATATGGAAGTCTGGGCATTTACGGGGCTTATGATCGTCATAGGCTGGTTTTAGTGTTCAATTTACACGCGTGTAACATTCACTAATTCTACCCATGATTGACAACCACGCTACTTAAATTTTTGGAACTTCTAAACATACTGTTCAAATTCGAAATATAGTGCTTAAATTCACTAAAAATTCACTAGAGACATTTATGGTGAGATGAGAGAAGCTTCTCATTAAGCAGAAACTCTTTCATTTTAATATGTTGAAATGTCAAAAAAATATATAAAAAATAACTCCTAGTTGGAGATAATCCAGACTTGTGAACAAGTATTTGGACACACTCAAAATGTTGTAAATATTTATATTAATTACAGGTCCGAACGTTGTCTGGCGAGATGGACGTGTGGTACAACCTGGAAAAACGAACTGACAAGTCAGCTGTATCGGGGGCTATTCGTCTACACATCAATGTGGAAATCAAGGGAGAAGAAAAGGTGGCGCCCTACCACGTACAGGTAAGAATTTACCAAAAACTTTACTTTAATTATGAAAACTTTTTTCACTCGGGGTTTAAATCGGATTAAAATCATTATTTTCTTTGACATCCTCAATCATATTTATTCTACAGTACATAAAGTATTGTACATACATTTTGCTGCAACCCTATACTTTTCATCAAAAGGTTTTTTTTTTAATTTAATGATCTGCCTTTTGTCGTAAGCCAATTACGAATATCCTTTATTATTTCTTTTGTCTTATTAATAACATTTTTTTGTGCACAAAACTCGGATGCCTCAGATCAAATGTTCTGGGCAAATTATGGTATGTTATATCCTTATTCTATAAACATGTTTGTGACTGATTGTATATGTAGGAAGGGTGGAAAATAACTAAAATTAAAGCTTGATAAATTCTTCACGGTTATCCATTGATTTTAAGCATACAATACACAATAAATTATGTGGTTCACAAGCGTAATAAATTAAATCGTTTTCTTATAAGTTATGTTTTTAAAAAAACGCTGTGTCAGAACAAATATGTTATTTATCGTTCAGAACTATGCGAGGGTAGTTGGTATACTGCCTTATCGACTCAAAGGGAAGAACTTTTAATGATTATTTTAACAAACTTTTATCAATTCCATTAATCTTATTTAATAAATTTTAGTATAATTTGTAATAACCAGAATTTTAAATATTTTTACATAAAACGTTGAAAAGTGTGAAACCATTAAATATTTTTCTATTATTAATAATGTTTTCTTTTAAATTATTTTTTTAAACTTATAAAACATCTTATTAAGAATTTTTATTTGATTTATTAATGATACTTTTATTTTATAAAAAAATAACCCTTATAAAAAACTTACCACATTCGATTTTCTAATTTTTCTGAATTCGCACTTTAATATCTAATATTCGAATATTATATATTTTTTGTGATAATAACTTATAATCAATCATATAAATTTAATGAAACATATGTGTTTTTTGTTTAACTAATAAATAATAACTGCTTGTTTATATATTAATTATTTGTTTATTTTTTTAATATATTTATGAGCTTTAGCACCAAAACACAAAGTATACATTAACATGGTTTTAAAAAATAATTATAATAATCATGATATTTTGACGTTTAACAAAAATTCTGCCATACAAAAGAAAGTAAATGTTCTTTAATTTGCTTTAAAAAATCTTTTAAAATGTCTTTTAAAAAGTCTTTTATACATTTAAATCAAATAAATAATTGACGCATAAAAAATTAACATAAACGTACATAAAATAAACTAGTCACATATTAAATTCCCTACCGTTGTTGGATTTTGGTCGAATATTTCTATTTTATTGATTTAATTTTACTGCTACGTATTTTCAATTCAAAATACTCTACTTTTATTCTTTTTTTCAAATGTAAGTAATATTAGTTTAAAACAACTCACTGGTGAGTGGTTATATAATAATATAACTAACATGCTTGTAAAAAAATACCAAAGTAAAAATGACTATTGAGAACAAAATACTGTATATCAATAAGAATATTTAACATTATAAATTCATAAAATTTTAATTTATTATTAGATTAAAACCAATATTTTTAGCTTTTCCACTTTTTTATTTGACCAGCGACCGGGTTTCGTCGTTACCGACATCATCAGACTGGTGGAAAAAGTGGAAAAGCTAAAAATATTGGTTTTAATCTAATAATAAATTAAAAATGCAATTCCATCACGAAGTGTCAGTGGATAATATAAATCTCATAAAATTTTAATAGTTCTTGATTTTAAATAACTGCAATCATTTAAATAGATGTGTATAATTTCCATTTAAGAAAAAAATACTTCTTGTTAGTGTTCAATACAATATTGGCTTTTTATGAAAAATTCCTCGGCTTTAAGCTTAACGTTTCTTGTCCTATAATTGTAGTATGTCAACGCTAACCCCTTGCCGCCCCTTGCAGCTTTTTAATGCCTCCATACTAGCCATTAAACCACGTTAGGTACCGATGTCAAATCGGAAAATATTACGTTGTATGTTTTACTTTATTCTATATAATAAACGGATATAATGTCTCACTCAGCACATGAAAACCTTACATTGAATCAAATAGCTATTACATCCCCTAAATGCGTATGTTTTTATGTCATATAAACTTTTATGCCGCGTAAATATATCTTAGATTAAAAGGTTCGAAATCATATTACAGAATTTTCGCAATACCGAATATTTGTAGATTTTGTTTAAAAACGTGAATGAATACAGATCAATAGTTGTAATAAAATCTACAATAACAATATGCTCACTTTTAAATTTTATTTAAGAAAATAAGACGAGCTGTCGGGTTGTAGTCCCGTGGTTAGTGTCGCGGACTCTTTAGTCGGAGTTTCTCGGTTCGAAACCACTCTACCACAATTTGATACCTATTTCTATGAATGAGCCGCTTAGGCTCACAGAAAAAGTAAGAAATCGAAATATTTGTGTAACTAATGAGAACACAAATATTTTTCTTTTTTATAAAATTAAATAAATAAATAAACTTATTTTTTACTTAAATTATACTTGATGAATAAATTTTCTTAAAATCTTATGTGCATCCTTCCATATGCTGACCGAGGTGGTTTAATCCGTGGAAATCACATTTCTTAACGGTTTTTATTATCCCTAACTAAATATTATATTTTTGTTCTAAAATCTTCATTTTTAATTCTGTACATACATCGATTTTCCCACACGTTCGTCTAAGAGATCAAGTTTTAAGGGCCAGTTTAATATAGTAAAACGGCAATGCCCTTGTTAACGTGGAAAATGTGACTAGAAATAACTTCAATTTTTGTTAAATGTTTTAGGTAGATGTGATTATATTTACCTATAAACCTATTTTATATACCTTTGCATAAATACTTTTAACATTATTATCATATCACATTAGATTTATTTCACATCTTTTTGGGTGTTCCCAAATACACAAATCTGGATTTCTTCACATAGGAGTTATTCGGACATTTTGAAATCTCAACAAAGATAAAATATTAATTTCGACGTTTTTACAGAGCATATACATGAAATAAAAGGGTTTGTGTTAAATAACAGCTTTCTTAATTCAACACATAAGGCTGTTGTGAACTCAATCATAAAGTGCTATGAGATCGATGATATATGTACGGGTTCCAAAGATTTGAGTTGTGTAATTATAGGTAGAATGGTGATTGCCGCATATGTGTAAAGTGATCGCTTAACCAGCTTATGACAGGTCATAATCCCTGAAAATACACAGACTTCCATTAAATTCATCGTCTATGTTGAGATGCCAAAAAGATTTTTGTTTAATATTTAATGCTCGTTATTTTACTCACCCTGTCTTTTTTTGGGTCAGTCAACTGTGTTAGTTTGACTTTTTTTTACAAACGTGACAATGCATATTTGACAAATGAATCAAAACATTCACGGCACAATAACTCGGCTGTAAGCGGATCCAAAACGAAAAGCCTTTCCGGCCTTTTCTTTTGAATAAAAACTATGTTCATCACCACCTGCTTTAGTTTCGATGGTGGTAGCTATGGTATTCTACCCTGGAAGCCTGATTTGTATTATCAACGCCATTCAAAAGAGAATAAGCCCTTCTAAAGCTACATATCTCTGACTCTTTTCAACAACGTCATATATCAAACAACTTGATATTTCAGGAAATCGTTTTAAAAGTTTAAGAATATTATCAAATGTATTTAAAATAAATATCAAGCCACTTATTGAACTTTTTACTGTACAACAGATCTTTTAAGGTAAATAATGTTTTTTCTTCATTTGAAAAATATTTAGTTTATTTAAAAAAATAATTCAACAATACCCTTTCTTCAAAATGCAAAAACACCACTTTCTGCTCTGTAGCGGGTAAATATTAAGTTAAAAACATGCCGCTTTTGCTGGGATATGGTACATTTTCTTGGCATTCCAAAAACATGCACAAATGAAAATTGGCGATTTTTGATATATGACGTTGTTGAAAGGAGTGGGCGATATGGTCTGAATCATTGACTTTCGTTTACGTCGATGTAGTACCATTAAAACTAGATGGAATGTTATCAGAGGCATTTACATATTATCAAGGTGATTTGAATTAATTGGGATAATTATGCATAGAACTTATCTCGTTAGGGCTCATCCAAATATATTGATTTCTGTATTTATCTGCTGATTTCATCATTTTCATCTGCATTTATATATTCAAAAGGTTTCTAAGTAAATACATGTAAAACTTGAAAGTTGTCAGGTCAAGAGTTGATTATTCAATCGGCGGGTATGTATGTGTATATGCATAAATATGGAAGAGGCGAAGATTGTTTGCAAAAACAGATTGGTTTGGCGTTCTATTTTCTCTGTCTACCCCTGCGTGGAACCGGCGTAATTGTTAGTTAGTTTTTCAAGGTTTTTCTCATAGAAAATAAAACTTTTTATTTTACCAATTTTTAGAGGCGCCATCTATTAACAACAACAAAAAACGTCGGAAAGATAGATATTTTACTACCGTCACATAAAAATTTCATGACATTAAAAGCGATTTTTTGTTGTTGTTTAAAATAAAATATTTATTTTTGTTGTTGTTCCATATTCATTTTTCGAAAATACTAAAAACACACTTTGACATTATTAGAAACGTCATGAAATTTTGACATAACGTTAGAAAAGATCTACCTATCCGACACTGATTTCTGTTAATTATTGACGCCGCAAAAAAAGTATTTTTTTAAATAAAACCATGTTAAGAAACGATCGAAAGCATAGAGAATGTTCGAGAATGGAAGAGTACTTACACAGTTCAACTCATTGTCGTTGGATGCTTTGTCAACATAACGAAACGGGTTTCGATTACACAAATTTTGGGCATATGATATACAGAACAACGGTTATTTAACAGAAAAATTATAATCCCAACTGGATGAGGTGTGAGTATTCTAAGAATGTGGATACAGCATTGAATTTTTAATTTAAGTTAAAATTGTCACATTTACCTTAAAAATATTAATGTGCGTTTTACGCCTAAAGCTTACTGGACAAAATATTATATTTGCTTAAAGCACATGAAGATAAAACCCTTAATAAATCCGAAAATTCCACGAGCTTTCTTTCCTAATCCATTTTATTTTGGAAACGTCCAAAATCTTCCAACCCGGAAGCGAAGAAAATAAGAAATTGCCATATTTCTCAATCTTTTGGGCTAAATGAAACAATCTTCACATTAAACTACATCCTATGAAAACTTTGTTTTTTTGTCATTTTTATATATAATACATCATTATGATTTATACATGCAAATTATCTTTACTTAGGTGTTCTTTGAGATTATTTCATCATATTATTTAATCGAGATTATTATTTGTTTCGGGTTGTGGTCCCGTGGTTAGTGCCGCAGACTTTTGAGTCAGAGTTTCTGGGTTCGAACCCACTCTACCACGATTTGATACCTATTTTTAATAATGAGCTGCTTAGGCTCATAGAAAAAGCATGAAATTCAAAAAATTTATGTGATTAATAAAAACACAAATCTTTAATTTTTTTAATGGAAAAATAAATAAAAACAATCGAGAAATCGAGAACTTAATAATATTTAAAAAAAAATTAATAAGCACCTCGACTTTTCAGCGGAGCTTTCCGCATAGAAAATAATGTAAAATAAAGGTATAAAAATCCGTGAAATAAGAGAAAACACATATTCTGTATTCGTTTTTTTTAATGTTTATATGGAACAAATTATTGACAAGCAAACTGAATTTATGGTCACCCATCTTTAAAAATTTATTTTCTGTAGGAATATTTAAAAAAAAAAACAAAAAAGTTCAAAAAATGTATCCTATTAATTAAGTTTGTATCGTAGATCGTTCTTTTTTATTACGTTTAAATTATAATATAAAGAAATTATGAACAAAATTAATCAGAAGGTTTTTTTAAACGACCCTTGCAAAGTTCTTTGTGATTTATATGGCCGTGCTACCAAAAATGAAATACGTTTTTTACGTTTTTTTAATATTTATATATAAACCACTTAAATTGCGATACCCTTAACCCCAAACTAAGTAAGAGCGAGCTTAATCCTTAATCCATCCCTAGCAGTTCCTACTCATTTATAAAAACCGGTCGAGCAAATTCAGATGCGCCCTTATTTCATTCCTGAAATTATTACGATTTTTATTGTGTCTTGAAACGTTTCCGTTCTGCGTGTTTCGGTGTTGAATTATTTGGTACATTCAAACTACGTTTTTTATCCCCCTATAAACCAGCCCCTATTTTAGCGGTTCACCGATGCTGACAGAACTCGAATTTTTACCATTTCACGTTTTTCAGGTATGTAAGATATTATTACAAAAGAGAATCCTTCCCTGTATACAAGATGGCTCTAATGGAAGAGATACGGATTTGACGGAAAATACGATAAAAATATTCCTCCGCTTTTTAGTGCTTCACTGGAAACGATTTTATTACAGTGAGATCAATCCTAATTTTTTACGCCGGCATAAAAATCATATCGCGAGTTCGACATTTTTTTCTTTGTCTTGTGGGGCTTTATCGAGTCTTTTGCAGTACTTATACGACTAAAACATTTATTTTTTACATTCTTTCTCTAGAATAATGTGAAAATAATCTTTCGGTACATTCACGTTTTTTTTTACAAACTATTACTTATTTCCCTTTCCTAACCGTATTTTTCAAATAATACTTTTGTGAGAAATTCGCTTTTTTTTTGAATTGTAGTAAAATTTATCCGCCTCCATTAAAAAATATACTAATTTTTTCAACTGTCATGCCTTCATATATTTAACGATCAAATTAACGTTGCATTAATTTGTCGTAGTGCCTTTTACACCATTGGGTGCGAATAAGGAAAAGAACAGTATTATACACAAATATTTATACATATATATATATATATATATATATATATATATATATATATATATATATATATATATATATATATATATATATATATATATATATATATATATATATATATATATATATATATATATATATATATATATATATATATATATATATATATATATATATATATATATATATATATTATATATATATATATATATATATATATATATATATATATATATATATATATATATATATATATATATATATATATATATATATATATATATATATATATATATATATATATATATATATATATACATATATATATATATATATATATATATATACACATATAATTTATTTTTTTTAAAAACTAACTAACCATCACGCCGTTTCCCCGCAGGGGAGGCAGAGAGAATAGAGCGCCACACCACTCTGTCCTTGCAAACATTCTTCGCCTCTTCCACGTTCATGCATCTCCTCATACATACCCGCCGATTGTTACGACTCCTAACCTGACCACTTTCAAGTATTTGGCATACCTGATCGTGCCATGTTTTTCTCGGTCTTCCTCTGCTTACTTTAATATAATTAGTTATCAGCTTTACATTGCATAGACTTGATGCAGTGCCCTATCCACTAATGGGTGCGGATGACGATTAAATAATCGATCTATGCAAGTAAAACAGGCAGAAACACACATCGATACGACGCCGACGTCCACACGGTACGAAGTTTGGGGAATGAAATATATTTCATTGTTAAACAACTCTAATTTAGTTTTTATTTTAAAAAGTTATATGCTTTGTGAGGCCATTTTAATCCTACAAACGGAAAAAAGTAAACACCCTGAGATTACATCCTGTAAATAATGGTCTTTTCACACTTGTTTCTCCATTTTGCTCTTCTTAACGATAAAATACTAGCATGTACGTTGAAGCTGGAATCTCACCCTCAGATACCTCCATACTCAAATAACCGTGTATGTACCGAATATGTGTATACCTATTATATCTCTGTGTTTACATGAACATTATATGATATATTACAATCGTTCATCTGAATATGCTGTACCATATACAGGGTGGCACAAAATTAACCACTCTATCAGAAGATTTTAATTTTTGCAAATTGCGTCGTACGTCAATAATATTTGACATTTCGCTCACTCCTTTCAAGAACGTCATAAATCAAAAATCGTCAATTCTCAGTTGTGCGTGTTTTCGGAATGCCCATAAAATGAACTATATCCCAGCAAAAGCGGCATATTTTTAACTTAATATTTACCCGCTACGGGACAGAAAGTGTTGTTTTTGCATTTTGAAGAAAAGGTGTTGTTTAATTATTTTTTTTAACATACTAAATATTTTTCAAATGGAGAAAAAACCTTCAGGTTTTACCTAAAAAGATCTGATGCACAGTAAAAAGTTCAATAAGTGGCTTGATATTTATTTTTAATATATTGTATTATATTTTCAAACTTTAAAAACGTCCTCCTGAAAAATCAAGTTTTTTTATTTATGACGTTCTTGAAAGGAGTGAGCGATTTGTGAACATCAGCTGCAGTATACAAACAGATTTAGGTGACGCAAAATTAATCATCCAATTTTGTTTGTTTAACAACTTTTTAAACGTAAATAAATAATTAAAATAATTATTGGAAATCTTTCTTTCACAATTTTTTTATGTTAAGTAGAAAAAATGGTATCCATCAAGTGGCTGCGGCCAGTGTTAATACACATTTGTGCCCATTTTATCTATCTGTTTGCACACTGCAGCTGTTTAGTTCACAGATGTCAAATATGATTGACGTACGTCGCTATTTGTAAAAATTAAAACATAGGTATCTTAATATCTTCCGATAAGGTGATTAATTTTGTGCCACCCCGTACAATCCGTGATACATCTTAATGATCCTTAATGTTTAACCATAAATAAATTATATTACACTGCCTCTCAACTAATGGGGCGTGATTAATAAATGACAAGGTAATTACTTGTGTGATTCTCAAAATTTGCAGTCGCAAAACTTTGACAGTCATCAAGTTTTTAAATCAAATTATAACCAATCTTTGTTCAGAAAAACTGGATGCATTTTATGAATATATTAGTGTCGGGTTGTGGTCCCGAGGTTAGTGTCGCGGACTCTTAAGTCTTTCTTAAGTAAGATTTTCTCGGTTCGAACCCACTCTACCACAATTTGATATCTATTTCTAATAATGAGCCGCTTTCACAGAAATAGTATGAAATTGAAATATTTGTGTGAATAATAAAAACACAAATATTTCTTATTTGAAAAAAAAGAATATTTTCAAATTATCTTGAATATCTCAACAAGGAATATTCATTATTTTTTTCTAATTTTCCCACGTTATAATAATCACTTTTGGACTCTGCTTTCAACTTCCGTATTATCTCCATAAATAAATATGGGGTAGGTACATGTATTTTTTCAATACTAGAAACCATTTTTCCTGTTCTTAAATAAAGTTTATTATTCAAATAAATTCCAGCGGGAACCATTCGTGGCGGGCAAACAAAACTTTACTCATTTCAAAAGCTTTCCACTTATTTGAAAACGTACAAATTTTATTAAACCTTATTTGCATAACCCGACATTTTCAGTAGAATACCCACACGTATGCGACTGTGAAAGTATTTACAAAAGATGTTCGATATCAGCGAAAAGAGATGTTAATTCAAATGAACACGATTTTCGTGCTTTATTTTGTCCCTGCCTAGAGGGAATAATAAAATAGGGTATTCGATTTCAAACAACTGGCAATATTTTCATTTTTTGTACGTATTGCCGCAGTTACAAAATTAAATCCAAGCGGAAACAAGGCATGTTTGCGAAACGATTTTAAATTTACGAATTTCTTTATAGGTGTAAAGATGAGTTGACATTTTAATAGCAAAAAAGAAATGGACCTCTTTGATAATTCGCTTTTCATTCTTAAATTTCCTGATTTCGTATTCATCGAATTCTCTGTGTCATTAAACTATTTATCTTTTTAAATCGTAGTCAGAAAAAAAGTGTTTAGGTCAATAGTCCAAATGATCGGTGGGTATGTAGTAGGAGATGTATGAATTTGCAAGAAGCGAAGATTGCTGGCAAATACAGAACAGGTGTGGCATTATATTCTCTCTACCTACCCCTGCGGTGTAACGACGTGATGGTTACTCAGTTTTTTCTTCATTTAACATTGTTTCGAATTTTCTTTGCCATAAATAGCTTTTGTTTTTCAGTATCAGTATGTAAAAGTTATTCACCCTAGAATTTCTTATCCGATACCATAAATCAAAAACAAATTCAGCGTTTTACTTTGGCGCATCGTTCTGATCATTTTGCAACGGGAAATCGAGGTCGCTTAATCTGTTTCCTGATTCAAACAATGATAACCAAAAATACGACTTGAACTGGACATTTGAATCTAGGTTGGCTGTAGTATTGTATGATACGACATTTCAATAGCGCCCTCCATTTAAACCCTCAACTTTACTGCTTTTTCTATCTGGAGCGCATTTATTTGAAGTATTATCCTTCTATTTTATCACTTTGTGTGCAACTATCGTCCCTTGCTACGTAAATGTATATATAAAACCCCTCGTAAAAAGAAACTTATCAAATTTATCGGACTTAAGGTTCGACTGATCTGTGTTAAACTTTTTAATGATTCTCCTTGACAAAGTGAAAAATAAATTCTAGAAATATTTATATACAATTGTCCTTGGTGTTTGTGGTATATTTTCAAATTTACTTTCCCTATCCTTACTATCCTACCTGCAGACAAGCCTCTCAATGTAGAAGCTTTATGGGTTATTCATTTTTTTTAAATAAATCAGTAGTAGATTTGTGCGCTAAGGCATATCGAATTGTGAGTTTCGAATGCACTGGATTCTCGAATCGAATTTTCATGCTACTCGATTTGATTTAAGTTTTGTACTGACATTTCTAGGTGGAACTGCATTTTAAATAATAAAATAACAACTATGTATTTTATTTCACATTAATTTTATTTGACCAGCAACTGGGTTTCCTCGTAACCAACATCATCAGACTGTTGATGTCGATTACGATGAAACCCAATTGCTGGTCAAATAAAATTAATGTGGAAAAAATTACATAATGGTTATTTTATTATATTACTGGATTTGGACATACATTTATTTAACTAACTAACTAACCATCGCATCGCTTCTCCACAAGGGTATGCAGAGAGAATAAAACGCCACGCCAATCTGTCTTTACAATTTTCGCCTCTTTCACATTCATGCACCTTCTAATACATACCCGCCGATTATTCCGACTCCTCGATTGACCACTTTAAAGTTTTTGAAATACTTGATCATGCCGAATTTTCCTCTGCCCTCCTACTATTTCCTCTATCCTCTACTCCTATTTCCAACCTTATTTTGCTCATCTGTTTGTTTTACCATTTTCTCCTTATTCATTACTTCCACATGTGCAAATCATCTCACCACCTTAATTTTATCGATAGTGGTTATCTCGGCCCTGCATTCTTTTCTTTCCTCGCCATTCTAACATCTCTCATACATCGCTTTGCCGCTCATCTGAGGGATCGCATTTCAACTGCACTTTGTACACTTTCATCCTTCTTTTTCCAACTCCTTGCTTCACTTCCGTATGTTAGGGTTGATATCCGGACTATGTTGTGCAATGCCAGTTTAGCTTCCGCCGTAAAGCTTTTATTTGCCACCACTGATTTCAATGCACCATCCACTCCGTTCCCAGCATTCACTCTCCTACAAACACACATCTGTTTTCTTTATGATAATTTCCTTCTTTCTCTCATTCTCTCTCTTTTCTGGCAATATTGGCAAAATTGCCCATCACCCTGATTCTTGCTTTCAGTTTTTGATCACTCCAAAACTTTTTATCTCCACTGTCATCTCTTTCCTTGATATATGGCCCCCAGAGATCTTTTTCTCTAAGAAAAAACACATGCTTTGTTTTTTTCTTCTTTTCTTTTAACTGTATATATATACAATATGCTTGATGAAATTATTAGATCTATGCTTTGTACTAACGTTTCTTGGCGGAACTGTATTTTATTTAATAAAACAACAACTCCCTAACTTTATACACCTACCCAGTTAATCTTCCATGCTAACAATAAATTGATAAGTACTGTGGCATTTCCATAGTTTAATCTGCTTGCAATAATCATAATAATATTTTAGAATGATTTACACAGCGCTATTTTAGTAAAATACTACCTCAAGATACTTCACCGTGATTTAATTGGGGAATAGGAGATTGTAGAAAGGATTTAGTAAAACAAATGCGTTTTCCTTTTTTTCCTGTTTAATTATTATTATAGTTTGGTGTTTTCCCCTTGCTTACAAATAATATTGTCTTTTTTACAATGGTGTACATTTCAATAAAACAATGTAAGCTTTATTTAATTGTATCTGAAAAATTTAGTTATATATGTAAATTATCCAAATGATTATTATTATTACGTGTATTTTTTACACGTTATAAAAATAATAATTTTGGTAATTCACATAGCGCTATTTTCGTAAAATACTACCTCAAGGACACTTCGCCGTGATGTAATTGGGAAAATGAGATTGTAGAAAGGATTTAGCAAAACAAATGCGTTTTTGTTTTTTTTTCTAAAGATCATCTCACTGAAACTGTTTATAACTACTGGTGGAAGAGCATATTTATTGCGCTGGTTGCGATCTGGTAAGGTCACTTTTTCCTTACCAGTTGTTGTGGCCAATCGAGCCGTGAGACGTTTAGCAACCAATTCGCCCGGAATACACAGAACCCGAATAACTTTCGACGCGTTGGAAAATCTTTGGTCTAAAATCATGATTCTATTCTCTGGTCGTATAATCTAAATCAAACTTCCCTCCACAGGACGACTGAGTAAATGGTACTGAGTGAGTGACGTAATAAGGGTACATGCAAATTTCTGTAAAGTAATAATATTATATCCAGCTAGTTACTGGTCTTCTCTCGAGTTATTGTTAGTTAAGTTAACTCCAAATTTCTACTGTGTAAATTTGGCATATTAATTCTGTTTGCATAATGTTTTATCTCCGCAAACGTCATCTGGAATTGGAAGTCTTATCGGAGGACCATCGGAATATTAAATTAAAGAAATTTGACTCTGGGTACTCAGTAATAATAGAAGCAATGTTTTTTTTCGCTACAGTTAACTCACTTCTCTACTATGGAACTATTGGATAGAGATAAGCAAAGCATAAAATAATACTTTTAAATTAATTAAATGAGTACAAAGAAAATGATCATATAATATTCTTGAGATCAACCTTTTCAATCCACTTTTTACGAAATACCTAGTCTTAAATACAAGGATATATATATATATATATATATATATATATATATATATATATATATATATATATATATATATATATATATATATATATATATATATGTGTGTGTGTGTGTGTGTGTGTGTGGTTAGTGTCGCGAACTCTTAAGTCAGAGTTTCTCGGTTCAAACCCTACCACAAAATGATACCTATTTCTATTAATGGGCCGCTTAGGCTCACAGAAATAGTATGAAATTGAAGTATTTTTGTAAATAATAAAATCACAAATATTTCTCGTTTTATTTAAAATAAAAATATACTTATTAATAATTTACACTTCTCTCATGTCTAATTTAAAGCTGCCCAAGACAAGGCCAATTACTTTTAAGTGATAGTTTATATGACGACTGATACGATACACACAGAACAAGAATTACATTTTTGTCACGATAATATGATTATAATAATTATAGAAGTAAAAACATTATGAACATTCACTGCAATATAATATCGTGTATTAAGTTTGTTTTATTTAAATGCCGTGTTTACAAACAACACCATATATTTCTACCACTGGGACGTTTTAGTTTGCACAAAGACAAATTTGCAGTTTCACGTGTCGGGTTGTACGATATACGAGAAATTATACATTATTTACAATGATATTACATCTGAAATAAATTATTATGCAAAGAAAGGAAATGTTTCGCTGCGTAATTTAGAATATAGATAATATTATGTACATATGGGGGAGAAATGTTTGTTTTCCACAAAGAGAGACAATGAGAAATACCTTGAAAATAATGCCGGAAGCGAGAATGGCAAAGCGTATAGGTACTTAGGTAGTGGTAACGTTACCCCGGCTTCGGTTTTTTTTCGAGAGCTAATCCTTTTTTTATGTTTTCATTCTTATATTTTTCAAACGCTGTATTTTAAGAACTGTTTCAACAGTGAATAAATATCCGAGTAAAATAATTGCCACTTAATCTATGACTATTCTTTTTTTTTCATAAATTATATTTTATAAAACTGTTTTAACAGTGAATAAATATACTAGCATTTTACTTGCCACCTAATCCATGACTATGACTTCTTTATATTTTTTATAAATTATACATATTTTATAAAACTGTTTTAAAAATTTACGAACATTTTAGTTGCTACCTAATCTATGACTGACTTCTTTATAAATATATTTTTTATTTATTGATTTGGCGTTTAATTTGTAGAACTCCATTTTAATTTATGTATTAATTTTAAATCAAACACAGATTTTCGAGTCTACTAAGTTGTATTTTATTAACAAAAACATATAAAAAATTATATTGTGACAATTGTCACAATATAATTTTTTATGTGTTTTTGTTAATAAAATACAACTTAGTAGACTCAAAAAATCTGTGTTTGATTTAAAATTAATACATAAATATTTTTTTTTTAATTATATTTTATTAAACTCTTTTAACATAAAATAAATATACGAGCACATTAGTTGCCAACTAATGTTAAATATTAAACTTCTAAATGTTAAATTTTTTTATATTTTTAATAAATTTTACATTGAGAAGTGTTTTAACAGTGAATAAATAAACGAGTGAATGATTAAAATTTACATCTATCTATCATTGGCTTAGAAATAAAGAATGAGATGTTTTCCGATGTACCAATTGATTCTTCACCCCGTTGGTTATCAGAAAGATTCTCTCTAGATGGGTTGACTTCGGCTATTGATTGAACCCGTGATACTTCTCCTGGTTAAGACTGTATTTCTTATCAATTGATAAAACATTTTCCGCATTTTTTCTCCATAAATTACTCATATCGTAAAATAATACTCTCGAACCACACTTAGCGAGAATCTGTGTCTTTGCTTCGCCAATGTGTTCGCGTAAAGGTGACGAAAAGACATTGGATCATATCGCTCACTCCTTTCAAGAACGTCATAAATCAAAAATCGTCAATTTTCAGTTGTGCTTGTTTTTGGAATGCCCAAAAAATGTACTATATCCCAGCAAAAGCAGCATATTTTTAACTAAATATTTACCCGCTACAGGACAGAAAATGTTGTTTTTGTATTTTGAAGAAAGGGTATTGTTTAATATTTTTTTTTAAAATAAACTAAATATTTTTCAAATGGAGAAAAAACCTTCAGGTTTTACCTAAAAAGATCTGTTGCACAGTAAAAAGTTCAATAAGTGGCTTGATATTTATTTTTAATACATTGTGTTATATTTTTAAACTTTGAAAACGTTCTCCTGAAAAATCAAGTTTTTTGATTTATGACGTTCTTGAAAGGAGTGAGCGATATGTTCATTGACTACCCCCTTTACGATAGAGATGAATTTCTTCAAGACATTGCTGTAAAATGCAAAACGTTCCTCTTAATGAGAGATTTTTACTAGCTCTGAATAATTTATATATTTATGTAATTTTGGTTCAATTTGAAAAGAAAAAAAAATTAAATATTTTAAACTAATAAATGTAATGTTTTCACAAAATTCGAATCCCCCTTTTTAGTCAAAATCTGTGTAATGTATGTGTGTATATATGTGCGCATGTATGTGTGTTTATATGTATATGTATGCGTTTACATATGTGTATGTGTGTGTGTAATATATGTCCCCGTGTCATAGTTACATTAAAGGTAACAATAATTTTACCGACCACATTTTAATATGATTTAAATAATGGAAATCGAATAATTCATTTTATATTTTCCTAAATTTCAGTTCGTCGCTGTTACTGTTTTGTTTTTTTCCCTTTTACCACTTATATGTTTTTTTTACTATTCTAATGTATTTTGTTTATAAGAGCCAAAATCGCTCACAAACGAGTAGAGGCTTATAAAAATTAACTTTATGTTGTGAACTGTTTCGACAGCCAATTAATATCCGTGTAAATTAGTTACGACGTAATTCTATGGCTTTGATATTTTGTTTCTTTTTTACTAACTATATGTTGTGAACTGTTTCAACAGCCAATAAATGTCCGTGTAAATTAGTTACCACTTTATCTATGGCTCTAATGTCTTTTTTGTTTTATTTTTTTTTATTTTTTTTATTAACTATATGTTGTGAACTGTTTCAACAGACAATAAACATCCGTGTTAATTAGTTGCCACTTAATCGATGGTTTTATGTTGTGAACTGTTTCAACAGTGAATAAATTTCGGTGTTATTAGTTACCAGTTAATCTATGGCTTTGTTTTCTTTTTGTTTTTTTATTTTATTTTTTATTAAATTTATGTTGTGAACCATTTCAACAGTGAATAAATATCCGTCTACATTAGTTAACACTTCATCTGTGATTCTGTCTTTATTTGTTTTTATTTTTTATTTATTGTGTTTTCAACAACAGTGAACAAATATCCGAATAAATAAATTGCTACCTCATCAATGACTTTGATATCTATTTGTTTTTTATGAAAAAAAATACTGTTGTTTTCTTAAGAATTATTTCAACAGTAAATAAGAATCCGATTAAATTATTTGCCATTATATCTATCATTTAGGCAGCTTTATATTTTTATTAATAGGTTTTTTTAAGGACTTTTTCCAGAATAAATAAGTAACTGAAAAATTAAGTTACTGCGAAACTGGCGTCGCGGGTTCGATTCAAGAAAGATTTATTTTCAATTGGTCTGGGTGTTTGTGATGTATTTTTCACATTTACCTTCCCTATCCTTACTAACCTACCTGCAGACAAGCATCTAAAATAGACATATCTTTGCGGGTTATTTATTCCTCTAAAAAAAGTGTAAATCTAATTCATGAGCATTCATTTATGCCCATAAATAAAATGATTTATGTCTCAACATGGATAAAGAAGAATATGCACAATATTGATATGATTATTATTTGGTTCCAGTACACCTGTCTTCATGAGAACCAGTTCCATTATCTGTGTGAAGAAGCGGGTGGCGCTGTTTCCCTTCCGAAAGCCAAAGGGGATGAAGCCTGGAAGATTTACTTTGACGAGGCGCCTGAAGAGATTGTAGACGAGTTCGCCATGAGATACGGCATCGAGTCTATCTATCAAGCCATGACGTAAGTACAAGAAAAGCAATGTTTTTTAAATACAACAGTACAAGAAAAGCAATGTTTTTAAAATACAATAGTACAAGAAAAGCAATGTTTTTTAAATACAATAGTACAAGATAAGCAATATTTTTTAAATACAATAGTACAGGAAAAGCAATGTTTTTTTAAAAATATAATAGTTATGGAGGTCGTCACTAAAAATTTACATTTCCAAAATTGCACAAAACATCCTTAAAATGCAAAACTGTTCGGTTTGCTCTATTCTATCGAAATCTTAATTAAAGTTGCGACAAAACGTGACCAATCCTGTGTTAAACCAATATGAAATATGTGTCGGGTTGTGGTCCCGTGGTTAATGTCGCGGACTCTTGAGTCAGAGTTTCTCGGCTCGAACCCACTCTGACACAATTTAGTACCTATTTCTAATAATGAGCCGCTTAGGCTCACAGAAATAGCATTAATTTGAAGTAATTTTGTAAATAATAATAAAAAAAACACAAATACTTCTTTTTAAAAAAAATACAGCGCAATACAAATCGTTTAAGTGTTTTTCATCAATTAGATGAGAACACAACAAACTTACAGATCTAAGTAAAAGCAATAAAATATTAGAATAAAGTAAATAGAAATTTAGTCGAAAAAAAGAGAAATAACAATAAAAAGTAATGAAATAATAAATAAATCAAAATTAATGTTTTTCATAAAGAATAGTTATACACAACATTCTGAGTGTGTCTAAATACTTGTTTTCAAATCTGGATTTTCTCCACTTTTTATTTTTACATTTTTTACATCTCAACGTAGATGAAGAAGAATATGGAAGTCAGAATATTTGCAGGGCTTATAAACTCTCATAGGCTGATTAATCCATCCATACCATCAGTCCAGGAACAGCAAAAGCACACTCGCTAAATTTAGTGCGCCAAATAATATAAATATAAATCACCAGAATATATGCACTTCATGTAATTACAGAAACTAAATTGGCTTTAATAACTTAAATATAATGTTTTGAATATTGAAAGCATTAGCTTTGTGGATCATATTGATATATTATTTCGAGAAATAAAAATACTTTGTGTTTTGATCCACTCACATTTTTATTAACCAACTAGTTTCGGCAACAACCTGTTCCCTTCTTCAGGGTTTAATTTGTGACTCACAAATTAAACCCTGAAGAGGGCAACAAGTTGTTGCCGAAACTAGTTGGTTAATAAAAATGTGAGTGGATCAAAATACAAAGTATTTTTATTTCTCGAAATAATATACTTAAATATGATTTTAAATATATTCTGAAGGACCCAATATTTTTAAAAACATTTTCGTCATACATGACCGCGGCCGTACGTGAGGGCGCCGGGGCCGCATGCGGCGTGCGGGCCTCGGGTTGGCCACCCTTGGTTTATGTAATAATTTTTTTTTATTAATTTCAGACATTTCCACTGCCTGTCAACAAAATACTTGTGTGCTGGAGTTCCAGCTGTGATGAGCACACTCCTAGCCAACATCAACGCGTACTACGCCCACACTACTGCATCATCGGCTGTTTCTGCCAGCGATCGCTTTGCAGCATCCAATTTCGGAGTATATCCATTATATTTTAATATTACTTATCTTTCTTTATATATATTTTTTGACATCTCAACATAGATGAAGAAAAATATGGAAAAACACCATCACAAATCAGTACGTACGAAGTAAACAATAATAAATTGATATTATTTTTTGACATCTCATCAAAGATGAAGAAGAATATGGAAGTCTGGGCATTTACGGGGCTGACGACCTGTTATGACTGTTGAATTTATTATTTACTGTTGTAAATAATAAATTGAATAGGAGAAAAGGTTTAACGAGAGATAGATCTAATTTTTTTTACTACCAGTATTTAAGAATGAAGAATTAATATGAAAAGATTACCATCATTTTGAGTGTGTCCAAATACTTGTTTAGAAACCTGGATTATCTCCAATTAGGAGTTATTTTTTATGTATTATTTTTTGACATATCGCTCACTCCTTTCAAGAACGTCATAAATCAAATAACTTGATTTTTCAGGAGAGCGTTTTTAAAGTTTAAAAATATAACACAATGTTTTAAAAATAAATATCAAGCCACTTATTGAACTTTTTACAGTGCAACAAATCTTTTTAGGTAAAACCTGAAGGTTTTTTCTCCATTTGAAAAATGTTTACTTTATTTAAAAAAATAATTAAACAATACCTTTTCTTCAAAATGCAAAAACAACACTTTCTGCCCTGTACCGGGTAAATATTAAGATAAAAATATGCCGCTTTTGCTGGGATATAGTACATTTTCTGGGCATTCCGAAAACATGCAAAGCTGAAAATTTACGATTTTTTATTTATGACGTTCTTGAAAGGAGTGAGCGATATCAACATATCGCTCACTCCTTTCAAGAACGTCATAAATCAAAAATCGTCAATTTTGAGCTGTACATGTTTTCGTAATGCCCAGAAAATGTACTATATCCCAGCAAAAGAGGCATATTTTTAACTTAATATTTACCCGCTACAGGGCAGAAAGTGTTATTTTTGCATTTTGAAGATAATGTATTGTTTAATTATTTTTTTAAATATACTAAATATTTTTCAAATGGAGAAAAAATATTCAGGCTTTACCTAAAAAGATCTGTTGCACAGTAAAAAGTTAAATAAGTGGCTTGATATTTATTTTTAATACATTGTATTTTATGTTTAAACTTTAAAAACGTTCTCCTGAAAAATCAAGTTTTTTTTATTTATGACGTTCTTGAAAGGAGTAAGCGATATATGAAGAAGAATATGGAAGTCTGGGCATTTATGTGCCTTACCGTCATGGGCTGGTTTAAGTCATCACTTTACACACGTGTAACATTTATCAATGCTACCCATGATTGACTACCCATTACTCAAATTCTTGGAGCTTCAATATGTGTATTATTCGAATTCGAAATATATTGCTTGAGTTGATTAGAATATCACTAGACATGTATGGTGAGATGAAAGAAGCTTTTTATTCAGCAGAATCTTTTTCTTTTGCATGTGAGGTCCGCATTCTGGATTATATTCACATACACGAGAAACGCTACAAAATATCCTTTTCATTTTTATCTTCTTTCAGCTTATAATTTTACCAGTTTATTATTTACAAAATTTCTTCCTTTAAACTTCTCTGAAAAATAACTAACCAAGTGTTTTATAATAAAAACTTCATAAGATCCAAAAAATAATCTTTATTTTAAATTCTTTTGTATTACATAACATAAATTCAATTACAAAAAAAATGGAATAAAATATAAATATGAATTCAAAAAAAGATCCCACAAAGGCATGGCCTGTGTGTGGGTATACAATATAATTTAGTCATAGTAAAGGGTATAAGGGTATAGGTATTATAAGTAGAACTAGAATAATAGTGTTCATATAAAATACAAAAAATACTGGACTATCGGAATACATTTTTTTTTTAATAAAATTAAAAACATAAAAAAGATGAAAAAGTAAAAAGTAAAGTTAGCAAGCATGTACTACAAGAAAAAAGAACTTAAATCTGTCTCTTCAATAAATAATCCAAGCAAATTTTTAAATTTACACAAACTTAGGGAATTAACATCCAACAAATAGTCTTTGTGGAATAAGTTGAACAGTTTTGGAGCTATGAAAAATTAAAATTAAAACGTAAGATTTTGATTTCTGCGTATCGTTTGTTAATAATTACACATTTGCCATCTTATAGTAAGTTAATGATACTTATTTTCAGAAGGAAAAGTTCGTCAAGTTACTAGATCAACTGCACAACTCTCTAAGAATAGACTTATCCATGTACCGTAACAACTTCCCAGCATCCAGTCAGGAAAAGCTAATGGATCTGAAGAGTACTGTGGACCTCCTGACAAGTATTACTTTCTTCCGAATGAAGGTATTTATCAACCTTAATTTTTTTAATCTCCGTCTCCGTAGTGTAATGGTCAGCACGCTCGGCTACCGCTCTGGAGGTCCCGGGTTCGATTCTCAGGGGGGGGTCAAATAAATAGAAGTGATTTTTTCACTTTGATATTTATTCAATACTACCCTGGACTGGTACCTGCAGCGGAGGGCTGATCACATTTCCTTCATGTGTTAATGATCAAGATAACACTGCGTTTATATGCAGTGCCCTATGCACCATTGGGGAGCGGATAAGGGTTTGAAAAACAATTTTTAAAAGAAGAACTCTGAAAAGAAAAGAAGTTTGAAAAATAATTTTAATAAAATATATATGTGTAAGAAAAGGAATGTGAGGCTGAACAAGAGATAATTGAAAAGATTACAAAGAATTTGTTAAGGTGGTATGGACATGTAAAGCAAATGGATAACGAGAGAATGACAAAGAAAATATATATGGCGAATGCGAGCAGGAGAACAGAACGAGGACGGCCGAATAAGCCTTGGCACAATCAGATCAATCAGAACCTAAAATCTGGTGGTGTCAAAAGTCTGCGTAAGCGGAGGGCATGTATGACTAGATGTATGGATGTGATGGAGGCGAGGAGTATATGTCAGGACAGAAGAGTGTGGCGTTCCATCCTCTCTGCCTACCCCTGCGGTGAAACGGCGTGATGATAGCAGTAGTAGAAGTAGAATTTTCTCCTGTGGAGTATGCCCATATGAACACTTATCGACTTAAGGCAACAATATTCCGAATTTTAATAAATTTGTTAATAGCATTTCACCAAAAACAAAATGTATGTAATTTGTCTCATTCTATCATATGTGATTAGTCCTGCAAAAGTAGCCTAAAGCAGATTCAGCGTGATTGTAGTAGTAGTAGTAGTAGTAATAATTTTATTAAACATTGTTTATTTGTTATACTATAATGTATAAGATAACTTTCTCCGCATCATTACTGTGGTGGTGGTGGTCTCTCTTATTGTCTTATATATAAATAACATATGTATAGTAGATTTCGATGATGTTCTTGTGTCTTTCCTATGCACATCACTCCTCTTCCAAGCATTCACCTTTGTTTAAGGGAGTACAACGGGTAACGTGAAAACTGCATTATTTACTAATTGCTTCCTGAAAACAAGGTGATTTTTATTTAAAAGTTTTGTTAATTTTTATATAAGTGTTCATATTCCAACGTTTTCTTATTCATAGATTTAACAATTCAAATATTAATTAATAAATACGATGAACTACTAAATTGCGCCTCTCGCAGTAATTTTTTGCAAAACAATCCTCCATTTAAGAGTCAATAAATTATATTGATCTATACTTTAATTTAGTTACACACTCTTAAATGAGACTAATTTTGAATTGCTTTAGTTATTTTTTTTCACCTTGTTTGCTTTGTTGGTAAGATGATCAAAAATAAAAATAAAACAAAATAAGAAAATGATAACTATGCAAGGTTTTAGCTGTAAATTATTTTATCTATACGTGTATCACAAGCAAAATATTATATAATAATAAAAAATTTACATTTGATGAACGCTTTTCGCCATATCGCTCACTCCTTTCAACAACGTCATATATCAAAAATAGTCAATTGTCAGTTGTGCATGTTTTCGGAATGCCTAGAAAATGTACTTTATATCCCAGCAAAAGGGCCATATTTTTAACTTTACATTTACCCGCTCCAGGGCAGAAAGTGTTGTTTTTGCATTTTGAAGAAACGGTATTGTCAAATGATTTTTTTTAAATATCCTAAATATTTTTCTTATGGATAAAAAACATTCAGGTTGTACCTAAAAAGATCTGTTGCTCAGTAAAAAGTTCAAAAGTGACTTGATATTTATTTTCAATACGTTTAGTATATTTTTAAACTTTAAAAATGATCTCCTAAAAAATCAAGTTTTTTGATATTTGACTTTGTTGAAAGGAGTGAGCGATATGATATAATTTTTGCAAAAGCTCAGTTTGCTCTCAGTGTTCAAAGAGGATTTCAACAATCATTTTAAATGTATACTGTGAACAATTGGACTGGTCGAATGGATCCATCATCAACAAACGTCTAATAAGTTTAGAAAAATTTGTATTTTTCTTTCACATATAGAATATCTTCATTTCAGGTACAAGAGTTGAGCAGTCCACCAAGGGCATCCACTGTTGTCAAAGACTGTGTCAAAGCTTGCTTGCGCTCTACATATCAATTCCTCTTCGAGAACTGCTACGAGCTCTATAACAGGGAGTTCCAGGTAATGTGCTGTACTTTATTATAAACATGTGTGATTTTAATATAAAATATAAAACACTTGAATAATACTACTTTTTTAAGATTTTTTTTTAAATAAGTGTAAACATGACTAGTTTAGAGAACTATAAATGTTCTCATCAATATGTGAAAATAAGTTATAAATAATCTAAATAATCTTAACTTTTATACTTTAATCGTCATATTATTCCACAAAGTCAATGCCAAATCAATAAATTATTGAAACATTTCAATTATATACCGTAGAATGGGGCTATTTGAACTTTGATGTGTTACTTGAGCCCAGTACAAAAAAAAAATTAAATCTGTATTTGGTGTACAATAATGAACGTATCGACATGATTCATTGTTTCCCTGACAGGTGACACTTAATGTCACAATACTTAGATCGATACCACAACCTAAATATTTTTTTTGTACTTGGCTCAAGTAGCATATCAAAGTTCAAGTAGCCTCGTTCTATGGTATTTGATATTTTATTAATTCCAACGCTAATCACACATAAAATTGCGAAAGCTGGATTGAAATAAGTAACTCTTTTTAAAAAAGTCGTTATTGAACCAGTTTCCTGACTAGCCCGAGCGTGAACTCAGAAAAGGAGTTCGTATTACATTTGACAAACCTGAGCACTATTCGGGTAAATGTTATTCTTACTCATCGGTTCTCCTTTGCTATAGTCAAATATTGACCCATTTGTTTTTATTGAATAACCCGAATGGTGGTACGTCAGTCTTGTTTCGACTTGTGGACGACAATTTCCTACACCGACAAATTTTCTCGGCAAAATTTAACACTTAAGTGGTTAATTCGGATTTTCAATTCGATTGCCTATGTCTATTAGAAATACTATGGGTTTATATCAAAGTTATTTTGTATGTTAATTGATTACTAAGTTGATATACATGTATATTGTAACATTATTGGAATATCTACAGGTGGATCCGAACGAGGCAAAGCGTGACCCGGCCGACCACGGCCCACAATTGGATACAGTGGATTTCTGGCACAAACTAATAGCACTGATTGTATCTGTGATAGAAGAAGATAGGAATAGTTATGCACCCGTATTAAATCAATTCCCACAAGAGCTTAATATTGGCCAGGTAACATTGATAATATATTTCCATCTCGCATAGCCAATGATTACTATTGAATGCTGATAACCTGTTTCCTCACTTCCTAAAATTGGTTGTTGCCTAGTGTTGCATTTTTTTATTACTAAATTATTTTGGAATATAGTTTTAATACATTATTATATTTATAATTTTTTAAGCAGATCGAAAGTGTCCAAAGAACTGAAGTATCTATCGTGTACAGATATTGGCTAGAGTCAAGCCATCCGACTGTAGTTCCTGGCGAATGGACTCGTATATATTTATAATTGTATAAAATAGATAGTTATCAATAATTGTATAAAATAGATGGTTATCGTCAAATATAATTGTTTTAAATAGATAGTTATCGTCGAATATAATTGTATAAAATAGATAGTTGTCAGTATTTTCTTCTTCCTGGCTACATCCCAGCTTATGGTTTTTGTAGACTGCTGGGGTCAACTCTCCTTGTACTCAGGTTGTAGGTCCTTCTGTCCTGGACAAAGTCACCTAGGCCATGCCTTCGAATCATGTTATCTTTCTGCAGCACCCATGAGTTTTTTGGCCTTCATCTAGATAACTTTTGAGGAATATTTATAAAGTTACCAGTATTTTAATAACAAACAATACTATTTCAGCTGTCTGCAGCCACTATGTGGTCCCTGTTTGCTGTGGATATGAAATATGCACTAGAAGAACACGAACAGCATCGTCTCTGCAAGTCTTCCGCATATATGAATCTGCATTTCAAGGTAAAAAGTATTTCATATCAACTTTCAATATCACTGCAGTGTTAGAATGCAAGAGTTCTAATTGCAATAACAAAAATGTATTGGAATATGACGTTGTTACCATATTTCTATAAACTACTAATGAAGCTACAGAGAACAACCCCACTTAACCTACATAGACAAAATTATCTCAGACATGCGTTGTAGCAGGTACACTGAGTTGAAGAGACAAGCGGAGGATAGAAATGGGTGGAGACTGACCATGAAAGAAGCAAACCGATCATCACAAAGATTGTAACCTATGAAGACCATATTCCCATCCACTTTTTTTTTAATATAACACGGCGATATGTCTCAACTACAAAGAAATTAATATGAGCTTTTTTGTATATATTGGTACTAGTATTTATACACAAAATGAAGAATGTGATGTTGCAATAAATAATTGTAAAAAAACTGAATGTACTGTTAACTTGTCCATAGTTTGTCCTGTTTTTATGGATGGACAACCTTTCTTTTATATTTCAATTACTGGTCGAATAACCATAACTAATCTATTACTTTCTTTTTTTCTTTATAGGTAAAATGGCTGCACACAAATTATGTGAAAGATGTCCCCCCATATTGCGGTGCAGTGCCTGAGTATCCGGCTTGGTTTGAACCATTTGTCATGCAATGGTTGAATGAAAACGACGATGTGTCACTAGAATATCTTAACGGAGCTTTTAACCGAGATAAAAAAGATGGGGTAAGTTTTGTTAACCTTGATTTAACATGTATGTTTTTCTTTCAAAATAATTATTTTTATATTAAAATCAAACAAAACATTTTTCTCTTAAATAAAGGTTATTCCTTTATCTATGCTTTCTTTTACATGCAGATAAAATAATGAAACCTTATTGAGTGCTGAGAATCTAAATATCGACTCTGATATACTTTGTCAAAAACACGGCCCATCGGTATACCATCGCTAACGCCAGTGTATTTTGGCAGTCCAGCTCAGAGATGTCCTAGCGTGCGCATTTTTAAGGATTCCATTTGTCAATAATATTCACAAATAAATCAACTTTAGTGAAAATTAGAAATACTTGTTTTTTAAAACCTATTTTTTCACCCTTTCAATGTCAGATTAATCCGATTAATAGTATGTTAAAAGCAATCGTCAAATTTCGCAATAAAATGCTTGTTATACTCAAAGTACAATGAAATTAGAATTTTTACTTATCGGAGGCTGCACATCAGTAGTAAAAACTCTGAGGACAAGCTAATTTCATACGACCGTGACATATTTTTGAATGATAATTTTCTTTTTTTTTTTTTTTTGGATATATTTATGTATATTTGAAAACAAATTGCATTTGATTTTAGATACATATAAGTCGGTTAATTACAAAATGCTATTTTATTTGAATAGTTAGATATGTTCTCCACCAATACCAGAAAGAAATATTAAAATCGGTCAATATTTGAGATCAAAAACTCTTCATTTTGTACACACCAAATAAAAATGTCAGATTTTTTGAAAAAGTAATTAAGAAAAAATTTCAGCACTAAAATGGTTAAGCTAGCTCTCTCTTAAAGAGGTTTCTCTTATGTCACATATATTCAGGTTTGACTGTGGTATAAAGAAATTAACCTTTCTCATACGACTCCTGTGTATTAGAGGTATATACATAACTTACACAAACTATGGAATATAGGAATGCAACTCCAAGTACCCTAGCCATAGTTGCAATTCTCATTTTATCTACTATTACTATATCTACTATACCTCCTCCATATTATTTACCATATAGCAGCAAGGTTTTCCACTGTGATCTCCTTCACTTACCATATATCGTCAAACATACTCCACTCTAGAAATGGAATATATATGATATTATCCATGAATCTGGACTGCACGACTATCTCTCTGCCTTGATATAATCGCGATCGAGTTAACACCATATTGATTTGCTGACTTAGGTGTGGACACCGGTCAGAGATACTATTGACGTATCATTCATACAACACACTTGCATTTTATTTTTCAGTTCCAAAAATCAAGCGAGCACGCTCTCTTCTCCAATTCTGTGGTAGATGTGTTCACCCAATTGACTCAGTGCTTCGATGTTGTGTCCAAGTTGGAGTGTCCCGATCCTGAGATTTGGAAGCGGTACATGAAACGCTTCGCTAAGACCATTGTAAAAGTATTGATAGCCTATGCAGATATCGTAAAGAAGGAATTCCCAGAGCACTTAAAGGAAGAAAGAATCGTAAGTATTTAAAGCATTGTCAATGTTCGACACTTAAGTTATTAAATGACAATGTATTGTGTGCACAACATGATGTCACACATGCCGACCATTGATGATGACAACACGTTAGTGTCATATGCTGATTGATAGTGAGCGACCATAAAATTTGGATAATGTTAATAAATAGATTGATTACTTCATTTTTTTAAATGTATTTTTAAGAGTATTTTTTTTTACGTATACATAGTATCATGTAAATTTATGTGAAGAGCAATATGTTAATATTTTTACTAAACGTTTCTGTTAACCAAATAATAGCACAAAATTGTTAATAGCAGTGTTTATAGTAATAGTTTTTTTTGTTTATAGCAGTAAGTGGCATAAGAAAATATTACCTATACTTATAAAACACTATAAAATTGCAAAAAAAAAATACAAATATTGTTACAAACAATGAAAACATAATTTTTTATATATTGATGTATTTACCATTATACACAACTACATTTTTTTTTCTCTGTTATCAACATGCACAAATGCACTATGTATTAGTAAAGGGTGTACCAATTTTTTTTATCTAAAGTGACAATTTTCTTTACAGGCGTGTATTTTGATGAACAACATTCAGCAGTTACGAGTGCAGTTGGAAAAAATGTTTGAGCAAATGGGTGGTTCAAGGCTAGAGACAGACGCGGCAGACATCTTACACGATCTTCAACAGAGCCTTAATGCATCTCTTGATCATCTTGCCGTTTTGTTCGCTAACAGGTTTGACATTTTTGATTCTTACTTCGTTGATGTGAATTATATCTTAACGATTGCTACATGCCTTTGGATTTAATTGTTTTTAGTTTGGAAGCTCGCATCACAGCATCAGTAAGGGAGTTGGGAGATTTGTTGCAAGGAGTTAAAGGGGGCAGTGGAACTGGTTCAGCACCCCCAAGGGCTGCACAATCAGAAGCTGACGAAGTCCTCAGACCTCTTATGGATATTCTGGTAAGATAAAAGTTTACATTTATTCTTGACGTAGCCAGATTTAACAGAGGGATCGAAATCCCTAATATATTAATTTTAATACAATGACTTGAGTATTAAGGGCTACTTACTTTATATATTTTGTTATCTTAAAAATAATATAAAGGACAATATCCCTTGTTTTATGTTGATACCGCGAGTATGAAAGTATCTACGTACTTATATATCAGCACTTTTTTTATTTGCTGGCGACACGTCATTCTTTTCACTCTAATAAATATGATACTATGAGAGAGCGAGGCAACTAGACTAGTCGGCTTTCATTTCATCCGATTTCCGGCCTCTCATTCAGTCGCTACCTGACGGCGGGTTGGAACCGACGTGCTGCCTATGACTCAGTTGGTGGTGAGTTCGTACTTCCTGCGAGCTGCGTATTATGATTTCCATACAAATATGAACTGGGATCTTTTGGTACCCCCTTTGAATCACTTGTAATTTTTTGATGATTAGTAAAAAATCATGGTATCGTTGAAATTAAAACAAGTGAAAATGAAATTAAAAAATAATTTACGATGAAAAAATTTATTTTTATTAATTCAGGATGGTTCACTTACAATGTATGCCGAATCTTGTGAAAAGACAGTTCTCAAGAGGTTGTTGAAAGAGCTGTGGAAAATCGTAATGAAGATTTTAGAGAAGACAGTCGTTCTACCACCAATGACTGATAAAACGGTAAGTGTATAGTAAAATAATAGAATTACATGTTCATATCTTATTAGTTACTTGAAGCATTTCAACATTTTTCTCAGCCATCTTCATTTTAAGTATTCTCATTAATAAGTGTTATGGTCCTTCGATTTGCTTCTATCGAATTAGCTGTCTATCTCCATATTTGGCAATCTTGAACATTGTTCAGGATTGAACCCATCAATAATGGTGGATATGTAAAATTAAACATCAATTTTATATCAAAAGAAAATATTTTTGAATGTATAAATATATTTTTTGGCACGTTTAATAAGTGAAAATATTTTATAAAACAGTGGTAGAAGATTGAGTTATGCAGTTTTTCCAGCTTCCTATTTTTTTAAAAATCACATGCCATATACATATTTGGGTGAATGTATTATTTCCTTGATTTATTTTTTTTCCAACAATTTATAGCTTTTATGTTTACTTATTTAATCTTTTTTATTGATTTACATTCACCTTTATACAATTAATTTGTAATTTTAACTTTTTCAGATGATGTTCAAGAGCTTGACTGACAACGCAAAGAACATTGCTGCCAATGCCAAGATTGAAGATATGTCTCGACTGTTCAAAAATCATATGGCAGGCAAACAAGATGTAAAGCATGCTCTGTCAGGTGTCATGGATATTTCTAAAGAGGTATTAACTGATTAGAATTATGCAGTTATTTTGTATCTTCATATATCGTAGTCGTTCAGGAGAAAGTGACCAACTAACAAAAGGTAAAATGTTGAGGAGGGGCATTTAAGTAACTTTTGCTTGGCAAGAAAATAAATATCAATGCAGTTAGTCATTTTCAAGAAGTCAATATATTATACTTCCATGTTTCAAATCCTTTGGGATGTTTTTCAGGGCAATATTGAGCCAGTAAGATATCAAATAGTCAATGATCACGTTTTTGTAAAAAAATCCACTTGGTCACTTTCTCCTGTATGATTCCGATATAAGAAATGCTAAAATAAAGAGTGTCCGCCTCTGTCGTGTAATGAACAGCACGCTCGACTACCGTTCTGGAGGTCCCGGGTTCAATTCCCAGGGAGGGGTCAAATAAATATAAGTGATTTTTTCACTCTAATATTTTTTTCAATATTACCCTGGACTGATACCTCAAGAGGAAGGCTGATCACCTTCCGTTACAGTAACACACAAAATACTAAATGGTGCTCATGGCGGACAGCGTGCTGCTTAATAGTGGCTGTCACTTAACATATTCAATGTTTTCGATTGCATTGTTGTTTCATAGATTTTTAATATTTTCATTGCTTCACAAGCATTGTGTATACATATTAGAAGTATGTTCAAATATTTGTTCACAAATCTGGATTTTCTCCACATAGAAGTTATTTTTGCAGTTTTTTTTGACAAAAAAGTGTAAACATCTCCTCAGCGGAAAAAAGCCAGATTTGCGACCAAGAATTCGGACACTCAAAATGTTGTGACTATTTAATTATTTACAATTTTTTTAAAGTTGGTTGAACACATCAGTGCACCCTGTGTCATGTGTGTCCATGCGAACATGGATAAAACGTGAATATTTTGTTTTACATATATTTAATTAATCATCAATTCTTTATCTTCAGCATTTAACAACAATGGAGCGAAACCTCTCTCCAAAGCAGTGTGCAGTGTTGGACGCGGCCCTTGACACCATCAAGTTGTACTTCCACGCTGGAGGTAATGGCCTGAAGAAGGCCTTCCTGGAGCGTAGTCCTGAGCTTCAGTCCCTGAGATACGCCCTCTCACTCTACACGCAAACTACTGACACTCTCATTAAAACGTTTGTCACTAGCCAGCTTAATGAAGGTAATAGTTCTCAATTAATCTATTTTCTAATGGTTATAAATTTTTTGATTCTCTTACAAAATATCGAACATCCAAAAATGTTCCCCAAATTATGGTTTTTATTTTATTGTATGGTAAATTGCTGTGAAAGATTCTCACAATGGAATTCATCAAAAATTATATGTTTTTTTTAATGTTCATCGAATTTTCAACTGACGAGAAGAAATCCAAATAATAAATTTTTATGCATTTTTTTCACTTCAAATTGGACGTTTTACAAACCAAAATGAACACCTTATAAATCAAATTTGACCTTAAACAAAATCAAAATGGATATTTACAAAACATATTTTACGTTATATTGTATTTAAAAAAAATATTACAAAATACAATATAATGTCCAATTTGTTTTGTAAAATATCCAATTTAATTTGGATCTAAAAACGTATATAAAATGTCCAATTTCAAGTGAAAAACCGATTTACCATATAACTGTTAATAATAACAATGGTTAATAGACATATTCTCAAAACCAGCATATTTTCAGAAATATTTTTCATTTATAAAACACTAACAAAATAATAATAAAATAAACATATTTTTTCTTGTAAAATAAAATAAATATTGTATTTCTCCCTTCCCCGATAAAATTCAGAATGTACTGGTTGTGAAAATTTGTCTTTTATCGATCAATCTTCTTTTTTTTGGGTAAATAAGTGTTTTGTTTAATAACAATAATATAAATGAGCTGGGACTTAGAGAAGTTTTATGTTTTGATTATACTTCATTTACAATAATATTTCTTTGTATATCAAATGAGTTAGTAGACAATAACCAAGGATTTTTAATGGTCTCCAGTACCGCTTAATAACAAAGACACGCTGATGAGACAGCGTTCTGTGGTCAGCGAAAGGGATGAAGGGGAAGGCCTTCCAGAAGGATTGGAAGAACCACTTAGAGCTGTCAGAAGAAAAACAAGTCGACAAGGTTAAAGTGCTCAACATGTCGCAATCAGTAGCACATTTTTTCATATAATTAATACAGCAGTTTTTAAGCTTTTTAATTATCATGTTTAAGGATATTTTTTCTTCAAATTCTTCAAACAGAAATATTGAAAATAAAGGTGTCTCAACTTGATATGAAACATCTGTCGTTTTTTATATGAAAGAAGATGGAAATCTGAGCGGTACAAAGCTTACGACCTGGCATTTGGCTGGCTAAAGTGTATACACTTTCACTTGTGTAACATTCACCATTCTACTCATTATTAAACTTTCATATTGCATTCATTTTAAAGACTTTTATGTTTATGCAATAGGACTGATATGGCTTATAGTGATCCCATTAGTTGAGAAATTTGAGGATGTATAAAAATATTACATACCCTTCATTGAAAGGCCTTCACAAAGAATAATATAAAAATATTGTCCTAAAGGAATATCAATTTAAATTAACCAAAAATCACAAAAGACCAACCTTTTTCATGCCAAGTTATAAAAAAATATTTATGAATTTATTTCTAGCGATATGAACATAGCCAGTTGATTGAACACTTCTGTATTTTGAATTTCAAGAAAAATTATCCTATCTATAAATAGTTAAAGCAGACTCCTTAATGTAGGCTAATATGGCGATTATGCAATGAAATATAGTCCATTTGACACCATCACATCCCCACAGCTATCACTACACATTTTTAACTAAGTACACTGCTTCCAATCAAAAAATATTTGGCCAAATTATGCTTATCTATTTGTTGACACAACAAAGAAATTGCATTTTCCGACATCTTTATGGTGAGTTTTTCAATAAAATGTTGTGTCATCTACTATTTTTCAAATCACACAAATTTAAAAAGAATACACTTTTAATCCACTATACATAATATAATTATTTTTTCCACCACAGATATAATTCATGCTGGTTATTTTATAAACTTTGAAATGTTTTATATCACAATAGTTTAATGTAGATAGTTAAATAGATCTAGGCATATCATGTAAAAATGCAGAGAAAACTAGTTAAATTTATTCACAATTTTCATCGATTTTACTATTCTGCCCTATTGAGAAGTTGCCAAAACTTTATGCTATCTAAAACATAAACACAAAACATTTATATTGATCACATGGTTTTTGTTTTTATTCATAATGAGATTTTTCTACATAAGGAGACAAAATGACATAAATTGCAAAAATGTTTTGTCAACTTCTTTTTCATTATTCCCCGTATAATCAATAATGTATGAATCCTGGGGATTTCGGTAGATTTGTAGATTACATAACATATGTACAGCAATTCTTCAATATATGGTCTGAATTGTGTGAATTTAATATGAAAGAAGATTGTCTTGAGATTTATTTAAAATAAAAATTTAACATGCCATAGTAAAAATGCTTGTTGCATAAGTCATCTACATAAATAAACATAGAAATAACAGTTTATTCAAAATCCTAAATCTTCTTTAGTTAGTAGCCGATTGATTTGAAATTTTGACATGACATAGCATTCAAATACACGCGTACTTTTATTTTATAAATAAATATATAAATATTAGTTTGTTTGAAATCTCAAATCTTCTAAAGTTATTTAGCGAATGCTTTGAACTTGCATTCGAATTTGCACATGTTTTTTTTTTCGTGTTACAGGTACAAACACGTTTGAAAAAAAATAGTTATTACTGCCGAAACGGCAGCGTCATCTGTTGAACTTAACATCAACACATGCAGTACTAAATATTGCTCATGGCGAACAGCATGTTATACATTGTATGCCTACATCCATTGCAAAATTATTCAATTTTCTTTAATTTCCTATTAACCAGACTGAGCCAAAGCAACTCGTGGCCGGGTAGAGCTCATTCTTAATATTTGATATACAGAAATTAATATTAACACAAATAAGAAATTAAGTATCCTTAATTAATATCTCTACTATAATCACATGTTGATAGAAAGATTGCTGTCATATTTTAATACCCTTTATATCAGATTTTTTCCTAATACTCCATAAATAGTATTGGTATGGCCACACGGAGATGAATTATTGGAATTTAGGAAGAAAAAACAAATTTTCAGTCGCTTATTTAAATATCTAGCTCATTCCAAAGCATAATTATTAAAAGGTATTATTGTAATTTAAAAAATGTGTATTTTTAATTTATTCTACATTGAAATTATTGAAGAAAACACTTGTTTTTGGTCACATAAACTAGTCACTAGTCAACTAGTCATCATAAAATAAGCTCAAATGGTAGAAAAGCAAGTGTTTTCTTTAATAATCAACATGTCTTACCGCAAAGTAAACGCCGAAACAAAAAATAAAATATTTTATACTGGACGTCTGTTTAATCTGTGAGGTATTAATAAAAATATTTAAAAAATCCTTAATCAAAATTGATCAACTTTACGTAAATATGCATTTTTAAAGCTTGTCCTTTTTTTATAAATATATTTAGATTATTATAAGCTTAGATACTCCAGATAATTATTTTGATTAGAGCACAAATAATATATTCAATAATAGTTATTTTTTAACTTATAGAAATGTAAAACTAACTTTATAATCTTACATATTTGAAATTCTCTTAATTAAATAAAAATCATATAATATTTTTTCATTATTTTTCAAATAGTTCATATAGGTACCCTGACAATGTTATTGTACTTTTTTCATAGTAAGTACTTACAAACTTTTATTTTTTAAACAATTCAACATTAAATGAACATATGTAGCATTTTTTTTAAATATTTGTATAATTATGGTATTTTAGTTATTAGAGTAATATTTCAGTTCATTAATAAAAATAAATCCAGTCAACCCATGAGTTTTCTACATATTCATAACATGATTATGTATATAAGGTATTTCATGAACTGTGTATTTTTTCTGCACATATATTATAGATTTAGGGTCAAAACACAATACCTGCATAATATCAATATAATACTGTTTGATAAAAAAATCTAATGAATTTATTGAAAACGTAGTTAAAAAATACATGACATAATGTCTCTTTAACAGTTGAACTAGGTATTACTACATATGTAACAAATTTATCTATAGAATGGTCGAAATTGGAACTTACTTCGTCTCATATACAAATGTACATTTTTAGAATTTTTTTGTTTGCTTATGGCAACAGCGCTGCTTCCAATAATTATACAGATAAATTTAAAATCTGTGCTTGTAAAACAGCGTAGTGTTGCCGAGGGAGAAAATTTCATTTTTAGTTTAAATTTTCATCTAATCATAATATTCTTTTGTCCGCCTCCGTAGCGTAGTAGTAAAGGTATTTGTCAACCATCTTGGATGTCCTGGGTTTGATTCCCTAGTGGGTCATGATAAATATATGTAATTTTTCACTCTTTTATTTATGTAAAACCTCAAGTGCAGAACTAATGATAAATAACAATATAAAAAACAATGGATATGATACAGTGCACTATTGTGTGGAAGATTCGAAGAAGAAAAATATTCTCTATGTTAATATTTCATCACAGGAAATAATTATATGTACATATCTTATTTCTTTGCTTCCATGAAAAATCATTATTACAATATGATACTGCTGAATTTCAGATACAGCGACATCAGAAGAAGGTAGCGTTGGTGAAGTATCACTCCAGGTGGACTTGTTTACACATCCTTCAACAGGCGAACATAAAGTAACAGTCAAAGGTAAAAATTATACTTTTAAAATAAACAATTCATCAAAATAAATATAAATGATCATCAATAAATATCTCTGGAGCCTGAAGTGAAGGATTGATGACATTTCCTTCATAAAATTAACAATAAAAATAAGATTGCATGGCCGTACCAGATAATATAGCACCATAGAGTCCGAATAAGGGTTAAAAGATGGAGAATTAAAATCATGTATACAAAGAGTAAAAAATATTGCAGCCAGAAGTTGCTTACATTTTTTTTGTATTTCAGTTGTTGCTGCTAATGACCTCAAGTGGCAGATAGCTTCTGGAATGTTCCGGCCGTTTGTGGAAGTCAATCTTATCGGTCCACATCTCGCTGACAAGAAGAGGAAGTTTGCCACGAAATCTAAATCAAACAACTGGAGTCCTAAATACAATGAGACTTTCCACTTGTAAGTTCTATAAAATATTAATAAAGCAGGATAGCTAATTTTTTTATTGTTTATTGCCATTTAATTTTTAAAACGTATATTTCATTTTGCAGTATGATTGGCGGAGAAGAACAGCTGAGTCTCTTTGAACTCCATGTTTGTGTTAAGGATTACTGCTTTGCCCGAGATGACAGACTTGTCGGGGTAGCTGTCATGCAATTGAAGGATATCGAAGATCAGGTGGGAGTCATATTATTAAGAACCTATTATCTTGATCACATAGCTTATCTGTGAACATGTAAACACACATTATAGTTAATAGAAGAAAAAAACCCTTCTATAGTGGTTTTACAGACTGATGATGGATGCTCCAAGGTGATTAAAAACATCATATGACTCAAGTTTAAATTGAACCTTAAACCTTATTTGAAAACCAGATACTAAATTCAAAATAAATAATAAGTATAGTGTAAGCCTCCATAGTGTGTAAGCGCATTTTGATACTGTTCCGTGGTGTCTTGTTCGACTCAAAGAGGATTAAAATAAATAGGGGTGATTTTTCATTCAATTTTTATTTCATAACACTCTGGATACTTGAAGCGTGAGACTTGCCTTCATATAATTAACGGCCATGATAATACTGCTTCAATATGATATAGTTTACACTATACACCACTGGGTATGGATCTTC
Source organism: Brachycentrus maculatus (assembly GCF_059751285.1). Taxonomy (NCBI): domain Eukaryota; kingdom Metazoa; phylum Arthropoda; class Insecta; order Trichoptera; family Brachycentridae; genus Brachycentrus; species Brachycentrus maculatus. The sequence continues at coordinate 492,361 of NW_028280781.1, forward strand.
TTATTCATGGGTTACAATCTGTGTGATGATTGGTTTTCTATTTTCATGGTCAGTCATCACCCGCCTCTATCCTCCGCTCGTCTCTTCAACTTAAGGTATCAGATATATGTCATAGCATATAATAGCAGATATGCTATGACATATATCGGAGGTAATTCGGTCCATGTAGGACCTACATGGACTAAATTACCTCCGACCTACCTCTTAGGTTAAGCGGGGTCGTCCTCTGTAGTTTGTGCCTTCGAATATGCCTTCGGCAATCGTAAAAAGAAATACGAATCAGGGTATAAATACAAATAAAGGTAAAGAAAGAGAAAAAAATAAGAAAAAAGTGATATCATTTTAGTTATTCAATACCTTTTTCTTTTTTTTTTGAGGTAGTTTCTGTATTGGCCGTTTATACCTCATCACTGGATTAGGTAACAACCTTTAACCTTTGAAATGTTTGCTTCCAGGGTTCCTGCGCATGTTGGCTGTCGCTGGGTAGCCGCATCCAGATGGATGAGACGGGTTGGACCATTCTGCGGATCCTGTCGCAGAGAAACAACGACGAAGTGGCCAAGGAGTTTGTGAAGCTGAAGTCGGACATCCGCACGGAGAACCCAGCGCCCAACCCTTGAGCTGCCAGCACCACCAGTCAGGTGTTCCAGTAAGCACGCACACGGCCGATGAAGGGCTTAGCGAAGAGGGAAGCGCTTTGCGAACGTGCTATAGTATTCCCGACCCTCGGAGAGTGGACTCCGGCTCTGCTCTTCTCCGCATATCGCTGCGGGAAGTTGTGACGCCGCAGTCGTGTATGATTTCTTCGTTCCAAGCTCATTGTGTGGCAAAAATTAATCGGTATATTATCGTAAATTAATACTGCAATTTATTTGTTGCTTTCTTGCCACAAGTAATAAAAATTCAAATGTAATTTAGGTTAAGTTGTAAAATATCACAGATGTCGAATGCGAGTGTATAGGAGAGTAAAACCTTTTTTGTAAACTAATCGAGCTAAGGTATCAGATTGGCTGTGCCGATGGTACTCGGTATTATTCCTTGTCGATGAAATATTATTTTCTCTATGGATCGCATCACGTACATTTCGTTTTGCAATTGCGATGGTGGATTTTCCATCGGGATTGTTAAGCTCAGCACAAAATGTGAATCTTCACTGTGCACTGAACTGACTTTTTTTAAGAAAACTTAATTATTATTCAAGTTTGTTTGTCTAATCTATATATAGCTAATGCCTTTACTAAATGTATAAAGTATGAAATTTAGACAAGTGTACTCACACGGTGGTGGTACATTTTTATATTTTGTCTTTACATAAATCATCGTAGAATTTTTGCTCTTTTTTACATATTAAAAAGGCTAGCATGGAAAACATGACAATATTAAAATGTTCTGGTTACTACGGTTATTGAGTGTGATTATTTAAGAATCATTTTGACTGATGATAAAGTAAATATTAATCTTCATTTCAACATTTTTACACAGAGATGGAAAACTAATCTTAGTATTATTTAATAATAACACCTCATAAATATCAACTAAACTACATAATAAATTAAGAGAGGTTGCAAAAAATAATATATTAATGTTGTTTAACAATTTAACCCTGAATCGAGTATGCTCCTAGAATTTAGATGAATTGTTGGTTTTCCAATCCGCTAAATACTGATTAAAATACTAGAAAAAAATAACATATGTATATCTAAAAACATTAAAATTTGCAAACATAATAAAAAGTTTTCCACCTCTGTATGAATATTTTTTTAATACTTTTCATATTGCCATTTAAATACTGAATAAGTTTTTAAAACATCAAATACTAAAATACTTTTTGTTCTTGTTTCGTGACTATGCATTTGCACAAAATTCTGATAAATATATTTTATCGATTATATTATAAGTACATTATATTTTTAATTTGATTTCAACCCACTATGTCAACTTAAGTACAGATTAATATAATAATGTATAGTAACAAAAAAGCAATGAAATTTTATTTCTCCTCAGTTTCAATATTTCAGTAAGATTAATCATATAGAAATAACTATAAAAAAGGCTACTGCATCTGAATAAAAAATGTTTTTCTTTTTTTTTTCATAAATAATATCATTTTTATTTGGTGCTTATTTGAAGAATGTGCATATCATTTAGTTAAGCTTTACAATTTGAAATTTATCAAGTTTATATTGATATACAAATTATAGTAATGTTTATAATCATTTTAAAATTTGTTTGATTAAAATATCTTAATACATTAAATGGTAGACCAAACATGTATTAATATTCCGAAAATATCTTAATTGAATTTATTTTTCATTATTACAACATTTGATACACTTTTCTTGGTAAAAGCATTTGCAAATAAATCGAGGTACAAATTTTTTGTAGAATTTTATAAATTTTATTTTGTTCATAAAGTTTGATTTGATGCTTTTATTTCCATTATCAATTTAATCATAGTTTTTTAATCGACCTTTAACAAATCAATTAACAAATGAAACCTTCAAAATTAACTTCAAACATTGTCTATGTAATGTCTTACTTATCTTTTTTTATAAATAATAAAAAATCTTTTTTTATTTCATGCAGTAAAGATATGTTTACAATAAAATCAAATTTCATACAAAACACATTTTATTTAAATCCTATTTTGTTAACATTAGTTATATATTTACTACGGTACTCATGTACCAAAAATATACACACACTGCTAAAGAACCACACACAGACGTATGTGTGTTTGTATATGTATATATATATATATATATATATATATATATATATATATATATATATATATATAATAGATTTTTTTGTGAAGGAATGGTCTCTTTTTTACTGTTTGTATGTGTTTTAATATTAGGTGGATCTTTAGAAAACTCAAGATTTATGTCTGATAAATATATTGCTTTTCATGTATCTTCCAATATGAAACATCTCAATTTTCTTACCTCTTGTTATGTGTCGAGTGTTTTCCATTCTTATCTGTTCTCCTTTTGGCATATTTGGTATTAGTATAATATATAGTGAAGATTAGGATAATTCTTAGCTAGTTCATAAATAAAATGAAACCCGTTATATATCATGAATTTACTTGTTTAAATTAGCTATAAATTCACTAATTAATTATTCATTAAAATTGTATTGGCAATCAGGCTGTTTGTAAATAAGTTATAATTTCTGTGATTTCTGATATTATTTGTGCATACTTGTAATGTGTCTAAATTTAAATACATATAATCACGTTTAAATTTTGTATAATAAAACTCTCATTTAAACTTCTAAGGGTTATTCTGATAAACATGACATAAAAATACATATTTATTAATTATTTATCCATTTTAAATGTAAACTAACGTATTCCAATATTATTTTTTACAAACACCATTCAACTCAGAGTGTAATATTTTATATAAACACACATAAAAAAATTCAACAGTGTGAATACCGTTTAGAAGTTTAAAGGTAAGCTGGTTGCTTGTTCCATGCCATTTTATAATATTTGATGTATGAAACATAATTTTTCGCTATTTTGTTGTTGTGAAATTCAGAATTTTTTGAGGCTCCCTTATAATCTCGTGTCTATGAAATAGCTTTTACTCTTCTGAAGTATTATGGCTTTGATTTATAGAGAAATTGCATTACAAGTATGCCAGTATGATAAAAATTTCAATCGATTGTTTTACTTTGATGTGCATTCTTCTTAGATTAGGGAAACAAAAACAATATAACATACCTGGAGTTGATTTCAAGTGACTAAATGATGTTACTACATTGCGTACTTTCCTTACAAATCTTAGAGCATTCCATTACTATGAATTTTATTAGTAAATATATATTCATGGTGTATGTATTCCTTAATGAAATATTTTATCATTTATCTTCTCGACTTTGCAAATTTGTCGTTATCAATAAAGTTTGACTTTAAATGAATGACCTTTAAATCAGTAAACAAATTTCACTTATAGATTAACTAGTATCATTATTCGCAACTGTAATGAAATCATTTTGACTTCATTCATTTCTCTTAGCGTAAGTGTAAAATATTGGTCGTTGTACAGTGAATACTATTAATACACAAATATTGTCTAATTCCAAATATACATAAGTTTTTAACAATATAAATAATTGAATTACCTATTTTAAATAATATCCTCCTTGGTATCTAATTAATTCATATATTATACTTATTGCAAATCATATGGCATTCCAATGTGTATCCCAAATTATTTAATGTTATGAAATTTTTAAATATCTAATTACACGGGGTATGATATACCGTATTGAAATAATATGTACGCTCTTTATTGTATATACCAAAGGTGCGGCCAAAACTGTCACATATTCTGTACAATCCAACAAGACCTTTTTATTAAAACATCGCGAAGCATTGTTAAAAGATTGAGTATCCAAGTAACTCCACAACCATTATCTCTCGTAGGTAACCTTGGTTTGTTTTGCGCTGAGTTTTTTTTTTCCATTTATTGTACAGAGAATCAGATCAAATAAACAAATCTAACTTATACAATGAACCTTAACAATTTTTGGTCATTACAAAATGTAAAGTACATCCATATCACGCTACTAGGGTATTTAGGTGACACCTCTCGAAGAGGACCAAAGTCTTAAAAAGAGTTATAAAAAGTTAAATAGATAGAGAAGAAAAAAATTGAAATAAGATTCTTTTAAAAACATAAATATTGTCATTAAAATGTATCCAGAAATTTTATGTTTCGACTGTTAAACCCGACGATATATCTGTTATTGTGTATAATGTAATTGTGGCTGAAACATTACGTCCATGTTTGTAAAATTTTGGTCTTAATAAAAAAAATCAAAACAGCTTTTCAAACCCTACAGAATATGTTGTCTGTAAGGAAATATGATTTGCGCACATAGGTTTTGTAAGATTCTTGAAACACTTTTTTCTAAAGTTAAAAACACTCCTGACAATACACGTAATGATATACTTATGATGTATCGAGTATTGTAGTATTGTGATTTCATCCGTTTGTTTTTTTTTTAACTGTTTACATGCATACGATTATTGAACATAGAATTTATATCGAATATAAAATACATATACTTCATACTTTCATTTGTTCTCATTATTCATTCACCGATTATCATATTTTACATTCTTAATTCGTTAGTTTAGTCATTTTACATATACATAGCATTGTATGATTAAATCTTTTTAATAACAACTAAAAAAACTAACACATATTGATGGTGTCACATGTTAAAAGGGGACGAAATTTGTAGTATTTGTATATACCTGTTAGATGAAACATTACTTTCCAGAATATCTTGTGAATTGGTACTTCACTAATCAATTTTTTTATTTTAATTTAATCATCAATAATAAATTAAATACCCTTATTGAAATTAAATACCCACTTGGCTCTATAAAACATGGAATGATAAAAATAAAAACAATAATTATGTCAATCTTTTAATTCTTACATATTGTTCAGCGAATAAAGCATTGATTAAAAATATTAAATTATTACAATTTCTTCTTTTATCTATTAGTTATGTATTTTGTTCAGCTCGGTACAACAGTTTCAATTTAAATTAATTAAAAATAAAATTCTTTTTCAGTGGGTAAATTTCAACAATTTTTGTAAATTTGGTAAAATATTTATGAAGCCCTTTAAATGGAATAGCTTTTTGTCAGGTTATAAATACCCCTTTGATTTAATATAATATCATAAAGCATACATTAGCCATTGTCATCACTCACTAATGTTATGACTGTAGATAATAATAAAATTTATGTTCGGTGAATATAAGGAAATTCAAATTGACCAAGTATTTACTACGTATGTTGACAAACTTGTGAAAATAATTTTATTGTAACTGTGATACTTGATTTGTTGTACTGCCTGTAAATATATGCCATGAACGTTTGTGTTTTCACTTTTCTCTCTTCGTTAGCACCATTTCCTCTCAATCCTCTCATTGTCTTCTGTCCTATTATATAAACTTCTAGAACATCCAACATTAACTCCTTATATTCCTTATATGGTCTCATGACACTTATTCTACATGCTAAATCAACATACACATTTTGTGCCTTTAAGTTTGAAAAAAGAATTATAAAAAACTTACATTTAATTGAAAAGAAAAAAAATGTTTAATTTAAAGCACAGTAATAAATAATTTGTCAGCCTCTGTAGTGTAATGATCAGCACGCTCGGCTACCAAAGGTTCCGGGTTCGATTCCTAGGGGGGGGTCAAATGAATATAAGTGTTTTTTTCACACTAATATTTATTCAGTATTACCCTGGACTAGTACCTGACGCAGAGGGCTGATCACCTTTCCTTCATGTGTAACAAGATCAAGATAACACAGCGTTTACATATGATAACGTGCCCTGCGCACCATTGGGGTGCGGTTATCCGCAAGGGTTAGAAGAAAAAGAACAATAAACGCAATAGAAAATTTCTACCGAATACAAAATTTTAAATACATTTATACCAATACATTACAATATTTAAATACATTTATAAAATTTTAAATACGTTTATTTGAAAATTCTTCAACTCTTTGTATATTTTACTGGACATCGTATGTTTTCACAGCAGTGTTGTAAAATATTGTTTTTGTTGACCAATATCCATGCCATCCAGACTTGTGCCCAAATAGGATTTAAAACAAACAATAAAATTAACTTTAATGATATGATTTTTAGTAAAGAGTTAATTGTTTTTTCTCCGTTTTAGATTTTTTTACATAATAGTCCTTAAGTATGCGTGCGCCAGTTGAAAAAAAAAAACTAATGGTGTGCGCCTTTTATTCAAGTTACTACTTTTATAAAAGTATAAGGAGTTACAGGCAGACCTTGACTTTCGAATATAATCGATTATTGAAAATGCCTCCAAAAGTAGAATATTCAAAATGAGAGGGATGTAAAAATAAACATAAAAATGTGTATCATAGACCTGTTCATGTTGTGCGAATTGATGAGTCCTTAATTAATTTTTGTTCATCATCACATAATTTATTTGGGTTAAATATTTTAAAATTTATTCATAAATTAGCAATTTTTACATTATTGACAAAAATTATTATGAAAAAAATATATTGCTTGAAATAGGGAATTGTACGTAATTCGAGGGTTCCTGTATATTAATGGAATAATTTTTGAAAATATTTATTTATAATAAAAAATATTTGATTTAATGAGGTATTGTTTTATTTCCATTTTTTTATAATCACACTCAGAAAAATATTTGCTATAAAATACAAGTGAGTAGAAAAAATATGAAGACCAGCATTATGTATTAAATAATGGAAAGGGGTTTCTCTAGATATTAATAATTTTAATTAATTGATTCGGCAGTCACTTTGTGGTAATATCTATGCATTTTAAATCTAACTTGGTAAATACCACTATTTCGTTATTAATAATCTTTTGTGACACGGAGTTTAAATTTTATAAATTATTTTTACTGAGAAATATTTGTGTTTTTATTATTTACAAAAATATTTAAATTTCACACTATTTCTGCAAGTCAAAGCGGCTCTTTATTTTTTTTTTAAGTGTCAAATTGTGGTAGAGTAGGTTCGAAACCAGAAATTCAAGAGTCCGCGACACTTACCACGGGACCACAACCCGACACTATTCAAGATACATAGTTCGGACATGCGGAGGGAACCGCAGAATGTAACGAGGGGGCCATGAAAGACTAGTCATAACCTAATCATAATATTTATTTTTAACCTCTAAGCTGCTCGATTTCGAGTGTCAAACTTTCCGTCCCGTGCTGGATTATTTTACATTACAATATTTTTGACAAAAAAAGCATATTTTTGCCTATTTTTTGTAGTGAAACTTTCGGATATCCATCATAGATGTTCACAGTATACAATGCACTTTACTTATTATGTTTTTATGGTGTATTTACACAAAAATATTAACATTTACGGACTCGCGGCCTAAAGTATTGCGGCTGTATAGAAGACGCGGCTGTCGTATGTGCGGAGCACGAGCCGACCGGAAGTATTCACGATAAAGTTGACACTAAATTAAAATAATTTTGATATTTTATGACAATAAATCAAAGAGAACTAATTCATCCATGCCTCGAACCAAATTTAAGTGCAAAAAATTATCCATAGGTGTTGATATAAGTACGTAAAGTTGAAAAACGACTATGCATGCGATCCGCAGTCAACGGTACTTCTATAAAAAACGACAATAGATGCGATCCGCAGCTTACGGGTTAAAATAAGCAGAGGAATATAAGACAAACTCAAAAATATATTTGAGAACTATGTATAAACTAGGTCGGCAGCCGAAAATATGAATTAATCAGTTTCTATTCACACCAAAGATTATATATGATTCACACCATATGTCAACACGAGCGCTATGGCGGGAACAAAAGTGTAAATTTTATTTGAAGCGGTTTCTCAATACTGCCAACAAAATGGATCAAAAATTGTAATAATAAAAAAATATAGAGATATGTAAGTAGATACCAATAAATTATATTTGGCGATTTTTGAGTCACTTGCAACACTTAAAAGTAATGACGTTTATCGCTTCGCGTTTGGTGTCAAACTCTGAAAATTATATTATTTTTTTATTACATTTTTTTGCAGTAACTGTTCACCGCAATAACCCTCTCATGGTTCCTCAAAATCAATTGTGACTTTCTTTGTGAAGTTTTCGTCGTATTAATGTTGTTTTTGCTATAAATTCCTATTTCTTGCACGATTACTTCACGTTGCAGTAAATATTTCGAAAGAAAGCTTCACAAAATAATTTTTAAAAGATGTCGAACCCTTCTTATAATAATGACAGAACTAGTGTATCCGGAGAAGTCGAGTACCCGGCTGATCCTGCTTCTGGAGGATTTTTTCAAGCTGATTACAAGAAGTAAGTTTGTAAATAAAGGACTAAAATTAATTTTTATGGAGGTAATGTTTTCAATTCTATAATTTGTGTACATATATACATAACGGATTTAAGACATTTCTACTTACATTTACTTATTTACGGTGTTTATTAATATGCATGTAAAAGTTTTAATCTTACAAATATCAAGATTTATAGAATCTTATTTATGTCAGAATTAATACCGTTTTGAAGTCACCAATAAATTATATTACACTGCTACCATTTTTTTTACAAAATATTACTGTTTTAAGTCCAATGAGCCGGATAAATCAAATTGAGGATGTAATTTTGGACATAAATTTATTCAAATACTTTCTACCATATGTTAATCCTTTAAAACTATAAATAATACGTATCCATTCACATATTCTCTTTTAACCTTTTGGCTGATGAGTTTTAATAAAGATTTTATTTGGATAAATAAAATCTTCATTAAAATTGAATAAATAGATAGTAAATACATTTTCATTGGATTTTTTTTTCAAATTCCTAATAATGAAATAATCCATTCACAAGGCATTCAATAATAATATTTTCCAAATTTTATGTTTTTTTTTAACATTTTTATTGAATGTAAGAGAATTTTAACTACTTTTAAAACTGATCTTAGATACACAAAGGTTTTGCATCCAGTATTTCTAGCTCACAACTCGATGGAGTTAACGCTGGCAACGTTATAGCTCAAACAGATTTTACTGTAGTAACGGTTTTAGCAGTAGATTATAATGATGTTCTACTACTAAAATACCCCACCCCAGAAGTATCCATGTTCCCAATCAATATCTTATATGAGCTTTTCAAGAGATTGACATTTACAATTTCTCGTGGATAGCAAAATTTTCAAGCCTTTCGGTTACATTACGGATATAGGACAGTGTTTGATAATGCAGTATTTTTAGCTAGACTAAGCATTTTGTTTTTGAACTCCAATTCTAAAATAACTACATTGCTGCAACCTTATGCTTATATTAACCTCCCCCTTACTGTGCCAAAAAAATCGGCACATTCCGGTGCTGTGTAGTCAATACTCATGTTAAAATGAACAATTTAAAATCCCAACAAAATCATGTTCATAGATAATCCCCTAAATTTATTACATTTTAAGTCAAGTGATGTTTATTGAAATTTGCTCACAAACGAGCGAGACAACCACCTTGGTTGGCTGCCAGAAAGCTACTGCCTAATTACGAGAAACACAACTGAGAACTAAGATGGCATATCTCGCATTCCGATATCACCAAGTAAAATGAGAGTGAGATGTGAATTTGTATTTTAACAAATTGTATTCACAGTAATTATAATTGTAAACAGTGTATTTTTTTAGCATGAATATACCTATGATATATGTTTGATCGTATTGTACAATATATCCGAATTCTCACAAAATATCTTTATATAATGTGCCCAAAAAGTGGTAATTGTTAATATTTTTTTCATTAAATGCGTAATTGTATTATGGAGGAATACCTAAAATCTGAACTTATTATTTATTACATTTATCGATATATTAAAGTCATTACAAGCAATGTGAACTAGTTGCACATCACAGAAAAAGAAGGGTTAATGAAATAATTATTTTAATTTCAGGCACGATGACCTCAAACAGATGTTGGACAGTTCCAAAGATTCACTTAAATTGGAGGCCATGAAAAGGATAATAGGAATGGTAGCCAAAGGAAGAGATGCCTCTGATCTGTAATTTTTTTAACATACATATCATTAATCATGCTTCATATTTATTTAAATTTCGTTTTATGACTATTGATATGTTTCTAGATTTCCGGCTGTGGTCAAAAATGTTGTTTCAAAGAATATTGAAGTGAAGAAGTTGGTGTATGTGTATCTTGTGCGATATGCTGAAGAGCAGCAAGACCTCGCACTTCTTTCCATTAGTACATTTCAACGTGCACTTAAGGTTTCTTTCCTTTTTTTATTTTGTTTATATTAACTTTTTTTTAATTATAAATCATATATATATATATATATATATATATATATATATATATAAATCATATCTTAATAAATATAAATCTAAGCACGGGACTAATCAATCACCTTGCCTTTGTATAATTTATAATCTAGATACAATGTATCATTATGTTGTAGTGCCTTATGCATCGATGGGTGTTTTATTCAGATAACTTTAAAATTCATAAGACTACTTGATAAGTTGAATAAGTTAGATAATATATTACCTAAAAAACAAACAAATTTATGAGGCGAATGTAGATCCAGAAAAATTTGGCACGATCAAGTATTTCAAATACTAGAAAGTGGTCAGGTCAGGGGTCGGAATAAGCGGCGGGTATATATGAGGATATCATGAATGTAAAAGAGACCAAGATTGTTTGCTAAGACAGATTGGTGAGGCATTCTATTCTCTCTGTCTACCCCTGTGGAGAAGTGACTTGATGATTAGTTAGATATTATATCGTTTTCTTATTTAGTATGTTGAAATTGTATCAAGGGGATGTAACAAAACAGAATCTCATCTACCTTTAATTTTGTATTGTACATGTTTGTATTAAAGTTTTTTTTGTTGTTGTTTAGGATCCAAATCAATTAATACGTGCCAGTGCGTTACGCGTCCTCTCGTCCATCCGAGTTGAAATGATCGTACCAATTGTGATGCTCGCCATCAAGGAATCTGCCTCAGATATGAGTTCTTACGTGAGGAAAACAGCGGCACATGCAATCCCCAAACTTTATAGGTATGTATCTGGTATACTTAAGTAAAACTTTACTTCTTAAAAACTTCAAATATAACATACCCAGTTTTTAGCTCTCTATATTAATTTACTTAACATACATATATTAAATTTTGAGTACATTTAAACCAATAAAAGTAAAAGTTTATTAATGTGACAACTGTAATTATAATTTTGCCATAAGTTTAAGAACATTTAATAATTCGACATTCAAAATAAAATGATTAGAAAGTAAATTACCTAAATAATTTTATTGATTTCAATTTCTAATTTCATTTGTGACATTATTTTTTTCTAAAAAATTACTTGTTAAATTAGAAATATCGCAACGCATCACTTTGTTTGTATATTATTTATAGATTTGACATTCCATTTCTTTATTATTAATACGATGATTCAAATATAAAAATAAAACACTTGTATAAGACATATCCCTTTGTATTTTCACCTGTTAGAACATCTGTGTTTCTCGAAACTCGTCTTGTTTGCATTAATTAACGTAAAAAGTAGTATTTTATAAGTTATAACACTCTGCTTATCATTCATCGTTCACTTTGTGTAATGCCGTTTAAAATCTCTACTTCTCGACTGGCGGTTTTGGAATAACCATCCTCTCATCAGGTGGATTATATATCTAATGAGGAAATGGAAATAGACAGGAGGGTTTCCTGCACCTGATAATAGAGGGAAAGACCGAGGGTACAAATGCCAAGGGACACCCACGCCGCTAATATCTTTGGGACTTCGGACTTTGTTCGACATATGAGGAGCTGACGAGGATTTTACAAAATAGACCGGTGTGGTGAAGAGTGTCATTTGTTGTTGCAGACCAATCCACAGGATTGAGACAAAAGAAGAAGAAGAGGAAATCGTTATTCTAAAACCGTGAAGTAGAGTTTTTAAGTGGTATTACACAATGTGAACAATGAAAGATAAAGATATTGCTATACATATTACCATACCACAGAGTTAACAATGCTATAAATAATTTTTCGTGGTGACGGAATTCGATAATTGTGTACATATAGTTGAAACTTTAACAAAGAGATTGGTACATAATATACATATAAAAGCATTGAACAATTCTTTCTTTTCTGACTTTAAAATTAGGGCGGCACAGGAGGTAAAAATACGCTTCCTGTCCTTAAGCATCAATCGACCGAACGGGTTGAAATACCTTTCCCGTCCTTAGTGTATTAAGTGTTTTATTTTAATATTTTGTTTGTATATGAAAAATCATTTAATTTTTTTATTGGGTAAGTTTGGGGTTTTACTTATTCAGACTGTTTTATTATTATTTTCAGTCTTGATCCTGAGCAGAAGGAAGAACTAGTCGCAGTTATCAAGAAACTGCTTTCCGAGCACACGACCATAGTGATTGGATCGGCGGTGATGGCATATAACGAAGTGTGTCCGGAGCGCAGCGATCTCATCCACCGCAACTTCCGCAATCTCTGTAACCTGCTGGTGGATGTGGATGAATGGGGCCAACTTGTCATACTGAATGTGCTCACTCGATACGCCAGAGAGAATTTTTGCGACCCAAATACTGGTGTTAGTTTTCTGTTTATAATTTATTCGCATGAACATCTTCAAGCTGCCCGTGTCAACAGTATAATATGGCTCTCTATAGAGGAGTTAATACATAAGACAGAATGCTTTAAAGAGCAATATAAGAAAGCATTTTAATTCGCTATTTTAATATTAAAAGACTTATTGAGATGTGGTAATGTCTAAATAGCTTTTGTCTCATTTTTAAATACAACTTAATTTAAAATTGTAAATGTTCATTAGTTCAAAACCTTAAATCTCGTAAAGTTATTCACCAATTGCTTCAAATTTTTGATAGAACGTCGCATTCAAATGTGCGCATGTTTTCATCTATGTAAACTCGTTTTGTCCGCCTCCGTAGTGTAATGGTCAGCACGCTCGGCTACCGTTCTGGAGGTCCCGGGTTCGATTCCCAAGGGGGGTAAAATAAATATAAGTGATTTTTTCACTGTCATATTTATTCAATATTACCCTGGACTGGGTACCTGAAGCGGAGGGCTGATCACCTTTCCTTCATGTGTAAACCATCAAGATAACACTGTGTTTATATGATGCAGTGCCCTATGCACCATTGGGGTGCGGATAAGGGTTTTATTATTATTATTATTTATTAAACTCGTATAAATAAAAATGCTAATGTTAGTTTATTCAAAATCTTCAATGCGTTAAAGTCTGGCAGACAATTTAAAAAAAAAACAGTCTACTGTTGAACGTAACAGCAATACATGCAATACTAAACATTGGTTGTGACAGACAGCGAGCTTCTGCTAAACTATTGTATACCCACAAGCATTGTAAATTTAAATATTAGAAATGTGTGTTTTCTCTTTCCTTTCTTTTCCATTTGACCAGACTGATCCACTGCAATGCGTGGCTGGGTGCAGGTAGCTATATGAACAGGTAGCTATATGGAACATGATTTATTTTAGGCTGTTGTGAATTCTGGTGATGAAGTAGAAAAACCGTTCTATGACACGGAAGAATCGGATAACTCTGGCAACAGTAGCAAACAAAATGGAAAAAAGTCGAAGAAACATTCTAAAAAGGATTCCAAGAAAAAGTCATCATCGGGATCTGGCTCATTGGATCCAGATCATCGCTTGCTTCTCCGCTGCGCCAACCCTTTACTGCAGAGTAGAAATTCAGGGGTGGTGATGGCTGTCGCACAACTATACTATCATGCTGGTCCAGGTAATTTTGCTTTAAATTAATATTTTTCAGAAACTGTGAAAGTTAAAGGCCATTTATCAGACAGAAAATATTTTAAAATAACGAAATTCTTTCAAACGCATCTTCCCATTATTGAACACAACATTTCAATAATGGGAGGATGCGTTTAAAGAAAGTTTTGCGAGAATAAGGTTTACAAAATATTATTTGTAAACTTACAGTATTTACATACATTACACGAGGAAAAAGTATGTTTCTAACATTGATTTTTTACGACACGTGATCCCTTTTACACGACACTGACAGTTAAGGGTTAAAAATTGCGTACAAATCTAATACCTACCCAAAAGATCAATTTATTTATCTAGCAACATTAAGATATTTAGAAAAAAAAAATGGAGTTTTGGTATTCAAAACGGCGGTAATAGAATGTGATCGAAGACTATACTTCACAGGATCATTTCAGTACTGCCTCCTCATAATGTGTTAAAGAATTATAGTCCAAAGGTTTCCTCCTTACATCTTAGAGCTGTCAAATGATTATATAGATATTTAATTTTCTAGCAAATGAATTGCCATTAGCAGCCAGAGCTCTTGTAAGACTGCTGCGGGGACCTATCGAAGTACAAAGCATCGTTCTTCATTCGATTGCATCTTTGTCAATCAGTAAAAAGGTATTGTTGATTTATGCTTTCTTTAGTTACAATGAATTGAACTTAGTGAGACAAGAAGGAATGTGTATTTGATTACGCATTTTTATCAATTGTTGCGCGGTATGATCGATAATATTGAAATTATCCGGACCATTGGTCTGTATGTTCCCGATAGTTACCTAAGACAGCGTCGGCATAGATTGTTTCACATTCCTATATACAAGACTAACCTGCTGATGGTTATGCCTGTAGGTAGAGCTACCGCTATGCTGAACAATATCACGATGTATATTGATCTGTTCCATTGAAGGAGTATTCTGAAGCAAGATTCTTCTACAACTTTAGCAACAATTTTCTTGCTTATTTTAGATTTTAGTTAATGTAAATGCCTTAAATTTTAGTTTGTAATGTGTAAGTTAAGAATAAATTAATTAATTGAAATTGAAGTAGTGAGTAGTTACCGTAGGAACCTGGGCATGTACCGAATGCTGAACAAAAGTGTTTTAACATTTTTCATAATTTCTAGGGGATGTTTGAACCTTTCCTGAAGACTTTCTTTGTCAGAACCAGTGACCCGACGCACATCAAATTGCTGAAACTTGAAATATTATCTAACCTGGCGTCCGAGTCTAGCGTATCCACAATTCTCCGAGAGTTCCAGACCTACATTACTTCCAGCGATAAAACCTTTGTGGCCGCCACCATTCAGGCCATTGATCGATGTGCCGCCAATATTAAAACCGTTACAGACACGTGCCTCCAAGGACTACTAGATCTCCTATCCAATAAAGATGGTAAATATTTGAGTTCTACTATTACGAATATGCTAGACTGGCGTAGTTCTCAAATTTTACTAATAATGCTACAGTCAAAAACTCCAAACTAAACAAGCTACATAGCTTGTATGGTTTGTTATTGTATTATTGTGTATTATTTTGTATACTATTGTAGGAGTCAGTAGTTTAAAATGTACCTATTTTTGTGATTTTTATTCAATGATTCCAATTAAATAATGGAAATAAAACCAGGTTTTTATTATATTAGGGCTTTGTAAAACATTTTGTATATCTAAAAGATTATTTCGCCGAAAAAGTTTGAGAACCACTACTAGACTATCATACAACCTTTAGCTTACTTACTTACTGCTTTAAAAAACATTATTTGTTTAGATAACATCATTTAGTTCATTCCTGTCAATGTATAGTATTTAAATAAAAATGTGAAATCGGAATGTTTAATTGTTCGAAACACATTTTCACAGAGGCGGTAGTCGCAGAAAGTGTGGTGGTGATAAAGAAGCTCTTGCAATCAGAGAGCTCTGTGGACCATAAGGGCATCATCGGACAGATGGTTCGCCTGCTGGACCACATTACTGTGGGGGCTGCCCGAGCTGCCATCTTGTGGCTCCTTGGGGAGTATAGGTCCGATACGGTGGCCCCCGACGTACTGAGGAAGTGTGCCAAGACTTTTGTCCAAGAGGTTCGTACTTTATTTTATATAATATTTAATCATAATAAAAATACATGACTGAAAATTGACAATGAACAAATTTTACCCATAGTAAAATGTATTTTATTATGTTTAGTTGACTATTGCTTAATATCTGGCGCTGTCCTAGCTGCCGGTCCTGTTTTTTAAGTGCCATTGAGGTTACGAAAATGGCCCTATATAAATTTTCCAAATTTATCATTATTATTACCCATTGCCTCATTTCAATGAATATTGAAAAATAATGTTTTCATTTAAATAATTTAAGTCCTGAATAACCCTTTTTGGGGATTTGATAAACTTTCACCTGCTACAAGTGTCTTCGCGACACTGCCACTTAAATTGAGCAAGTGTACATATACTATTTTACCAACCAGGGCCATGTGTTTTTGATGGTGTCAAAATTGAAACATGAAAAGACATCTTGGATTCATTCTTATGTTCTAAAACATGACAATTTTTGCTAAAATATTTGCAGCCTACTGGTAGACCAAATCATCTACCAGTAGTTTAAAGATTAAACGTCTCAATGGTAAGTGGTGTTTTTTTTTTAATATTTTATAACCAAAATAAAATAAAGCAATAATTTTATATGCTTTGATTTTAATAATTAATGTAAATTTTGGATTTGAATAACTTTCCTTTTGAGATCATTTTTTTCAGTAAAAATATTTGTAATTTGTATTTGATTTTAGGATGATTTGGTGAAATTACAAGTGCTAAATTTGGCTGTGAAATTATGTTTGACAAATCCAACACAGACCAGATTACTGGCTCAATATGTGTTCACTCTGGCCAGATATGATCCATCCTATGATATAAGGGATAGGGCGCGTTTCCTCAAAAGATTTGTCTTTCCCGGAGAAAATGACTCAGAGTCAAAGCTCATGGAAAATGCTCAGAAAATATTCCTCGCCACGAAGCCTGCGCCGTTGATAGAAAGCAAATTTAAAGGTTTGTTTGATACAAATTACAAAGTTCAATGAAAATAAAACTGATAGTTTCTATTTAAAAATGTGTACACTTCTTGCAATTTAATCTTACTTGGTCAAGCATTCCAATGACAAAATCTTATTTAGAGTAAGCCACAACCTAGCATAAATTTAGTTAAGTCACTTTGATAAGATCTTATTTTGACTTTTTTTATTAATTTTTTTATATTTGACAGTTTGAAATATTAAAAACAAACGCAACATATCCAAAGATTGCTTTTTTAGTTTTTACCTGGATGATTCTTATCTCAACCATCTAAATAACAATCTATGGTAAAATCCATAGAAGTCTTCACAATATAGAATGGTTGATAATATTATTGACAGAAAATCTTCTATATAATGATGACTTCTATGGATTTTACAGTATACTCCTTATATAGGTAAGAATCTCGAGCCATATGTTAAAAAATTTACATTTTTATATTGACGTGTTGGTTTTATCAATAATTCTATTTGGTAGGTAAAAAAGGGATAATATTAAACTGTTTTTAATACAGAACGACAGCAGTACACTCTGGGAAGTCTCTCACACTACGTGTCCGGGCGTACTGCGGGGTATAGTCCTCTGCCCCCCTTCCCTGCACAACCCACCCCCACCGTCCTTCGGGATGCCTTGGTAGTTGCGGACAACACGCCACCTCCTGCTCAACGTAATATGAAGGCTGATAAAATGGTATTTAATTATCAAGATTCCTATTTAATACTACTATGGATTATTTATTATCTGTGGGTTTGGTTTACGAGGGATCTGAGATTCTAAAACATTATGATTTTTTTTAGATTAAAAAACTATTCTATTCTGAAACTGAAGAAAGTTCACCAGAATCCGGTTCAACTGCTGGTGGATCTTCTGATGATGCTGGTTCCGACAAGGACACAAAAAAGTAATTTACCCAGACTATAAATCGCTCACTCCTTTCAAGAACGTCATAAATCAAAAAACTTCATTTTTCAGGAGAACGTTTTTAAAGTTTAAAAATATAATACAATGTATTAAAAATAAATATCAAGCCACTTATTGAACTTTTTTCTGTGAAACAGATCTTTTTAGGTAAAACCTGAAGGTTTTTTCTCCATTTGAAAAATATTAAGTATATTTAAAAAAATAATAAAACAATACCTTTTCTTCAAAATGCAAAAACAACACTTTCTGGCCTGTAACGGGTAAATATTAAGTTAAAAATATGCCGCTTTTGCAGGGATATAGTACATTTTCTGAGCATTCTGAAAACATGCACAACTCAAAATTGTCAATTTTTGATTTATGACGTTCTTGAAAGGAGTGAGCGAAATGTTACTCTAGCTTTTAATGTTACAATATATTAATAATTTATGTTACATTATATATGTACTATGAATATGGGATTTATGTGAAATTTGCAAATATCTCGAATAATATCCATTTTCTTTTTAGTTTTCTTTCATTTTTACTTTTGTATTTATTTAGTATACATAATTACATTTTTTATAATTTCTTTACTTTTCTACTTAAAAGAATCTTACAATTTTAGTTACGCCGAGCTTCTCCAAAAAAGAGACTGAGTTCTTGTACTTGGAGAGAGGGACTTTTTGTTTTTTTTTTATGGTATCATATATCAAATTTAAACAACAATATTTTGAAAGTGTTCAAATCTTTGCATAATACTGGATTAAGTAACAAATGCTGATGAAATAAATAATGAATTATTAATAATAATAAAATTCTAAAATGCCTCAATAAAGAAGAAGACTATATTCTAAATGTGTCACAGTATATAAAACAGTCAATAACGCCTCATTAGCCCTATAAATTTATAGACTCCTGTATTCTCTTCTTAAAATAAAATCCTTCAGCCAACTTGCTAGAAAATAGAGATGAGTCAGAATGAGGAATTACGTCCTAGAGAAATCTGAGGAATTCAAAATCAGTGACACTATCACAAATCCATATAATCATTATTTATTCATTAAGGGGCATTAGGAATTTCAGTAAAAGGAATTGTATTAGATTTTCAAATTCGTGGACTACTCTGATATAATATTAACACATGGTTAACAGGTATTTTTTACGCCTGTGGACCACTGGTAATAAGATTTGATAAATATGCACTTACGGTTAAAACCTTAACAAAGAGATTGGTATATGATATTCATATAAAAACATTCAATATGTAATTCCTTCTTTGCTGACTTTGAAATGAGGCCGGCGCAGAAGGTGAAAATACCCTTCCCGTCCTTAAGCATCAATCGACCAAACATAGTAGAAATACCTTTCCCTTCTGAAGCGTGTTGATCATTATATTGATTAGGATACAAGGATGACTACTGAGACTCCGTAGAAAATATGTAACAACTCATCTAAGAATCTTATGACTTTTTTTGTAGAAAACCAAAGAACACATTGAAACACTCCAACAATGTTGGCTCCAACTCATCCAATTACGGCAGCGCTTCCTCGGATTCCGGATCCAGTTCAAGTTCGGACAGTGAATACAGCAGCAGTCAGTCATCTGACAACTCGCAATCTGACAACTCCTCGTCTGAACATAGCGATGCTAATTCCGACAATGAAAGCACTCATTCAACCAACAACACGAATGGCATCTTAGTTGAGGTAGGTTTTATATGTAATTACTCCAAAACCAACATTTATATGTTGTGTCTCTCTCACTCTTCAACAAAAGCTCTCATGTTGCTATCGCAATACCCGGTGCAAATGAGATGCAGCAGATGGAATTGTGGCAGCCCTATCTTATTGTTAACCAATTGTTTGCGGGAAACGCTTAAAAGCGTCTTTTACATACTATTGGTAAAGAGCGTCAGACGCTTATAAGCATTAGATTAGCTTATTTTTGGTAGAGCGCGGCAGATGTTTATAAGCGTTAAATTTACTTATTTTTAGTAGAGCGCAAGAAATACCAAAAAACATTGCACAGATCAGAATTTGGTTTGCTGTTACGTGCGATTAGTACACTGAGGGTCGGGCGGCACACTGTAGTGAGTATAATTAGGGTCGGGGTTGATGAAAAAACCGTCAGATTACAATTTGTTTAACCATAAAAATAATATTTTTATTTAGTATTGTTTTGACAGATGTCAGAAGTATCATATCAAGTCACATTTTAAGACAAATATTATTCCGATGTTTCCAGAGAAATTGCGTTTGAATTTAAGGTATTGTCTCAAACTGTGCCAAACTCGTGTAGAGCATTATTAAAGATGTCACAGACTGTGTGCCAACCGGGTAAAGAGTTAATTCCCAGAGACTGACTGGTGTTCTCTTATTTTAAATATAAATTTATGTGCTTATTTCAAATGTAGTTATTATTTCATGCATATTATAAAAATCATATAATGTGTCCTATAACTATTATTTAAGCATAGGATTGTGTATTAATTGTTTTCATATATACAATTTGTAGCGGAAATAGGAGAGAGAGAGAACATCTTTCATAAAAAAATATTGTTTAAGAATTTTTAATTTAGCTTTGGTCCATTTTCATTGCAGGATGCACCAATTCCACCAACTACTACTAAAGACGCTACTGAGAAGGCAGATAAAAAAGAAAAATCTAATTTAGATCTTTTACTTGAACTTGGAGATATGGGAGACTGTTTGCCCATTATGACTCCAACTTATGGAGGTTTCCTCTCTCCTGTCACTGGAAACCAATTGCCTGTAGAAGGTACCAATATTTATTCATGTTATCTTAGATATGCACGAGCAATATGACTCAAAAAATATAATGATGTAGAACCCTAGGGTATGGTGTTCATAATATTTTGAGTGTATCCAAATTTTTGTTCACAAATTCTGGATTCGCTCCACTTAGGAGTTATTTGTATCAAGATTTTTTACCAATGTCTCCAATATAGACCAATGGAATATTGAATATGGATATATTGGCGTTTATAGGCTAACAACCTGTTTTTAGCTGGTGAAACCCGTGATTGACAACCACACTAGTAAAATTTTTAAGTTATATTTATGCTTTAATTGATAAGATCTAATTCTAGTACCGCTTTGGCGTCATCTATGGTTGAATTCAATAAGTTTTTTTTACTTCTTGGGATACATACTATCATAAAATGTATGTAAGATTCTTCCTGAGACGTATGAAAACATTTTCATTTTTTTATTCAACTTAACATTTAGGCCAATTTTTTTTTATTCACAATATTTGACTCAAAATCACTTGTGTTCAAATTTTTTGACTAGCTAATGGCAGGTTGTAGGCCCTTTAAATGCCCAGACTCCATATTCTTCTCATTCATCCGTGTTGAGATATCAATAAAAATAAATAATATGTGTTCATTGAAGATATATGTGTAATATATTTTTTTTCAGATACAATATCTACAGTTAGCCCATCCTTTATACCCCTAAAATCATATGAACTGCTTTCGAAAATATCTGGGAAGGGTCTTATGGTTTTATACAGATTTACAAGAGCGCCCCATTTGTTTTCCAATAAAATGGCATCCATAGAATTGTTTTTCAGCAATCAGACCAATGATGAGATTTGTAATATCACCGCAGGAACAAAGGTATGATTTATTCGATATTATTTCATAATTTAAATTTATATCTTTACCTTGGATAATTTTTTTGTCGTTTTGTAATATATTACGAAGTTATTTTTGTTGATTTAATTTATGCTGTAAAATAATAATAAAATATTGTATTTCTTATAAATTGTTTTGGGTAAAATTATCTCGGACTGCTAAAACCTTACAAAATGTTAGATTATTCACTATACTAATTTTTAAATTGTTAAAATACCTCATGACCTAGTGAATATTACATAAAAAAAACGTTGTTTTTTTAAACAAACAAACAAACAACAACAATTTTCAATAACACCTTGATTTAGTATCACTTGATCAATTTTTTCTTTGAGTTTAAAACCCCATTTAGACAAAATCTTTACATGGAAATAATTTTGGCATATTTTTTGAAAAACACGCTACTAACTTACACTAGACTACTTATGGCAATCCTTTTGCAGTTAAAATATATATAATTTTGGTGCCACCAAACATGCTTTTATGTAGTAGTCCCCTAATAAGGGGTGTGAATCGCCTTCTAATTGTATTCTTTGAAAAGTATAAATTGTCTATAACTGGAGGTTTATTCTGCCAAACAAATTAATACATATATAAATTTCAGGGTTTGGCTGCAGACCAAGTTTTACACCCTTTTGCGGCAATCACGACTCTGGGAGCCGGTGCTAGTCAGTCTGGTATTTTAGGCATTGACTTTAATGACACTACTCAAGCTGCAACATTTGTCATATCAACTAATTTAGGTAAGAACTCTTTCAAAATTTTTTTTTTACCTTATCAATTCCTAACAGTAATATTGCATTTTAGTAAAAAAAAATTTAACAAATCAGGGCAGTCTATATGGGTTTATATACTACTATGGTTATGTAAATTTTACAAAATATATTTGAATTCAAGCATAGTCGTGTTCATTCTAAACCCAAATGTAGTGAAATTTATTGTTCCTCTCAGTGGTGTGATGATAAGCATGTTTAGTTACCGTCCTGGAGGTCCCGGGTTCGATTCCCAAAGAGGGGTCAAAATAAATATTAGTGATTTTACACTCTTAATATTTATTTAATACTACCCGAGACCTTTCCCTGAAGCACGGAGTGATCACCTTACCTTCATGTAAGTAACGATCAAGACAACACTGTGTCAATACGATGCAGTACCTTATGCACCATTGGGTGCGTATAAGGGTTAGAGGATTTGTTTTTTCTGAAAACCATACCTGAGATGGTGTGTATGGTAGCACATGCTCACTATTGCACTTTAAATTTGTTAATTTACTTTTCACATTAAATTGCATTTATGTATAAATTTTTTAGGAGAAAGTGCTGTTTCCATTAAACCACCCGTGGGAGAATTGATGAGAAGCGTTACAATGTCCGAAACTAAATTCCAAGTCGAGCAGAAACGGCTTAGAGGAATGACCCAAGTATGTATCATCATAAAAATATGCGATACTGCGATATATGATATTTAAAAAATTAAGAACTTACTAACCACATACTGTCCGCCTCCGTGGTGCAATGGTTAGCGTGTTTAGCTACCATTCGATTCCCAGGGCGATTAAAATAAATTAATTATAATTATAATATAATTAAAAATAATTTATTCAATATTACCTGAAGTGGAGGGCTAACTAACTTTATGTGTTCCTTTATATGTAAGATAACACTGCATTTATATGATGCAGTGCCCTATTCACCATCAGATGGGGATAAGGGTTTGAAAATCCATATACTTGTAAGTATAATAAACACTTTATTATAGGTCGAAGGAAAAAGCACTGTTACGGGAACATCCCAACTAATCTGCGAGAGAATTTACGAAGTGGCAAATTTATCTCCCATTACGGCACAAGGAGACACCTTACGGTAAGTTTTGTTTTGGAATTTAATTTGTTTCGTATTTAGGATGCCTGATTTTATACATAGTGTTTTTAAAAATGATGCAGGAAAGCTCGTCATGAAATCTGCCTTATGAACAATACTTTCTTACAAAATGTTCAGTGAATCAAAAACAACTATAAAATCGTATTTCAACCTAAGTGTGTGTTAAGATTTAAATTTTAACACATACTTAGGTTAAAATTCAGAATAAATTGTGATAAAAGGACATAAAACCATTTAAAACAAACACAAAATTAATAATAATTTAAGTTAGTTTTGTTATTTTGCAGACAAAAATATGAATAACATTTGAAATTGACCTTTCATCAGTTCACGTGTGAAAAATGTTATTGTTTATGTCATCAAATTTCAAATATGTACACATGTATTTTGTACATTGTATTTTTTATTTTAATCCTTTAAATTTTTAATCAATGACATTTATTGTTGTATTAAATAATGCAAAGACGTTTTATTATTTCAAAAAAATCATTTTTAAACTGACTAAACGACTTTCATTTCAGGTGTCATTTTTCATTTTGTTTTATTAAGTGCTCTTAATTTATGCCATCATGGAGACTGTTAGTAAGAAAACAAAAATAAATTAATTTGGTCTATTTTATTTCTTGTAAACTAGGATATTACTATTTAACCTTTTAACCGCGTTGACTTTGTTCCTGAGAAATGCCTGTGCGCGGCAGTATTTTGCCGTTTTTTTAAATGATTACTTTTATCATGTATTTAGTTAAGAAACGATTTATTTTCCTAACAAAAATGTTCAATGGGATTCATTATGCCTTTTTGGTACTCAATAATATACTTGTGTCACATTATTCTTGAAATATATCGTAATATAAACAAATAAGATCTTAACATAAATAAATTGAAGCACGCATCTTGTGTCACTCTTACCCACTGGCGACGCGTAGCGTCGAGAGTGAGACAGATATAGGGCATGATAATGGCGCGGACTAATTACCGAGCTCAAGAAAAATCAGTGATCTGTTATTTTATTTATCCTTGTGATGTTACAAATTATTAGTCAGATATTTCAACAGATGTCATAAGGCCAAGGATTGATGTATTATTTTATCCAAAGTTCCACACCATGAAAAAATCCCTCCAAGTTGAACCGAGGTTCGAAACTTGGAGCAAAGTAAAAACACATACGCTTATATCAGCCGCGTATGGGGCATGTTTTGTGAAAACACATACGGTTATGAGAGCAGCGTGGATCCGGTTAAGAAACTATATTTTTCATATTGATTGTATGTTTCGCAGATTTGCTGGGCAGACGTTATCCTCTCAGTGTTTGGTGCTAGTAGCCATCCAAGTGGCTTCATCCTCTGCAGATATTACTGTGAACTGTGATAAAATGGTCATCGGCTCCATGCTGTTGAATGAGATCAAACTCGCTTTGTCAAGATAATTTTCTGGGAAACATTTATTGTATAATTCAGCTTATAAATTATGTAAATACATATTACGTAAAGTTTATTTAGTTTTGTAAAAGCAGTTTATCAGTGAAAAAAAATCATAATTTCCGTACTGATTTTTTTCTAACTTAAATATTAATCTTAAAGAGTTGAACAATTATCTTATACTAAGTTTATATCGAATATTATTTTCATAAATTTCATGGTCAATATTTTTAACCATGTCTAATTATTGTCGAAGATCCATTCCATTAAATAATTTTGAAAGACAATTGAAATATTGTGTATAAGGTGCTCGGCTTTAACACGCAGGAGTATGTAAGATGTATGTTCAGAAACATCCCCATGTCCATCAGTCATATTTTTGATCTTCGTAACATAATTTTTACCATATAAGAAACATATTTATACATATTATTAAATCCATATTGTTATAATACAGATGTTTTTTATAGTGATTGACTTTTATTTCTACCTTACCTTTACACACATTCCTGATAATAAACTTCTGAAAAGTATCCAGCATTATCTGATGCCCTACGCACCATTGAGAGTAAGGACAAACCAGAATGTAATCCTTGAGTAGGTCTTGATTATAGGATTAATTTTTAACATAACAAAAAAATAACTTCGCAAATGTATGCATCAAATGTCATATGATGTTAACTGTTCATTTTCAGTTTATGAATTTTTCTAAATAACATTGGTCAGAAATTGAAAAAAGATAAGTATATTTATTTATTTATAAGTAAATACATGATTATATTATTATCAAAACTATTGGTCGAAATTCATAATATAATCTCAATCGTAGTTTTGACAATTCTTGATAGCGGTAAATAGACCATAAACAATTTATAGAATATTTCAGTAGGTTGATAATTTAAATTGTCTGAAAATTTAGCTAAGCAAAGTCACCATATTGAAAAAATGAGTTTGCTTCGGTTTTTTATTGCATGTACAAAGCAATGTCAACTTTCTAGAAAAAAACTTTGATTTAAAATTAATAATGGTGAGATACAGAGGGGGAGGATCGGCTTGATTTTTTTTTATTTGGGCTTTTAAATAACCTTGTTAAATAACCACCCATACTTTTAACATATTTTCAGAATACATGCATAAGCCAACTACATGATTCATTAGACAGACCAATCTGCTTAACAGATTTATGATGACTAATTCATTTTTATTTTCTAAATGAAATTTAAAACATTACAGTAATATACACATTTTATAGGTTTATTAGTGTATTTCATAAAGGAAAAAAATTCTGAATACATTTTGGAAGGTATAATGTATACTATAGAGAGAGCTGTTAGGCTAATACAAAAACCAAACAAATTATGGCCATGACAGTTTGATATAAGTTACACTGTTTTATGCCTACATTTCACGAACCATATTGAAGATTATGAGTTTCTAGTATACATAAAATTATATGAAAACAGTGGGACGAAATTGAATTACATAATAATGTTATAAATTAATGCTACATTTCTTTAAAATTTTGTACTACAATCTAATTTTTACTATTTATTTCACATTTGAAGAGCTACGTATTTAATACTGGTTATTATTTAATTAAAAATTTAATTTTTACTTTCAAGAAGTATCTTCATTTGATATAAATACTGGAACAATCTAAAATGCGTTATTCAAACTAAATAAACATGGTAATGAGCTAAATATGAAAGTAGACTTCCAGTCACTGTAATTTATAAAGCACATCCGTATTTGTAGGTTAATCTATGTATATATATCTGCCTACTGACTTTTCAACCTGCATTAGAGGGAACTATGGTACTGAAATTGTAAGTAATGGAAAGAAGAGGAAGAGGCCTAAATCCACCAGTGGAGATCAGAGGGCTCATAAAGAAGAAAGAAGAAGACAGTTTCAATACCATAGCATCCTGTAAGTGGTTTCAACACAGATAGGATGAAACACACTGATTACCCCAAAAATATGCATTCTACAACCGCAACTTCTGAAATTTTGTAACAATCCCTCAGCATGGATTATTTGTTTTAATGTCAACTTGCTATCGATGGCACTACAAACTAGGTTGACATCTTTAAACAAGAAATAGTATTTGTTTGGAAGATTTTAATTGGGTAATCAAATCGTAGAAAATATCCATAGCATTTTTTTTGCGAGAAATTAACATAACACCCATTGTAAATTACTTATTTAAATTGGTAAATAACAGGTATACAATCACAATAAAAAATTACATACTCAATGTTTGCTAAGGCGCTTGTCTCTGCAACGTATGTAAAATATTAATCTTGGTCCTTTCATAATATACACAGAAAATTATGTTATTGTCAATTTACCTGTAATTTTATATTAATGTGATTCAATCTACACAATTTCTTTAAAAGCCAATTTAACACATGCAAAGAAACTCAGAGCTGGAGAAAATTAAAAATTAAGCCCTTTATTTGCCATTTATTGACTACCTTTGTGTAGATTATTGTATAGTCACATCATTACAAACTAAATGCATAACTTCTTGATATATAATATTTACATAGTTTGCATTATATTTTAGATTTTTTTAAATGTTGATTACACGTAGTATGAAAAAAAATGCCAAAATCCATTTTCTCAAGTGAAGTTTGTGCATAAAAAATAAAGACAGTCGATTCCGCTTAATCAGGACCAGAACATTGCCCCAATTAAGTGGCTGCTCTAATAAACCGAAGCGACCATTAAATTAACCAAAGGTACATATATTTCTTATGGAATATATATATAATTTATGTAAAGTAAGAGACAAAAGATAAAACAATAAATTTTAAAAGGTTTTTGCAGTTTCTGCGTGTATGAATTCAGTTACTTATGGTTACAAACAATTTATACGCCTTTTGATTTTGTAAGTTTATACTTCTATAAAATCAGGACATTTAATCAGTGATGATGGGTTCCCCTCATTGACTTTAAGCATAATATAATATTTTTTATTGCCTTCTGGTTATTAGACGTTTCTTGTTTTTTTGTCAATTTTACAGATGATGTATTTCAAAAATAAATAATTCAGAATATTAAACATATCCCTTTTAAAAATTGTCACATATGTACCACATTTTTTCACTCATATAATTTATTTAGTACACATTATATTCAATTATGTCCCACTGTGCAATATATATCTATATAATCTAGAAGTAATACCTATTTCATTATTTATTAATTGAATAACAATAAAATCAAAATAACTTCTATGGTGATTGCTATATAGTAATATCCATATTTTTAAAGCATGATAAATGTGATTAATGCAATTAAAAATTCTATGTGTTAATTAATTTAGTGTACTAATGCACCCGAACAATAACTTAGGGTGTTGGGTTATTTATTAAATAATTACATAAAAATGTAAACCATATTCATTTTATTTTTCCGTAAGCATTTATTTTTATTTTAAAGTATTATTAATTTTAAAATATGTTTTCAAAGAATGCAAAGTAGTATAGTTTTATTAAAAAAATATCATCAAGCATAAAATATCACCCAAGTAAATTAAGTCCATTCTATTTTTAAGTAAAATACATTTTCTGTGAATAATTTTGTAAATAAAATTTATACCTAGATTTATAAGTCTTTTCACAAACCCACTTAAAACAAACCACCTAACATAAGGATACAAGTTTTAAGATAATTTTTCTGATTACTTAAAAAGATAATTATTATTTTTTAAATGGCTTAACTGCCGCTACGCATTTATGCATAGATTTGATAATTTAATGGCAGGATGTCTGGTTTATCCAGTGATTTCCAGTAATGTTAAAATTCTTTCTCGACAAAATTATTAATTAATGGAAGACCCATAAAATACATTAATAAAATCAATTTTATGGTTACGTATGAAAGATTTTTTAAAATTTTACTATGAGTAAGTATTTAATTTTTAGATAAAGTATATTAAATATTTATTTTAAAACTCGTATAACCTCATTGTGCCAAAACATTAAAATATTTGTTTCTCTTCATCCTTCTTCCATTTTTGTGTACCATCTGGATATGTAGAGTTAATATTTGAATTTCATAAGTGCAAACATTAAACTAGAACTTTACAATGTTATTTCTTTATACATATTTAATTTACATGACAAAATTAAAAATCAAGAGTTTGATCATAATGCATAGTTGTACAACAAATTAACGATTTTCTTATAATCTAATCTTGTGATGAAATTATATACTGTGTTAATCGTAATACATATGATGACAAATACAATAATTTTTGGTACAGTAATGCAATATTCAGTGCAAAAATAATGTTTTTAGACTAAATAGCGTGTATTTCTTATAAACAATGGGCAAATATTGAAATTTAGTTGAGATTTAAAATATCTTATTTTATTACAATTCATAAATATTAGCTGTTCAAACATATATTTTTTAATGATTTTTTATATTAACTTAATCTATACAGCAGCATAAATAAAAATGTATTATACTCCTTGCAAATTTTGTTGAATTGAAAAAACATCAGTGTAAGTATTCAAATAATAATGGTTAAAATCACAGGGCTGAATACTTCTGAAAATGTTCATGTTACATTTGATTGAAATATTGATTTTTTTACTGCGATTGCCATTTTAATTTCAAAGTTCATGAGTACATGACAAAAAAATATCTGTATATATTTTTTTTAATTAAAAAAATTTAATTGCAACACAAATAAAAGTACGTTGATCACGCATTACAATGTACTTTAAAATCACACAATATGTTTCATCATTCCAAGATGTAACAATAATACCAATTAAAATAATTGCAATGCTTTGGATTGAATTCAATTTATATGAAGTAAAGTATGTTCATCTATGGTTTAAATAGTTTTTTTTATTATTTTACAGTTCCAGCGAATTTACGGTATTGGACACCAAATGACTATATCTCCCGATAAAATGTTACAAATTGAATAAAACATTGATAGTATATTTTATAGCTGTAAATGTAACAAAATGCTAAAAGTCTCAACTCATACAAAGCATCTTAGTATTCAAAGCTAATAATATGGAAGTATGGGCATTCACGAGTCTTTTAATGCATAGGCATAGGCTAACTTAAATGATTACTTTATAAAGTGTGTAACACTCACCATTCTTCCCATTATTAAACATCCATATGGCCTCAAATCTTGAAAATTGTAAACATAAGGAGCACTATAACAATCTCTTTTATATCTCAGTTGGAGCTGCCATCTATTGATGACTTTTCGAAGCACAGTATCTATTATTTCAATTTAAATATAAACATGTAATTTGACCAATGATTGCTTAAAAAATGTCATTTTTGGTATCTGCTTTTGGAAATAATTCTGGAGATAGTTGAAATGGCTTTAAACTACACTAAATTCCATTGCCTACTATTTTATGTAAGGAAAGCAGTTCATATCACAAATCAATTAATTATTGTGCATAATTAAATTACTTATGCAGTTTATTCAAATACATATGTAAATATCTTAATAATATGTTACTTATTAATTAATATATTGGTTGGTCTGTAGTTTACCTATGGACCAGTAATTAAAGCTTTGATTTATCATGCAAACATAAAAATGTTTGGAACAAAAGCGATTGTGCTTTTATTTATTTAATAATGATTACAATTTTTAAAAAATTAATTATTTTATATTCATAAAAAGAAAAAGTGTTTACAGTGTAAATACTGTGATTATTTATTTTCAAAATAAATGACAAAATGTTAAAAATTAAATATTATTTCACAGTTATCTTTGTATCACAACTCATCTGAATAGAACCTTTAAGAATATTAGCAGCTAAAATAAATTATTTTGTTTAATTATGTTAAATAACACTTTTTTACAAAAATATAATTGCATGGAAATTAAAAATCACATACTGATTTTTTCATGTAAAAGAGTATGATAAAAATATTTTTTAAATGGCCAACCTATCTTTCCGATTCTTTCTATTCTGCTGAGTTTTTAAGAAATAATTTATGATTTACAAATAATCTCTATTTAATGAATTCTATCTTATTAAAAATACAAGAAGAGGAGATAAAATTGATTTTTAAAATTGCCAAATACTTTCGGTGGCCACATAAAACGCAACCATAAATGGAAATATACAGGCCTGTACAAAAATCTATGTTTTATTGACATTTTTATTTTCATATAAAATTCATTATGTACATTTTCAGCAATATTACCATTAATTAATAAGCACACCAAAAATAGCTTTTTAAATAAAATAAAAGTTATCACAAGCTTGAAAAAAAAGTATTCTACATTATTTGTAAAATTAGCTTATCACATTTAATTGTGCTGATTTGAATCTAAATTCCAAAAATTAGTTAAATTGGAATCCTCACAAAACTTACATCAAAATTTTCAAATAGATAATAATTATAAATTAATCGTCGTTAAAAAAAATCCTTGTTTAACATTGAAGGATATAATATCCAGTAACATATTCTTCTCAAACATTTATTAAAAATCTGAATAGTTAGAAGAAAAGGAATAATTTGATTGCACACAAACAAAGGTTTTGCTTTCAAGATCTTTTTTATATATTATACTTCTTTGACCACCTATTATACCCTATTTGACCCCCTAGAGACCACTTGGGTTAAGTGGTCCGTGGGGCACTGCATTGTATTAAAATGGTGTTATAAAATCTTATCTGCCTATTTTTGGGTATATGAATGGAATATGTTTAATTGAATGCAGTACATACTCAGAGTGAAGGATATACTGCCACTTGAGAAAGCAAAGGGAGTAGGAAAAGTAGATAGTAAAAGAGAATATCAGCAATGACGGGGGCATTTGAAGTTGCATATATGGATATTACAGTACGGACTTGTAGTACTTTGTGTAAGTTATACAAGTACACTGCTTACATAGGCAATTCAAATAATAAAATAAAATGGAACGACCTTAAACTCATTTTCCAATATTTCTTGAGCCCTTTTTCTTTCTCGGTATCATTTTGATTTCAATTTGATTATCGAAAATCAGCACATTTAAAATGGACACCTACTTATGTTAAGTATATTAGTTTAGCCTGGTGATTGCCACGCACAGCACTGATATGGCGGCGGGCAGCTTGAAAGAAGGCCGCAGCTGTGTAGAGACGGCCGAGGAGTTCCCAGCCAGGATCTGCGCACGGAGCCGCTGCCTTTCCTGGTAGCGGGAATCTTCACCCGGAGGGTCCAGGCACTCGAACTCGCAGCATCTCTCTCCGACGCGGAACTTCTTACAAAACTTTGGGAAAATATAATATCTATAATTAAAACCCCATATAAGTTAGTGTTTGCTTATACTTCCAAATCAATTGATTATCTTAAAATATTGAGTACATTGATAAGTCAGTACACAATGGAGTCTTGATACCAACCTTAATGTATGGTAATGAAGTGTGAAGTTGGCAAAAGGAGTTTGAAATTATACTGAATGCAGTCGAAATGCAATCTCTCAGTGCGGCCAAACCAAGTCTATGAGTTTGTTTTAAAATCATTTGTAAACAAGTGGAGGCTATAAAAAACATACAGCTTAATGTTTGTGTGAAACATCACAGATTATGTTTACTTTACATGAAACTATCCACTGAAAAATTATAGTTCTAAGAAAATTGATATTTGGTATGATTAACCAGAAAGCAAATTGACTTAACACTACGAGCTTATGACACTTGATACCCAATGGTATTTCTAAATTGATTTTTGTACAAGATAACTTTTATTGAGATTGTTTTTATTGATATCTCAAGATAGATGAAATAGAATGTGGAAGTTTTTACCAAATGCCCAGACTTTCTGTAAATACAGTGCTTATGACATGTTATTGACTGGTTAAATAACTTTATACACTGATAAAATATTACTTATGTGAGTATGGTTGCCAGTCATGGATAGAACGGTGAATGTTATACATAATATATAAAATGATCCCTTAAACCAGTCTATGATACGTTGTAAGCCATGTAAATGCTCAGACTTACATATTTTTTTTCATCTACATTGAGATATCAACAAAAAAAACCTTGATATAAATAAATCCTAAGTGGAGCAAATCCACAATTTGTAAACACAAATTTGGACACACTCAAAATATTGTGATTTGGATATAATTTTTGGTTTTTAATAAAAGTTTTACTTGGTAAATGCCACTATCTCTCAAAATCTATTGTGACACCTGTTTCAATGCATTCTGCACCAATTTCAAGCACCATATGAAAATGATGCGGAATGCATCAAAACACACTTTAAAATATATTTTAAGAAATAGCAGTATTTACTGAGCAATACTTTTATTTTAAAAAAAAATTATAGGTATACCACAAAATGACTGATGAAACATTTTTTGGTAATTACACCCATGAGTCATCTTACATACAATACTAATTAAGAATATTCTAATAGGAACTCAGACCACAATTTTTTTCTGGCTGAGATCCATTTTCTTGCAGGGAAGCTAGGGACACAACCCATGATTAAACTGTTCACTGGATAATACGTAAATCTACTTGTAATCGTTAAGTTAAATAATATTTACATATGGGGCATCACAGTAAATGGCTTTACACCACATAGGCTCGGAATGATAGCACACGCAGAGCGAGCACACTCCGGGGCCCGGCACGTACAGCAACCCGTGAGCGATGCTGTTACCCTGGAAGTCTACACACTCTTCTTCAATACAACCTGGAACAAAATATTGTATTAATATCTTTTGTATCCTGTGAAAATAGTTCTGCTTTATATCCTATAGTGAGTGCTTAGTGAGAATTATCCTCCTCTGTAGTAGACCACTAGAGTGGTCAGCGCGTTTGACTATCGAGCTGGAGGTACCGGAGGTTCGATTCCAAATAAACATAAGTGATTTATCACTATAAAATTTATCTATCATTACCCTGGGCTGGTACCTGAAGTGTCGACATTCACTTTGTGGTTTACCATGATGAAATTGTAAATGAAAAGATTTGGTTTTTACCACTTGAGTTATATTTATTGTAACAACTTGTTTCGGAAGCTACAGATGATTTCAAAACTAGTCAAACTAGTTCAAAACTAGAAAAAAACTAGTGTTTTCATTTACAATTTTCATTTACAAACTAGTTCAAAACTTTTTTTATTTGAGAGAGTTTCATAAACCATCCTTCAATAACTCATTTCTTGTAAAAGTGATTGTTTTTTAAATTCGCACTAACTTGTGTAACTTGAAGACTGCTCATTTGTACGAGTCTCTTGAGGTCAAAGTGTGTACGTAGATGGTTAAAATATTTAAATGAATTAATTTTTATTTAATTGAAAATTTACCGAAAATATAGCACGGGCAACAGTAGAATAAAAAAAGTAAGCGCGGAAAAAAACTAATCCCTTGTTGTAGGCAATACACTTAACACATCTGTTTAATTGACGCCATACTACAAGGAGTAGGTGGACTAGTTAATAGGCTTTTGTCACGATGTTGGATTATTGGCTAATAAATTTATTTGAAAAATCACAAGACTATCGATAACATTCTTATAAAATCTGTAGGAAACTAAGGAAGATTTTAAAGTTTAAACTTTAGATATTTGAATAAAACGAAAAACGTGTGTTTCTCATACGTCATCAAATTTCCGTCATCGAACGTTTTATGACGTAGCAGTATGGATTGTTTGTTTACCACTACACTTCCATTCGTGTTATACAAATATGAGAGGTGGGAGGGTGGACCATGGACATCAACAAATAGAGCCGCCAATAATTTAGCAATGACACCAACATTAAAATAACTCCATCGTTTCTGTGACGTCATTCATCGCCAAATTACGAAAATAAAGTTTTTTCGAAGGTGAATTTTCCAAAAGAAAAATGATAAATGAAAATATTTATTATATCGGTTGTTATAAACACTAAACGAGTCTAATACAAAGTCTATAGGTTGAGTATGTTAAATTAGATATTCCTCCCGTCTGACAAAGATCCATTATTTAGAAATTTAAAAACGTCGGTTTAATCACACTAGTGCAGTACAGTGGTTCTAATAACAGTTTTTCGTGATATTCTAAATATGTGTATTACCCTGGACTGGTAACTGAAGTGGAGGGCTGATGACCTTTCCTTCGTGTGTTTACGATCAAGATAACACTGTGTTTATATAATGCAGTGCCCTATGCACCATTGGGGTGCGGATAAGGGTTTTAATAATAAAATATGTGCAACAACTAAACGCAAAAATAACTTAAATGCGCCTTCCCAAATTAGTGAGAGTATTTAATGGCATTAATTTATAGCAATAATTTGGGAGAAAGGATAAATTTATGAACCTTTCATATCTCCCAAATTATTGCTATAAATTATTACCATATAATACTTTTACTAAATTTGAGAAGGCGCCATGTAAGATATTTTAGCGTATTCGTTGTTACATATATTTAGAACATCATTAATAACTATTAACGTCGCTTACCGAATTGCGATATTTAGGAACCACGCAAGACATTAATCATATTTTGTACCGTATTTTTTTTTTACAATACATTAGCTTCTTATGAGATCATTTCTTTCTGAAAGAAAATAGAATTGTTTCGCTAGGATATTCTTTTTACCGCAATAAATATGATTACCATTCATTTTTCAAATATTTTAATTTAAAGGATAGATAAAACAATTACCTTAACGTATTTCTCTGTAGATCGAAATAATTTAATTAAATATAATATAATATATCGTTACCCGGCCACGCATTGCTGTGAAGCACACATTTCTAATATGTTTTATTTCATAATGATTGTGAATGAATGAAAATATTAAAAATGTAGGAAGCAATAATGATTTTTTTAAATGTTTAGCAGCGGTTTAAATGGTGTAGCATGGTTCAACAGATGGCGATGCCAATTTGTTCAAAATATTCCATATTTTAACAAAAAAGTTCCATATTTTAAAAAAACACAAGCATTTTATAATGCAACGTTTTGTCCAAATTTTAAAGAGATCGGTGATCAAAATAATTACATTTAAGAGTTTGAACAAACTTATATTTACATTTTTATTTATATAGACACAATAAAATTGTGAAGTGGGCAATAAAAATTTTGAAAAAAAAAACATTGGTTATAGTTCAATTCAATAATAATTCATATGAATTATTATTATAGCTGTATTTTTGATGTATTGATATCTACTACCATCACGCCGTTTCCCCGCAGGGGTAGGCAGAGAGGATGGAACGCCACACTCTTCTGTCCTGACATACACTCCTCGCCTCCTTCACATCCATACATCTAGACATACATGCCCTCCGATTACGCAGACTTTTGACACCGCTAGATTTTAGGTTCTGATTGATCTGATCGTGCCAAGTCTTTTTCGGTCGTCCACGTTCTGTTTTCCCTCTCACATTCGCCACATATATTTTCTTAGTCATTCTCTCGCTATCCATTCGCTCCACATGTCCATACCACCGCAAAGAACTCTTCCTAATCTTTTCAATTATTCCTCGTTCAGCCTTACATTCCTTTCTTATATCGTCGTTTTTAATTCTCATACAATGATTTTCCACACATTCGTCTGAGGGAGCGCATTTCAACTGCGTTCACTCTGCTTTCATCCTTCCTTTGCCAGTTCCATGTTTCGCTTCCATACATTAGTGTCGGTACTAGCACGCCGTTGTGAACCGCTAGCTTGGCTTCCATGGACATATTCTTATTCCCAATCACTCTGTTAAAAGCACCATTTATTCTATTCCCTGCATTCACTCTTCTCTCAATATCCTTATCCACTGCTGTATTTTTGATGTATTGATATCAATGCCGCAAAAATATAACTTTTCATCACAACTATTCACCATTTAAGATTTTTGTCCAGAATCTCAAGATAGCATCGGTGTTCATGCAATCGAGTTCAATTCCCCAGTGTGGAATTTAATTTTAACGAGATGAGATTAAAAAAACGAAAATTTATGCTTAGCTTGTTATTTTAAGTCGATTCTTAAAACGTTTGAACACTCGTATGTTGAAAAAATATCATTCCAGAATAGTGAAACTATGGCAAATGGAACAGCAGTTCTAATTATTATTAATTATCCTCAATTAATTTTTGAGCAATTCTGCGATATATGAGTAAATATCAAAAACACGTACTTACGTTTCACAATGAAAATAAATAGTAAAAAAAAAACAAGTACTTATTTAATAAGTATTAGCATGAAACAAATTATTTTAATACCGAATTATAAAATGTCATCATTAATTTTAATTAAACATACTTGATTGCACGTCCAATAACAATATATCGTAATACATACAGGAGAAAGTGACCAAGTGCATTTTTTTTTACAAAAACGTGACTATTTGATATCTTACTAGCTTAATATTGCCCTGAAAAAATCCCAAAGGATTTTAAACTTGGAAGTATAATATATTGAATTGTTAAAAATGACTAACTGCATTGATGTTTATTTTTTGCCAAGCAAAAGTGACTTAAATGGCCCTACTGAACATTTTACGTTTTGTTAATTGGTCACTTTTACTAGCTTAATATTGCCCTGAAAAAATCCTAAAGGATTTTAAACTTGGAAGTATAATATATTGAAGTGTTAAAAATGACTAACTGCATTGATGTTTATTTTTTTGCCAAGCAAAAGTGACTGAAATGGCCCTCCTGAACATTTTCTGTTTAACAAATTAGTCACTTTCTCCTGTACGACTACGATATAAGCCAGAATATCATGTACCGATCAAATTATTTTAATTCACAATAATTAGCAAAATATTTATCTCATCCGTATTAAAAGATTAACATGCTGTTAATTGGCAATTAACTAATTTTGTTTAGGATTAGAACTCTCGGAAGATTACCACAGTGAAAATCAACATGATATTAACATTTGTATTTATGTTATATTTTACATTTAAAATATAATGCCAACGATAAAATTGATAAAACATAAAATATTTAGTACAACGTTATTCCACCCATATCGTTATTCTATTTCAATATTTTTTTATTAATACCCATTGTTTGAAATTAAATAATTTATTAACAAAACTAAATATTTGTAATTTATGTTTTTTTTTAATGTTCAAGTACTATCTACCCTCTGATTGCGAACAGCTATGTATGGTATCAAACGTTTTGATCAATATCGCTAGTCTGTTTTTGGTTGGTTGGAAGATATTGCTTTTTAGAAATAAGCCCGCCAATGTATTTATTTATTTTCTGTACATAAAGTTTAAATAAATAAATAACAAACGCGCCGCTATCCGCGGGGGTGGGCAGAGGGAACAGAACGCCACACCAATTTGTCTTTGCAAACAATCTTTGCCTCTTCCAAATTTCAGACATCTCATACATACCCATCGATTATTCCGACTTCTGACCTGACCGCTTTTAAGTATTTTAGATACATACTTAATCATGCCAAGTTTTGCTCAGTCTTCCTCTGCTTCTTAATAGGATATGTAATCTAACCACATTCGCCACAAATATATATTATTTTATTATAGCTACGAGGGGACTAAAATTAGGGAAATTTCTTAAAACGTTCCATAAATAAATGCGTTAGGATTTTTTCGTTTATACTTCTTTTTCTTCTTCAAACTCTTATCCGCACCCCAATAGGGCACTGCATCAGTGTTATCTTAATCGTTAACACATGAAGGAAAATTGATCAGCCCTCCGCTTCAGGTACCAGTACAGGGTAATATTGAGTAAATATTAGAGTGAAAAAATCATTTATATATGTACTTACTAAAGTATTACTAATGTATAAATATTATATTCTACAAAAGAAAAAACAATGTGGCGGTACGGTAAAAAGCGCGAAGTTTTCTGTGAATTCATTAAAAATAAAACAAATCGATGTTTTCTTTACAACTAACATATAAATGCGATAATATTTGAAGGCTGTTCTTAGAATTCAAAGCGTTGTACATAATCTATGTGGGAATTTAAAAAATATATATATTTATACATTAAATTATTTTAGTTTCAAAAAAACTTTTTATTTTTAATTCCAAAACTTGCAAACAATGCGAAAACGAAATGCGCGGCTCGTAAACGTTCGTCGAGACAATAACTACTGTTCGAGAAAGTTTTCTGCACTTATTATGTATACATACGGTAGAGCGAATAATGCGGCAAAGTAACTTACCTACGATACCGATCAACACTAAGACCGTTGCAAAGGAAAATACGCCAAACGACATGTTAGCACTTTACAACCGAACAGCCGAGTAAAGGCACAGTACGAGTGCTGGCGAACTTGTCATGGGCTATTATCGCAGCTAGACTGGATCACTGGACATGACGACCCGCTCGAGGCATGTCAGTCACTGGTCCGCGCTGGCCCGACACTGGTTACTGGCCGCTGCTTCCCGCGAATGCTGCAGCAAATGGCGCAGTGATGCGACACCGTGGGAAAATTCCCCGTTTGCGCAAATATAGGGAAAACGAGCGGCAAATGTTTCTGACCAGAATTTTCACTCATGAAATTATATCATAATAACATAAAGACTTTTTTTCCCTCTGATATTTATTCAATATCACCTTGGACTGGTAGCTTTGTCCGCCTCCGTAAAGTAACGGTCAGCACGCTCGGCTACCGTTCTGGAGGTCCCGGGTTCGATTCCCAGGGGAGGGTCAAATAAATTTAAGTGTTTTTTCACCCTAATATTTATTTAATACTACCCTGGACTGGTACCTGAAGCGGGGGGCTGATCATCTTTCCTTCATGTGTTAACAATCAAGATAACACTGCGTTTATATGATGCAGTGCCCTATGCACAATGGTGCGGATAAGATTTTGAAGAAGAAGAAGTACAAACCAAAAAATCCTAATATATCTATTTATGGATGGTTTTAAGAGATTTTCTTAATTTTAGCCATAAGAAATTAATATATTTATGAGGCG
The DNA here is from genome assembly GCF_059751285.1 of Brachycentrus maculatus. Classification (NCBI taxonomy): domain Eukaryota; kingdom Metazoa; phylum Arthropoda; class Insecta; order Trichoptera; family Brachycentridae; genus Brachycentrus; species Brachycentrus maculatus. The sequence continues at coordinate 532,572 of NW_028280781.1, forward strand.
AATGTTGTTAGATTACAAATCCTTTTAAGAAGCAGAGAAAGACTGGGGAAAACTTGGTATGATCAAGTATTTCAAATACTTAATAGTGTTCAGGTCAGGAGTGTCTCATTTAGTGTGGATATGACCTTTTTTTAAAAGAAAGATTTAAATTGCAAACAGAACGTGCGAAAAAAAGTATGCAGTTGAAATAATAATTGAAATCATTGTATTTTAATTTTTGACATCTCATCGAGATGAAGAAAAATCATCTTTGATGAGATGTCTAAAAATAATATGAAAATAACTCCTGTAATTATAAGGAGATAATCCAGATTTTGTGAACAAGTATTTGGACACACTCAAAATGTTGTAAAATCATTATATTTTTCATGGGCGAGTGTTTTTGCCTAGAATTTTCACTCATGAATTACATGAAATTATAGTAACTTTAAACTTAAAGAGTAAATCTACTCACAAGTAGGCATAGGCTATGAAACTTATAAAGTTGAAGCCTGAGTAGGGACATGATAAACGGTGTTGCATAAGCCGTAGCTAGATTTCAGAGTCACTTGGACGTTAGGTAATTCAAAAAAAAAATTTTTTTTCATGGTTTCTAATGTAAGCTGTTTACCCGTATTCGAGGCAAATTTGGTTTCGAGGATTATCGGGAAAGTATAACGCGCGGTATGGCAACCCCACGCTGGCGGCACACTGCGGCAATCATCCCTCTACTGCCCTACTCCCTCTACCCTTCACCCCCTCGCGCTCCCCTCCCCGCCCCGGCGAGCTTTTCCCATTTTCCCTCGGGACTCGGACGCGTGTGCCGTATACATAAGGCGCGAGTCTTTGTTATTTGTTTAGGCAGTAACGAATACTTACATTGAGCGAGTGTTCTTGCCTAGAATTTTCACTCATTTCAATTCAATTTATTCAATAATTAATATATACATTACAAACTAACATTTAAGGCGTATATATTTAAAAAAAAAAATTAAATTAAAAGTAAGGAAGAAGACTCTTGTTAAATGTGTAGAAGAATCCCGCTTCGGAAAACTCCTTCGGACACATGGAACAGTTCAATATCCAATGAGATATTGTTCAACATAGCGGTAGCTCTTTCTACAGGCATAACCGGCAGGTTGGTCCTGTGTATAGGAATGTGAAACAATCTATGCCGACGCTGTCTTAGTTACTATAATTTCATGAATTACATGAAGTTATAGTAACTTTAAACATAAAGAGTAAATCCACTCACAAGTAGGCATAGGCTATGAAACTTATAAAGTTGAAGCCTGAGTAGGGACATGATAAACGGTGTTGCATAAGCCGCAGCTAGAGTTACTTGGACGTTAGGTAATTTAAAAAAATATACTTACATTGCCCGATAGCTAAGCTCACTTACTGCCGGCGTTTATTAATCTGCAGCATTTAAAATGAGTCGTAATTTTTATTCAAAAATGCTGGACTTGCTCATTTGAGGGCGCAATTATAATAAAATATATTAATTGATGAGGTTTCTTTTTTATATAAATGATAAGGTATTTACAAGGTTTGACATTGGCTGATTTAAGTGATTATTTTATGCCACTTTTTAGCCTAACCGAAAATGTGAATTCGATAATGTTTAATCCAAAGTAATGCAAAGCTGAGATAAGCATTATCGATAAAATTAAGAAAGGTGTGTTGAGATGGTTTGGACATGTAGAACGAATGAGTGAGGAAAGAACGGTTAAACAAATTTATGAGGCGAATGTAATTGTAAAAAGGAGCAGGGTATGCCAAATACTTGAAAGTGGTCAGGTTAGGAGTCGTAATAATCGGCGGGTATGTATGAGGAGATGCATGAACGTGGAAGAGGCGAAGAATGTTTGCAAAGACAGAGTGGTGTGGCGTTCTATTCTCTCTGCCTACCCCTGCGGGGAAGCGGCGTGATGGTTAGTTAGTTAATGTTTAACCATGGGTAAAATGATAAATCTTCCTCAGTGTACAGGTTGATTGGTTAAATCAGCCAGTGACAGATCGTTAGCCCTGTTTGAACCCAGACATTTATGTTCCACTCTCAATAAAAACTTCCTTTTGCGTTTTTAAGCAAGAAAAACTAGATTTGTAGTTGAAGTTATAAAATAAAAAATATACTTAATTTTTTCTTCGAATATATTTATTAAATATCACCATGGATGATCACAGTACCTAAAACCCAAGAGTCAAACCTCAACTTGACGTAATTGAAATTAACACCCCGTCTATATGATGCAGTGCCCTATGCACCATTAGGCACAGATAAGGATTAGAAAAAGAAAATAAGGACACTGTTCACTATTATCTAAAACGTATTATTTGAATTGTATGTTTTAAAAACAGATATTTTACTCGATCGACGGAAACTTCACTCGAACGCCCAACTGTGGGTCAAGGTAAAGGTCTATGTCGGTCGTTACAGTAACAAAGAAATAACTCTTTTGTAAAATTACAATTTTTTTATTAGTCAATCTACATTGATATTATTTATTGATTCGACATTTACTTTGTGGAATGACATGTTAATTATTTTTTTTTAAATAAACACTTAAAAAAACGTAAACTCGAAAATATGCAATTTTAACTTAATGATGCATATTATAATGTTTTCAACGTTCTATAAATTGGCAAAATACACTAAGTAATATAAAATGTCAAATATATCGCTTACTCCTTTCAAGAACGTCATAAATCAAAAATCGTCAATTTTCAGTAGTGCCTGTTTTCGGAATGCCCAGAATATACTATATCCCAGCAAAAGAGGCATATTTTTAATTTAGTATTTACCCGCTACAGGTCAGAAAGTGTGGTTTTTGCATTTTGAAGAAAAGATATTGTTTAATTATTTTTTTAAATGTACAAAATATTTTTTAAATCGAGAAAAAACCTTCAGGTTTTACCTAAAAATATATGTTTCACAGTAAAAAGTTAAGTAAGTGGCTTGACATTTATTTTTAATACGTTGTATTATATTTTTAAACTTTTAAAACGTTCTCCTGAAAAATCAAGTTTTTTTTTATTTATGACGTTCTTGAAAGGAGTGAGCGATATGTGGTTTTAAAAGAAAATCCAACATTATGTTTAATAGTGGGTATTTTATTCAGGCTAAAAGCTTTAAATAACAGGGATTAAAGAGTTAACGTTTTTTGCCAGTACATCCACGATAAAATACAACTTGATGAGATTTTTTTTTATTTCATTACAAACGACAAGTTTCGAAAACCGCAGATGTTTTCATCTACCATTGGTTTCGCCACAGTGCTTTTGGAAAGTTTGGTATTTGGGGAACTCATGTCCTCAAATCGATTTCCTCGAAGGACCAGAGATTCTAAAACTAGTTTATCAGAAGACGATTCGAAACAAGTGAAAGATGTATGTTATAATTATTCCTTGGGGCTATCCCAAATCCCATCCAGGAGTTGTCCTATGAACCTCAAGATAAAAAAAATAGCGGTCCTGATAATTGATAACAATGACAAATCAAAAATTCTCCGTCCTGCAAAATCTATTTTTTATACCATACCCTTACCCTTTTACTCCCTTCCTCACACACACTCCTACTGTTTTTTTATTTCATTTTTTATCTCTTAATATTTTAATAGTTATTATAACATAAATGTGGAATTGTTAAATTACGTTCAACTTTTATTAATGTAACTATTTTTGTTAATGTCATTACATTGTTGTTAATGTAACTATTTTTTATAACATAAGTATATTCTTTTTTTAATGTAAAGCTGTACAATTCCCGAACAAATAAAATAAAAATAAATAAAAGGAACTGACGTATTCATTCTTCTCTTAGTTCTTAGTTCTTAGTTCTTATTTTTACTATTCACCTGTAGATGAAAATATCTGTAGTTTTCGAAACTAGTCGTGTGCAATAAAATAAAACTCATTAAATGGTATTATACAAGTGTTTTTTTTTGTTATTAGTAATCTACATATCGCTGGTTAAATGCCAAAGGGCCACAACGCAAAAAAATAAACTCTTTATTCCAAAAATGGTTTATAAGTCGCCAACATTTTCATATTCGAAAAAGGCACCAATGATTCTAGCGTAAGAACTGTCCATATCATTTAGAATCGTGGGTGTCTTTTTTTAATATGAAAATGTTGACGATTTAGTTACAATTTTTGGAATAAAAGTTTTTTTTGCGTTGTGACCTTTTGGCATTTAACCAGCAATATATTACTACAGGTTTATCTACACTTACTTAAAGTTAAAGTCATTTTTAACGTAATTTGATTATATCCGTTATACTATTGTATATACATACTCACATATAGTTCAAGTACGTACATGCTACGTAGTACGTTATGAATTTATTGATTATTTTATACTTGTACTCTACTAGAAATTAAATTATTTTTCTTAGAAAACGGCTCAAGGCTACACAACAGTCGGAATTATTTGATCGAACTTGTATGTTTTTCATGATTTCATACATTACCCTTTGATGTAGGCAATATGAGAGCACATCTGTCGAGTTTTAGGTTATTTTGGAGTTTCGTTGTTGTTATTAACAGTTTTATATTATATAAATACATTACATCACCTTAAGTGAACTTAAATGCCTTATCAGTATCAAATCAACAACATCAAAATGTTATTGTATAATAAATATATGATATTCTAATCAAATGGAATATTACATCCCAGGGTTTAGGCCCCGTTCACAATACGAACCATACAAATGGCAAACGACGAGCAGTAATTATTTAAAAAAATATATTTAAAAAATAGCGGCGGTCATGTCCCGCCCATTCATTTGTTATTCTCTTCTCGTGGTTCATGTAATTGCGGCCTAAGGGCGTTTGTGCACTACACGGAATTTCACCGTCCGGCACTTCAGTTAGCATATAAAACGGATGATTGGCTTGGATTGGCTTGTGCTTTTGTCTTTCTTTCTTCGGATCGGCGCGTTTTATATGTCAACTGAAGTGCCGGACGGTAAAATTTCATGTAGTGCACAATCGCCCTAAGGGCGCTTGTCCACTACACGGGATTTCACCGTCCGGCAGTCCGGTTTTGAAAAATGAAAACGACTACGACATTTGAGCGTGATCGAATTTACGCGCAACGTGTTCACGCACCGATCAAGAGCACCGATTCGAAGAAATATGGACAAAAGCACAAGCCAATCCAAGCCATTTATCGTTTTAAAACGCTAACTGACGTGCCGGACGGTAACATTCTGTATAATTCCGGGTAGTATACAGAATTTTAAACAATAACATCAATCGTACATGTTTTTGTCCCACACTCGTCTGAGAGATTGTATTTGTACTGCATTCAAATGAAGTCGAAATGTGATCTCTATGGACAAATGAAAAAATAATTAACAGTTATGTTAATAATAATTTAAAAAAAATACGAAATGAATATAACAATTCAATATGACCCAAATTATTTTTTGTTTATTAGATTATTTATTATATTTATTATAAAGTATTATAAAAATATTATCTAAACTAGATAAGATGACTCTTCTACATACGAGTACATCACATCTTGACCCACTGCAAAATAAATTTGCTATAGAATTGTGAATGACGCAAAATCTATGATATAAATAATAACATCTAAATGTTTTCGTAAAGTAATTACTTATATATTATTATATAGTTAATCTTATTTAATTGTCAATAATTATAATACTGTTTGACGCTTTAAAAACTAATTACCGAGTTTAATCTTTTAAAGTTAATTCTCGACTGGATATATCATTCAATAATATTTTCAAGTAAAAAAGAAAAAGAAAAAAGTGTTGAGGAATGAAGGCTGAGAGATCAAACGTTCAAATTCAGAAGCGAACGGCCACACTAGGGGTCGGACGAGTTTCCACGCGCATTTGTTTTTAGAAAATTACTTTTTAAAATATGTATTGAATTTTTTTATTTTTTTTATTTTACGTATATATATTTTTTTATTTATGCCTAATATTTTTTATGTTATTTTCTTTGTTTATTTATTAAGATTAATCGTATATTGGGCCTTAAGTCGTGGTAGAGTTGGGGTTTATCCCATATTCCCTCACTAACTTCAGGCCACAGTTTTACATCATCATAATAAATTATCATAAATTTTAGCAAGTAATTCATTGAATCCTATATCTACCAAGTCAACAACATTCCTAGCACAATATTCACACAGGAATTTGGATGTGAACTTGTCAACTCATTAACTAACCATCACACCGCTTCCCCGCAGGTGTAGGCAGAGAGAATACAACGCCACACCAATCTGTCTTTGCAAACAATATTCGCCACTTCCACATTCATGCGTCTCCTACATACGCGCCGATTATTCCAACTCCTGAACTTTCAAGTACATTATTTTCAAGTATTTGAAATACTTGATCATGCCAAGTTTTCCTTGGTCTTCCTTTGCTTCTATTATCAATTACCAAACCATCTCAATACACCTTTCTTAATTTTGTCGATAAACTAGTTTATAGTACTTAACGCACATGTGTGTGTGTATGTGTATTTTTTAGTATTTCTAAGAAATAAAATGAATATTCTAAACACAAACATCAGTAGCAAACAGTATTTCTTTTATATAGACGTAATATTTTTATTATGTTATCTTCTACCCAATACATATATTTATTTTAATCTCCGTAAAATATCTCGTATACGGTGTTCCCGGCTAAAGTAACTAACGTGCGTGACTCGTGTTAGCATGCCACAGGTTGGAAAATGATCACAAACACGATAGAATCACGAAGCCTTAAAGGAAAATCAATAGTTGAAACGGCAAAAATTATACCTACCCTTGAACTGGTAGAAAATTAACCGTCCCTTTTTGATTAATGAACACACCCCTACCACCACACTGGTAACAAAAAATGTCGCCATGGCAACCGAAGCGCATAAAAAGTGTTTGTGAGCTTTCAGAGTTAGTTTGATTTACGATCAAATGCATAAGTTCGTTATCTAAAACACTGCATAAGTAAACGCGGTGTATTATTTAATTAAAATGACCCTCGAGATATCCTTCGGTTCGAACAATTTCCGGAAGGAGTCAGTAAGTACCCAATTTTTATTAAAAAAAATAGTATGATCAAATGCACCAAGTTCGTAATCTAAATCACCGCATAAGTATACGCGGTGTTTTATTTAATTAAAATGACCCTTGAGATATCCTTCGGTTCAAACAATTTCCGAAAAGATTCAGTAAGTACCCAATTTTTATATTAAAAAAAAATAGTATCGAAATACATACAGTGCACACTATTTCGTATGTAACAGATTTTTTCCTTTAATTAATTTTTAAAAGACATCAAGAAAGCCTTCCGGTATCACCATTACACTAAATACACTTTTGATATTAAAAAAAATTATATATATATAATTCTTATCATATTGTTATATTAATATCACATATATTTTTTTTAAATATTGTTATGTCAAAGAAATATACATTAGCAGGTACGCACGACATTATTAGTTTATTTTTGTAAATTATAAACCAAGTTCAGTTGTTTTTATTCTTTCATAAAAAAAACATTTAAAAAAATATAGCAAATGGAAACTCCAATGACATCCTTTAAACTATAAAATTTAACACAAAAATAATAATATGTAATATGTATTTACGTAAAATATATTACTATGACATAAAATAATATATGACATAAAATAATGTTTAATATATAAGAAATGGTTTCATTTACATAATACAATTTCCTACCGAAACCAATTGACAAATAGTACCGTACGTCTAAAATAAAAACAGTAGAAATTTAAAAAAAAATACACCTTAACACTCTCCTTATCATTCATCTTTCACTTTGTGTAATACCTACCACTTCAATAAATCATTTTTTTATGAATGATAAGAAGAGTGTTATATTACCATACCACAAAGTTAACAATGCTTTTAATATACAAAATCAAAATTACACATTATTAGTATTTAATAATATAAGAGAATAGTATTTATAAAATTATTTTTATTTCAATTAATTTTGTGATCAGGTGTTATTAAAAAAAAAGTTAGTAATATACATAGAAAACCACTCACCGAGATTTCAGTCTATCGGACCCGTTTCGAGATATACCCATCTCTTCGTCAGGATAATCACCACTAATATTATACATACTGATCGTACAAGTAACACTATTCACCACTACTATAGCACATTCACATACTTACACCTTCACAAAATATTTATAAAACAGTTTCAAAGTTCCTTGACCTTGCATATAAGCAGGGTTTTTTACAATAAAAACCCTGCTTACATACAAGTTTTTTTCCCAAAAAAAACCTTTTTTTACAAAAAAATGTACCAGAACTCACTTCATGTCAAGCTTTTTAGTAAAAAAATATATATTTAAATATCAAACAATACAATATTTTATCATTTTGATGAATTATATAAATAAAGATTGTAATTACGTAACCGCAAACTTTGTTTCGTCTGATTGATTTTAATAATTAAAAAAAAAACATCTTTGAAAAAAGGTGCCGTTCCAGCGCGTTACATGGAAAAAAGCCCTCCAAATAAAAATATATATATCAATAAGTATGTATAATAAAAGCGTCTGATTCATGATAAATATTTTTTGTGATAATTACAGAAAGAGAATCCAGCTAAAGCTAGAAAACGAAATATTTTATATTTAATTTTAAATTATTTAAGAGATGAAGGACTGTTTGAAACCGCTGATAATCTTGTAATAGAAGCTCGTCTCACAAATGACTATCAAGTGTGCGATAACATCGATTTGGATATTATATTGCAAGACTTCTCTAATTACTATTTCATAAAGTTTAATAAAAATCCATTGATATGTAAGAAAAATAAAGAATCGGAGAAAGAAGCGTTAAAAGGAAGCAGTGCAGATACGAAGAAAAATAAAACAAAACCGCGTAAAGACAACATAAATAAAGAATCGACTAAATGCGAAGACGACTCGAAGCAGGCCTCAGAAGAAGCGATCATCATCACTAAACTACAAGACAGAGTAAGTTTTTGAAGTAATTTTTATTGGTATCTCAACATACATATGTGAATAAATATATTAAAACAAATCAAGTACATTTAAATATAGATTCAAAACCATAGAAAATTTATGAAAATTGCATGGGTAGGTAAGGATGCCAATGAATATTTGAAGCAATGAAAGCTGGCTGGGTTTGATATCTGTTTTTGAAACACAAGTGTTGAGTAGGTACCGGTAATTTAGTAAACAATATGATTGAAATCAAATTAGGGTAGAAAACAAGGGGCGACGATAGTTTATAATCTATGGACATATCTTTAATCTATCTTCACAAGGTTAAATTTCAAAGGCATATCTGAATCCGAGCACTAATTATAAATCTCGATTTCTTTTTAAATCAGTCAAAACATAAATAATAAAACTCGTCGGTATGACAACATTGTCGGTTGCCATAGTTACGAATTATGTACTAATCTAGGTAGGTACCAAGATTTCAAATTTGCTTTCTGACAGAATATTTTTTTTTATATAGAAGGCACTGTATGAAATAGAAAATATTTCTTGAGAAAAAATAACGTTGAGATGGGTACCGCATTACCGGAGGGAATATTGTAGGAGGATAATGTTTTTAAATTGTATTTTAATTTAAATGACTCATTATAGTTATTTCTGCTGTAAAAAATACAATTTAAAACATTAACCCTGCGATAACGCGGTAACTATATCAACGTTATGGGGGGGTTTACTGTACATGTATATAAACAAAGAATCATTTCATAAAAGATTTATGGATTACATACGTCAATGACTTGTTTGATACTCACCCGATTCCAATATGATAAAATTTTATGGAATCTTCACTACCAGTTGCTAGATGTTTATAGCAAACAATATTATTACTATTTACTGAAAATTTCTCCTTCCAATATACAAATGAAATTGTGACAAATATACCATTTTGATTTTTTCAATAGGAAAAACTGATGCTTGTGCATTAGATTTCCATCAAGTTATTAATGTTTAATGTTATTAATAAATAATATTTTGTTAAATTTTAGGGCGATAAAAAGAATGTTTTTCTATCAAACTGTAATTATAATGAAACAATGATAGAAACAAAACCATTTAGTAAATTTGTTTCTGATTTACAATCAGAATTAAAAGATGTTGCTGAGGCGATATATCAAACAACGAAATGCCGACATTCAGGAGTGTTATGGAAAGACATCAAGGGATTAGAAAATGCTAAAAATTCATTGAGAGAAGCTGCGATTTTTCCCCTCAGATATCCTAACCTCTTCCAAGGCCTAGTATCTCCTTGGAAAGGTATATTACTCTACGGGCCTCCGGGAAGTGGAAAAACATTACTGGCAAAAGCTCTGTCCAGCGAGTTTCATAGAACTTTCTTCAATATATCCGCTAGTCTCATTCTTAGCAAGTGGCGAGGGGAATCTGAAAAAAATATTAAAGTAAGAATAATTCTAACTGTCAATCAATAGACCATTCATATTTAATGTATTACATAACAAATATGTTTAAATAATATACAGTGAAACCTCTATCTATTGTTTTTAAAGGGACCTATTAAAATAAACTATGAATGCGGGATTAAGAGGTCAATACGCAAATAGTTAGAATAGACAAATAGACCGAGTAAAGATAACGTCCTCCCAATCTGCATAACCATTCGTAGGCTAAAATTCTAAGAAGAATACATGTTTCAGATGCAAATGCATTTATTTAAAAAAAATACAAACCTGAATAGAATTTTAAAAAATACTTTTGTTTTTGAGCTGCTGACACATCCGGGAAAACGATTATTCGAGGAACGATAGATAGAGGTTTCACTGTAGTATGTAAAACCTATATAATCTTTTAATACATACATAGCCCGCCTCCGTAGTGTACTGGTTAGGGCTTTAAGCCGCTGTACTGTGTCGCGCGGGTTCGATTCCTGAGGGGGTCAAAATAAATATAAGAAATTTTTCACTGTTATATTAGTTTCATCACTCTGGTCTGGTAACTGATGCCCAGCACTAGTCATCTTGCCTGCCTATAATTAACAACCAAGATAACACTCTGTCAATGTAATTCAGTGCCCTAAGCACCATTGGGTGAGGAAAAGGGTTAGAAGAAGTATCTTTTAAAACTAAAGGAAAAAATCACTTGAAGCCAGTGGTTGTCTTGAATTAGAGTAAATAATTTTTAGAATTTGTATTGACTTCATTTTGGTTTAAATTTTTTGTTAAAATATTTTTCCAGGTGCTTTTTGACTTAGCTCGATATTATGCGCCCTCTATAATATTTGTCGATGAATTTGAGGCTTTAGCGTCAAAACGAGATAACTCTACAGAACATGAAGCATCAAGACGCCTTAAAAGTGAAATCCTGATTGAACTCGACGGACTGGGAAAAACAAGTGAAAACATTTTGTTTCTTGCAACATCAAACCTTCCATGGTAAGTAATGTTGATATGATAAGGAAAAGTAACAAACACGCCACAAATTTCATTACATACCAAAGAGAGTATTAAACAATGAAACTATTCATATAAAAGATAGAATTTACTCATTTATGGTTCACAAATACAAACAAATAGTAATATTTTTTTTTAAATAATCAAATCAACAAAAGCAAAAAACTAGCTCATGTATAAGTATGGCTTAAGCATTGTATTATTGTATAATTGTATTAAACACAGACAGGATTCAAAGGTAATCACGCAATAAGACAAGTACATCGGGCTGGACTATGAATGACATGTATGAATAAATTTTATTAATGCTCATAAGCAAAAAGCCTCTAAGGGGCATTCAGATATAAATTAAGTGGATGTATCCAGTTTGGTGGGATTCTCTGTAGAGCTTATTTAAAGTCTCATAAATTAATTAGCTATTTAGTAAAAGTAAAAATGGAGACATTACATAAATTGATTTAGTGTAAAATGCATGGCACCCCAATCCATTACGCTTCTTGTGTATATACTCGTATATGTTTTTATTTTTTATGTTTTATCTAGGGAAATAGATCCAGCAATTTTGAGAAGATTGGAAAAGAGAATTTATATACCTCTGCCTGATGCAGATTCACGGGAAGGCATGTTCAAAATGTTTTTGGAAAGTTCAGAATACAATATATCATCAGTAAAATTAAGTAATTTATCAGAAATAACAGATGGTTACTCGGGATCAGACATTCGGGTGATCTGTAAAGAGGCTGCAATGATATCAGTCAGAAAGTACTTGAGTGAAATTGATGAATCAGGTAACATATTATTAAGGTATTACAATTGAAACTTCATATAAGAAGAGCCCAAGGACTGGGATATTTTTCTCTCGCAATTTTCTCTCTTGTATCCACGCATTATTTTACAAAGGGGTAAACTGACGGGACCTAAAGCCAGCACCCTTTTAAAGCGATTTCTCTTATATCCAAGTTTGACTATATTAAGATTAATTCATAAACGTTAGATAATGATAAAAGAAGTGCTTATTTCAAGATTTCTTATCATCATAAGTGTCAAAAATACTCAGAAAGATTAAAATTTCAGTTAGATAGTTACGAGTTGCAGTTCTTAAAGCAATGTTAATTATTAAATTATTTTTTTTTCAATCCTGTAATTTAAAAAAATATATTATGTAAAATTAATACCAAATACACATCCTTAAGCTTAACTTTAATAAAAAAAATCATACAAGATAAACATACTTTTACTTAATAACTAGTCCCGTTTTTAGAAAAAAAATGGTTATGTTATGCATGCTATTATTTTTTCATCAGTTAGTAAGTTTTGAAGGTACTAAACAATCACTTACACTGGAAAATATGTCACATGACATGTGCACTTTGTATTCTAGTATTCAGAATTTGAATATACCGAAAACTTATTATGTATTACCAAAATACTTACTATTTTATTTATTGTAGGAAAATCACCACCTACCAAGCATGTCATACAACACCAAGACTTGGAATCATCAATATATAAAATAAAACCAACAGCAAAGTTACTATCTGTAAAATATAGTCAGTGGTCGGAATCCATGGGAGCTGAATAAAATTATATTAATGTATAATATAGCTTGGAGTAAAAGTGGTCCAAGAGATATTTTTATTGTTCCGATATAAGGAAACAATCATTCAAGGCAGGCAGGGTAACCGAGACATCAAATTATTGATTTTTAGGGGTTGAAAGGAGATTCCTTTTCCACGGGAGCAACATATTTATTTTAATATGCTTCTATTTCTAACTTTAGTAGCGAATTACCCATGGTGCCTCAAAGATTGACTACTCCTAGAAAAAAACAAGGATAAATAAATATCACAAAACTTTACATTTGGGCATAAAAAATTACACAAAAATGGTCATTTTACGAAATTTACTTTTGATCCTATATTCTAAACTCAAATTCTGAGTAAAAAAATGTCATTCTTTTATCAAGTACCCTAGAGAATACATATATTGTTTTACCGCTTTAACCATTTTATTTAAGTATTAATATACAAATATACTGCTTAACATCGAGATGAATTACGGACTCAATATTAAGGATCTCACAGGCTTAGGCAGCATGTGCACTACACGGAATTTTACCGTCCGGCAGTCCGGTTTTGAAAAATAAAAGCTATGACAGTTAAGGGTGATCAAACATATGCGCACCGTGGTCACGCACCGATTGAGCACACCGATCTGAAGAAAGAAAGACAAAAGCACAAGCGAATCCAAGCAAATTATCCGTTTTATATGCTAACTGAAGTGCCAGACTGTCAAATTCCATGTAGTGCAAAACGCCCTTAGGGTCAAAGAAAAAGATATTGGGTTTTGAGGACCATGTTTTTGTATCCAATAATAATATTGTAGTTTTTCTGAATACATACTCACATTGACCTTTTTCCGAAAAATGAATCAAAACAAACTTTGTTTGAAAAAAAAACGGATAATTCTTTATTAAGTCTTTATTAAACATGTATATAATGTTTCTTTTATATAAATATACAACACTGAATAACGAATAAAATCTGATTTGAGAACATTCATTTTTATTTTAACCGTAATCCTAAAAATCCTCTTTAAAATGTGACCATATCTAAGATAGCGGGAATTATCTATATTAAGGTAAGGAATCCACAAACAGAATGTACCATGTACATACATATTGTTTTTTTTTTTAAGATTTGAATTAAAATTAAAATAATGTATTCATTATTAATTACACAGATCATTTTATGTGTTTCTCTGTTATAAACAGAAAATACACCAATATTCTCTAGACAAGAGCAAAGATGATGATTTTTAATATGATATAAACTCATTGTATGAGTATTTCTCATTTAAAATTAAATGTTACATTTATATCATGCAAAGTAACCATCTCCCATTTAAAATATAAAGTAGAGATACATATCGCTCACTCCTTTCAATATCATATATCAAAAATGGAAAATTTTCAGCTGTGCATGTTTTCAGAATACCTAGAAAATGTACAATATCCCAGCAAAAGCGGCACATTTTAAACTTAATATTTACCCGCTCCAGGGCAGAAATTATTGTTTTAGCATTTTGAAGAAAAGGTATTGTTTAATTATTTTTTTAAATATACTAAATATTTTTCAAATGGATAAATAACATTCAGGTTTTACCTAAAAATATCTTCTTGCAAAGTTCAATAAGTGGTTTGATATTTGTTTTTCAATACATTTTATTATATTTTTAAACTTTAAAAACAATCTCCTGAAAAATCAAGTTTTTTGATATATGACGTTGTTGAAAGGAGTGAGCGATATGTAAATAATGATAGTGTATACGTATATAGTTAAATTATAAATCACAATAAAATTACAAGATAAAGACATAATATTAATTCATACAGTCATAGGTGTTAATACCTAGATATAAAATCCAAAGTCACCTACTTTGGTTACAGTGAATTTACTGTTCATCTTTTAAAAATGCAGTCTTAAATCGTTTTCATTCTTATTTGTCATAAAATTATTGATGCTACATAAAAATAAGCCGACAAAAGGAACAATTTTTTAGAATATATAATTTAAGAATTCCCGAAGGAGAAGGAATAGGTTTAGTCTAATATTTACTTACTACTTAGGTTAAAAGAAAGGATATAAGAATACCTATATATTAAAAAATTCAATAAATTAAACATGATAATATAAAATATGTAAATAACAAAACAAAACACAATATATTGGAAGAAATTCACCTCATCAAAGCAAGTAAAATATATTTTACTATACTTGAAGTAGTCTTTTTTTTCTATTTTGTCAAAAACAAAATGTTTTACCAGCAAACGAACCTAATATATTATACAACATTCAGAGTTTTACTCTACGTAATATTTAACGATACGATGATCTAGAATATATTTTAAATATATTTCTGCGTCAGTACAATAAAAACGAGTGTAATATCACAATTTAAGTATAGAATATAATGGCGGGTATTTGACCATCATCAGCTGAAGTTCCATTATTGTTTCCAGCGGCGTAGGAGAACTGGAATACCACCTTTTCTCCATTAGGACATTCAGCCACAACTCTTCTCTGACCTCTAGTGCCGTAATAGGAGTCAGAACCCTGAAACACAAGTATTTAAACATTACCCCTTTCCACTCTGACCATTTTTTCTAATAACTGATCAGCTACTCTGAACAAAAAAAAAGTGACGTTTTCTACCATTAAAATAGATATTTTGGTTCCCTAATTTTGGGACACCCTGCCTGGCAATTCGTATGACCATGTTAATTAAGATTAAATGTTTTTATCTGAAATATTTTTTGGTAGAATATACTTGGATGATAGAGAAATCAGTGATTAAAGTTATACCTGCGCCGGGCCAGACATTGTGGCCCACGGAGCTGCCTACTAGAATCATACGGGCCAGAATGTCTGGCCTACAGAGTGGTAAGAGTTAATAAATGTATTATTACAGACCCTGTGAGAAGAGAGCAACTCTTTAATTGGCAGCTTTATTTTTTTCATTGACAGTGGAATATTATATATCAAACTAAATTCATACTGTAAGAGTATTCAAAGTCCAAAATAATAATTTCCATGTGTAAAATGAATAAGTTTAATCCGGACCCACAAAAAATAGCCAATTACATATACATAACAGTAATTTAAATATTTGAAATATTTAAACTACACAAATTGATGATAACATAGTCATTCTTAGAATAATTATGAAAAAATGAACAAAATAATTTTTTAACATCTATTATACTAAGGGCTTTTTTCACGTAAAGTGGTGGAACAGCGTTTTGGCATCTTTTTTCACAGATATATATGTTTTTTTTTAATTTTCAAAATCAATAAAACGGAACAATATTTGTGCTTTTCTTATTACAATCTATACATATTTATTTTGTCCGCCTCTGTAGTGTAATGGTCAGCACGCTCGACTACCGTTCTGGAGGTCCCGGGTTCGATTCCCAGGGGGGTCAAATAAATATAAGTGATTTTTTCACTGTAATATTTATTCAACCCTGGACTGGTACCTGAAGCGGAGGGCTGATCACCTTTCCTTCGTGTGTAAACGATCAAGTTAACACTGTGTTCATATGAAGCAGTGCCCTATGCACCATTGGGGTGCGGATAACGGTTTTCTTATTATTATTATACATATTTATATAACTCTTCAAAATTATAAAATATGGTATTGTAATTTTTTTTTTTAATTAGTAAAATGAAGTGAGTTCCAGGACCATTTTTGTTTAAATAAATCCCCGATTATACTATTTTGATTATTGTATAAGGACTTAATTTACCTATATCTGATAAGTTATGCAAAATGTTTACCTTCAGAGTTGCACTAGCTATGTATGAAGTATTTGGGGATATTTCAATAGGATCTTTAAACATGGCCCTGAAAGTATCATCAGTGCCATCACAACTAAATGAAGTATTGTTTGATCCACAAACTTTTTTCGAACCTGTATGTATAATCTGAAAAAAAACACATAATGCATAAATTAAATATATCCATATGCAGCAGTACACCCTTGTACACTTTTGTCAAAATGTAGGTCACTATCATTATTCCCTTGTGGGAAATATTGAAATATTTTTACTATATCGCTCACTCCTTTCAAGAACGTCATAAATCAAAATACTTGATTTTTCAGGAGAACGTTTTTAAAGTTTAAAAATATAATACAATGTATTAAAAATAAATATCAAGCCACTTATTGAACTTTTTACTGTGCAACAGATCTTTTTAGGTAAAACGTGAAGGTTTATTCTCCATTTGAAAAATATTTAGTATATTAAAAAAAATAGTTAAACAATACCTATTCTTCAAAATGAAAAAACAACACTTTCTGCCCTGTAGCGAGTAAATATTAAGTTAAAAATATGCCGCTTTTGCTGGGATATAGTACATTTTCTGTGCATTCTGAAAACATGCATAATTGAAAATTTACAATTTTCGATTTATGACGTTCTTGAAAGGAGTGAGCGATATGTAATACCCGGCCACATGTTGCTGTGGTTCAGTCTGGTTAAATGGAATAAAAAAAAAAACACATTTCTAATATGTTTAATTTGACATTGCTTTAAGATTTTTAATAAATGAACATTAACATTTTTATTTATATTAATAAAATATACAAAAACACAGGCGTATTCGATGTTATGTTGTATTAATATTTTAAAGCGATCAGTGAACTTTAGGAGATTTAAGACTAACATTTACCGCTTCCACCTCTAAAACGTAATGGTCAGCACAGTCAGCTACTGTTCTGGAGGTCCCGGGTTCGATTCCCAGGGGTGTGTCAAATAAATATAAATAAAGTAATTTTATCACTCTAATATTACCCTTGACTGGTATCTAAAGCGGAGGGCTGATCACCTTTCCTTCATGTGTTAACAATCAAGATAATACTGCGTTTATATGATGCAGTGCCCTATGCACCTTTTACATTTTTATTTATACAGGTTAAAGAGGAAAATGAAAAATTCACTTTTGTTATGCATAAACACACCTGAATTTGAACTTCGTATTCAGAAGATCCAAAGAATGATCCATAAAGACCGAATCCAACAACGAATATTCTTTGGTCGACGATGAATCGGATTCGATCTGAACTTCCACTATAACCCCACCGAGACTCGGTGTGAATAAACCTGTTAATAAAAGTAGGTTAGTTAAAAGTCATGAATAAAATCAACATGGAATGTATAGTGCTGACAAGATAGAAATATAAATTATGTTTCATTTCCAAAAATACCTGTGAACAGTTTGCTCCTTCCCAGTCATGCAACATCTAGGCAAATCTAGGAAATCCACACTCGGTTTTGGATTGACAATATAGTACAAGAACAACTGCACGCACTCTCTATCCGATAGGATACCGCTTTGAGCGGGACCGGTCGCAAATTCTTCCACTGACATTAAAGGAAATCTGATTTTATTGAATGCCCTCCCGATAACGTATCTCTGGTTTGCAGAAGTAATCGGCAACTGACGACGTGCGCACTCTGCTTCCGACCAGCGTAACACAGCGCTAAATATCTTCGCTTCCCTGATTCGGAGAGTATCCCTAAAATCATTAAAATCGGAGTTATTAAAAATTAAGTTCATAGGACTTCCATGTTCTTATATTTTCATGGCTATTCCAATCTGTATAAGACCAGGAAATAAGTTTTATTTTTAGCAAAGCTGCAATCTTCGCAAACTAAACTTGGGAAGTGTAAAATGTTAAGCTAAGGTAAAAAATAGAGATGTCGCTTTCCTCAAAGGACAGAGGAATAGGACTTGAATAACTATTACATCGTACCTTTCTAGAACAGCATTCAATGTAGCTTGATCTATGTCAGTAAACCCATCTGCGTTGAAGGCATCAGCGGTGTTCTTGTCTATCATATCCAGACACAGTGCTGCCAATTGCGGTTCATCAAATAATTTAGCTTGAGTCAACAGAAGGAAAGCGTTGTCACTGCCGAGGTTACTCTTTAGGAAATCCACACAATGCTCTTCGAGTGCCGACACTGCGTATTTTTTGGCTGTATACAAAGTAGTCATTACAGTTTCAGGACCAATTTGCACTTCGTCCGTATATAAGAACTTCATAAGGTGTAAGAATGCAGCTGGTTCCACATCCGGTAATTCAATTTCATCCGATGTTGAGGCTAAAGTGCCATTAAACATTGCATCAAACACTGCACTTCCGACAGACAAGACAAACTTGTGAGCGGGAATGCGTTGTTGCTGGGTATCTTTGCCCACTATAAAATGGACATCGCATAAAATATCGCTGTTAAAAAGAAATGCCAGACGGTCCTTCAAAGTCGGTTTTGTCGCTTGCCAATTATAGGCGGGTTGTTCTTGAGAGTTAGACGGACGAGACTGCTCTTCCTGGTTTTCGCATCCACTCTCTGAAATTGAATCTTCTCGCTCCGATCCCGTCAGTGGCCTTCCTTGACGGTTAGAAGGTTGCATATTTTGGGGCGCATCATTGTGTATTTGGTTCCCCTCGGGTCGTAAATTCATCGCACAAGCTACCAATCTTCGAAAATCACCGTTTTTCGAAGGATTTGTCATAGTGGGTAGGATTTTTTTATTCTACCTTTTGTAAAGTGTGACTCGTATAGAAAATCTATCAAAACATTAAAACGATCCCATTTAACAAATTTAAGAAAACATAGTGATTATTTGTAGCATTAAAATGTAGTGAAAACACTCACCTAAATCAAGTAAAACACCCGCATCAAAATATTTAACTAAATGTCAAAAAATAATACAGATAGCAGTTTACGTCTTTTCACTGATAGAGAAAATTCCAGTGGCTCCCGTGTAGTTGCATTTGCCATAAAATAAGTAGGTAATGGATAAAGCTTTTTTTTCAAATAAAAATGACTACCCTCATTTTTGAAATATGAAAAATCTTATTCTATATAAATAATAGATAATCAGAAATTATGTAGGAAAGTAAACAATATGTTGAAATAAGAAAATATTAGGGAAAGAACGTATTAATAAATCATCCTGAAAAAGAAACGGTTTTTAGTATTTTAATTTTAAAGCTAATTCAAAGTGATGGCTAATAGGAGCGAGTGTTTTTGCCTACAATTTTTACTCATGAATTACTTGAAATTATAGTTACTTTAAATATAAAAAGTAAAACCACTCAAAAACAGGTATAAGCTATAAAACTTATTAAGTTGAAGCCTAAGTAAAGCCAAGTAAGGGGTGTTGCATAAGCCGTAGCTAGATTTTAAAGTCAATTGGACGTTAGGTTATTTAAAAATACCCAACGGACTAACAGAAGCTTATAATCGTATTAGTTAGTTACGTACTGCGTGTTGAGCAATAGTCTGTTTTGCACAATGTAGTGTATAATAGATTGTATTGATAAAGAAATGCTCAAGTATGATTAAATTATGCATATTCTTACGGTTAATGCGTTTTGATTTAAAAAAATATATATAATCACCCTTTACTGACTTTTTCCCTAATATTAGTGAACTAGGTAGGTAGGTGCACAAAAATGATGCTCTATGCTGTTATTGTTTATTGATAGAAAATAGAAATGAATTGTCTATTTGAAAATGGTTGCTTCTTTTCGAGCTGTTTAGCTGTTTTTCGGTGTGGAGCGCGAACGCGTGATTATTGCGTTTTTGTTTTGTACATTACTATATTTTCTTCGTTTCGAATAGAATTTAAGCGTTGATTCGCGACAGCTGATGTTGGTTGAATTTATTAACGGTACTTAATGAACATAATGAGTGTCGATGCTTACGGTCCCAGCTCGCAGACCCTCACGTTTCTGGAGACGGAGGAAGGGGACCTCATCGGAGCTGACACTCAAGGATCCGAGTTTGAGTTCACCGACTTTACTCTACCGTCTCAAAGCCAGACCCAGGCTTCGCAGCATGACCATGGCTCGCACGGTATCTCCAATCAGGTGAGCGCTGCGTCAAATATTGTACAAAGTAAATGACGTTGTCAATGATATTTTGCAGTGTACAATGTGCAATTAATTCGACGTAAAATGCATTTGGGTGACTAGTACTAGTGGCTGTGACTGTTAATTGTATTTATTTCACAATGTCATTCTCGTTTTGATGTATTAGACCTAAATCATCAACCCGCTATGTGTATAACCTTACATCTGCATTTAAAAAATTCCCCGTAATGTCATATTTTATTTTTTGCCTTGATGATTTTCTTCGAAATAAAGATAAGCTATCGTTTATCATTTAGATAGTGATAAATTGTTTACCATAAGCTTACAGTATTCCCCAGTAAATTACTATAATCATTATCTTTTAGATGCTTAATCTAACCTATATGAAAGATATCTTGTTGTATCCTATTTATCTAGCTCTCATCCCATTCATTTCTGTATTATCCCAATCAAAAGTATTAATATGAATGCATTTTTTTAAACAAAAATTATTGTATTATAAAATTTCACCACATATTGACCTTTGCTCTTATGTGAAAAATTCCATTGTATTGTAATTCTTGAATAAAACAGTAGGTTTATCTGCCATTAGATGGGACAAATAGAGTTAAATACAAGTTAAAATAATATTTTTTGCAAATGTGGCATACTCAAGAAACAATAATTAAAACCTTTGTGGTTTTAATTGACAATAACCGGAATTACAAATTCCTTATGAAATAATTTCAATGCAGCATTCTTGTCCCACCCAATGGTGGTAGAACCAAACAATATATTATCTAGTTCCTTCCCATCTTATTATGTGCTGTTGTGGTGTCTAATGTAATCTCCACGGTGGCAAAGTGATCGAATTTTAGATGCTTCATACTTCAGACACTAGTTACACTAATCCAGTATAGTATATTGATTCATTGAATGAAGTGTAAATATAATAATTTTTATCTTACCAGATGGACGACGTAAATAAATTATTTTTATTAATTAAATTTTTCACATAAATCTAAAGATGTATTCAGAAGAAGAAAAAATATTGTCGCTTTGTATAGAATATATACTATGTCACGATTTTGGTAAAAATGAGCTATAAATATCATTCGAAGTAGCAACTTTTTATCCACTGCTTAAAATATAAATGATGTCATATTTATTTTTATAAGAATTAAAGTGATTAAATAAATTATCCTTTGCAAACTTTTGCCTAATATTACCCTCATATCTTTTTAGTACCAGTGGTGAATTAAAAGAGTAATTAATTAAATGCTAAATTACATACAAAAAAAAATCTTTGTCTTTATGCTGCTTTTTGTTAAAATAATAAGTCCATTTAAAAAAGAAGCTATTGTAGATATAAGCAAAATATGTTTTTTTTTTTTTTTTAAATGTGTATATTTTTTTCTTGTCAATTTTCTCAATTTATTTACTAAATGACAGCTAGTATTTATTTTATGTGCACGTATCATGTTCAAAAAATTTATGTCAATTTTCAAAAAACTGTGCAAGAAATACCAAAAATAGTAATTTGACTCTTTTAAAAAAAAGACGATTTGAGTGTACAATTTCTTGTCGATCTTGGAGGTGTTCTAAGAATCTTAGTATGTATAGGCAATCAAAATTTGTGAAAAGAATTGTATGGGAAGTTAAATACTTGCAATTTTCCACACAAACTTACATGTAAACTTTTTGACAGTTTTGTGTAATATGCAAATATTGCTTAATTCTATTGAGCATTATTTTTATTTATCTGTATCTAAACAAAATTTGTAATCATATAGATTCTCAAATTGCTCATGTTGCTCAGTTGTAACATTTAATTTTTTATTAAAAATTGCAGCATTTTATTATTATACGTTCATGGGTAAAAACAACTTTAATAAACTTCCGGAAAATTTAAAATTTCTAAAAAATTATCAAACCTTTAAAAATTAATTTAAAATACATATAAGACTCACCCCAACCTAAACTCCATACCGACGAATATTTTTATTTATTTCTAATTTACTTTGTTTATAAAAAATTAATAATTGTAAAATGAACTCCCTCTCTAAACACAAGTATCTACTTTATTAAAGAGGTAGAAACGTTATATTTTAAATTTTTGTATATTTATCACCTATTATTTAAATATGTATTTTGTAAAAAAAAATATATCAATAATTTTTTTTTGTCATCTTAACCTTTTAACCGCGTTAACTTTGTTCCTGAGAGACGCCCGTGCGCGGCGGTATTTCGCCGTTTTTTAAATGATTACTTTTATCATGTATTTAGTTAAGAAATTATTTATTTTCCTCAACAAAAACGTTCAATGGGATTCATTGTGCCTTTTTGGTACTCTATAATACACTTGTGTCACATTATTCTTGAAATATATCGTAATATAAACAAATAAGATCGCGGATTATGGCGCCGACTAATTACCGACCTCAAGAAAAATCAGGGATCTGTTCTTTTTTTTTATCCTTGTGATGTTACAAATTATTAGTCAGATATTTCAACAGATGTCATAAGGCCAAGTATTGACTTATTATTTTATCCAAAGTTCCACACCATGAAAAAATCCCTTCAAGTTGAACTGAGGTTCGAAACTTGGCGCAAAGTAAAAACACATACGCTTATGTCAGCCGCGTATGGGGCATGTTTTGTTAAAACACATACGGTTATGCGAGCCGCGTGGATCCGGTTAAGGGTTGAAATAAAAATAAATAAATAATAAAACCTGTCACTGGTTTGGTTTCAGGTGAACGGGTTGGGCAAGTCTGTGGATATCAGTTCCAAGATAGTGAGTGCATCGCAGGCCCTAGCGGAACTGCAGTTTGAGGAGGAAGATGAAGTATTGTTCAATAGTCAGGAGCTCCCGGAGCATGCCTGCAAGTACTGTGGAATCCACGAGCCCAGCACCGTGGTCATGTGCAATGTCTGTAAGAAGTGGTGAGTGACAGCCTTTTATTATTATTATGCGAAGAGTGCCATGGAGAAGTTCAATAAAATTGTGAATTTTTACATCGCTTTTACTTAAACATTTTTCATGTACAAATCACTGGAAAGGATACAATTTTTATTTATTGTTTCGGCACTCACTTTGTGGTAAGACATGATTAAATTATAAATAAAACACTTATTTTTATTACTCAAGTGGTAAAAAAACACGTCTTTTATTTATAATTTGATAACTTTTAAATAAAATAAAAATCAACAAATCGCTAGAACTGACACTTTTCGATCTCAAATTTTTGGAGAAATAATATATTTACTTACCAATTCTATTTCTTAAGATTGACATTATTCATTACTCTTTTTTGGTTGTAGCTGTAATTTGCTCTATATGGGAGACATGAATTTGTTTTTTATGAAAAAGTTTTTCATTTAAAAAAGGTTAATTTTTTTTACTGTTATTTATGTTAAAATTGAAATTCACATTATTCAAATTAATGTTCTACTGTATTATTGAAGTTAAAAACGTCCCCAATATCTATGAAACCTTGCCATCTGCAAGTAACCACTTGACCTTGCGAACACAAAGGCTCAGTTATGTTATCTCTGCAGGTTCTGTAACGGGCGCGGCAGCACATCCGGCTCGCACATCATCAACCACTTGGTGCGTGCCAAGCACAAGGAGGTCACCCTCCACTGCGACGGGCCGCTAGGCGAGACCTTGCTAGAGTGCTACTCCTGCGGCGTGAGGAATGTCTTCGTCCTCGGCTTTATTCCCGCCAAGGCCGATTCCGTTGTGGTGCTGCTGTGTAGGTTTGTATAAATATGAACTTGACGTAATGGGGCCAGTGTGTTTTTGCAATTGGCAGTTTTGGTTAAGGACTAGTATACGATAAGTCGCAACTTGATTTTCTCTAAATCCATGTAACATTTTACGTAATTGATTTTTTTCTTAAAACACCATTTTTGTATTGAAAAAATGAGATTTTCTTTGAAATAATTATATGGTTTTGAAAAGAGTAAAGTTTTTTTTAAGCTCCTAATTCAAAGGTAAGTAGTTAATATTTAGTTATTAAAAAAAGAAAAAAATATATTCTACATACATATATTCTAAAAAACAAAAAGATATCCAAATTGCATTCTTTAAAAAAATAGGGTGTGGAAAGACGTGTTACTTCTCCGGCGGTCGGCCGCCGATTGAATTCTGTGTTTGCAAGTAAGGCCTTAAAGCCTTATTGCGGAATGTCAACACATATTTTGTAATGTGTTAATACATATCAGCTTTTGATTGTTTTTTTCTTTATAACTAAAGAACATTGGGATATATATGTGCAAATATATAAAAAGTAGAATTGAATCATATTCTGCAATCAGATATTGCAGCACTGGATATTATTTTAGATAAATGAATCGCAATTGAGCTTTATGTTTTTTTACTAAACTATTGAAAAAAACAGAAGTTATTTTGCCGCCATAGGTGAAATGTGGAGAACACAAAGTTTGGTTTTCAATAAAAAATTTACATTATTTCCGGTTAATGATTAATCACAAATGTCAATCACTTCAGTTGCTTTTGTAATACATAATGAATTGATTTCATAAAATATGGAAAACATTGATAATCCTGTTGATCATTACCGGGGAACTTTAGAGAACTTTAGAATAGTCTAGAACTGAAATCAACTATTGACACAGGTCATAAATCATGTTACAGAGACGTTGTGCTTATGTTACTAAATAATGTTGTTTATAATTAGATACAATTAATTTTTGCAGACAGCCGTGTGCTGCTCAAAGCTCCCTTAAAGATATGAACTGGGACCAGGAACAGTGGAAACCTTTGATAGGTAAGAAATTGTAGTTTTATCTTACAAATTGAATAAGTGGTGCTTCAAATGGAGTGATTGCCAATAAAACTATGTCCATAGAAGCGAAACACGGAATTGGCAAAAGAAGTATGAAAGAAGAGTGAACGCCGTTGAAATGCGTTCCCCCAGACGAATATGTGGAATATCGGTGTATGACAGAATTAAAAACAAAGATATTAAAAATGAATAGGGATATTAGAAAGGAATGTAAGACTGAACTAGGAATAATTGAAGAGATTGAGAAAAAGTTGATTTAGATGGTTTGGACATATGGTGCGAATGGATAACGAGAGCAAGTATATTTGGCAAATGTGAACGGGAGAACAGAACAAGGATGGGCAAAAAGGAATTGGCGTGGCCAGATCAATCAGAACCTTAAATCTGGTTGTGTCAAAAATCAACGTAACTGGATGGCATATATGACTAGATGTATGGGTCTCAAGGAAGCTAGGAATGTATGTCAGGACAAATGAGTGTAGCTTTCCATCCTCCCTGTCTACCCCCGCAGGAAACGCTATGATAGTAGTAGTAGTAGATTTACTCCATCACACATAAACCTAGTTTTATTTAAAATGCATTAAAAATTATCATAAAATAATATCTTTACGACTTTTTGGGCTTACTTGGAAACAATAGTATATGTGTGCTAAATTTATGAATTTTTAATTATTTTTTTTATGAACCGACTCATTTGTATTTATAATGTTGTCATTGACCTAGTTTCGTTTTATTATAAAATAATATAGAGATTCTTTATGAAGATGATGATTTATCAGATGATGGTTTTTGTAATCTAAGTATTCGAACCCTTATCCGCACCCCAATGGTGCATAGGGCACTGCATCATATAAACGCAGTGTTATCTTGATCGTTAACACATGAAGAAAAGGTGATCAGCGCTCCGCTTCAGGTACCAGTCCAGGGTAATATTGAATAAATATTAGAGTGAAAAATCACTTATATTTAATCTAAGTATAAGAATCCCTTGACACTGGGGACTCAATATTTAGCTCCTGAAGTTTAACACCTGCTCTCTCCCATGCCAGAACACCGAATATTAGCCCAATTTACCTTTATTCCATGGGTGATGTGACTAAGACTAATTCTACCGTGTTCTGAAATTCTTTACCACTTAACTAACCACATGATTTTGATGAAAACTTACTCCTGAAATTTGTTTTTTCGAAAATTAACACTTTTACCAACGCATACACCTCGTTGATGTCTTCAACTGTACGCAACTTAGGTTACTAAAAATAATCTATTATTTACGCTTCAAAATTTCACTACTCGATGGCAGGATGGAAATAACAACCTATATTGTTCAGATTTATACTAAAACAAATAGTGACCAACTTTTAATTATCTAACTGAGCAATTAAGACACTAAACTATAGTTCAGTGGTTTTTAACCGGTGCTCTGTGGACTTGTTGCAAGTGCTCCACGAAATTGTTAATACCACAATTTTATATTGGCTCATTTACTGTGTGATTTGAGATGCAAATATAATGACCAGATGGCAGCACCCTTGCAAAGTGAAGTGTGAGCGCTCACCTCAAGTGATTGAGTGGTCAAGTGTCAAATCGAGAATTGCTCGGGTACTAGTATTTCCACGCAGGGGATTCCCCTTACGTAATTGCGTTACTATTTTTTTTTTTAATATTTAATGGCGTTGCATATAAAATATGTTGCTTATGCCAATGTCAAGTTAATTAAATACTATTACTTCATTATAAAATATGATAGACTTATTATTAAACTATAAATCAATTCCGTTGAATTAAAAAAATTATCGTATTTTTTTAAAAATCTTTAGTTCTATCCTTCTGATCAAAAGTGCTCCCTGACTTCAAAAAGGTTCAGAACCACTGCTTGAAGCGATTCTAACGTCTAGGTATTATTCACATTTAAAAATCTTCATTACTCTATGATTATAATAGCTGTTTACAGTAAGTATAGTGGTAATGCACCACTATTTGATCAAATATTATGATTTTGAATTAATTTGACATTTAGCCGATCGTTGTTTCCTGCCGTGGCTGGTGAAGGTGCCTCTGGAGGCGGAGCAGGTGCGCGCCCGACAGGTCACCCCGCAGCAGATGGGGCGCCTCGAGGAGCTGTGGAGGGACAATGTGGACGCCACCTTCCAGGACTTGGAGAAGCCGGGGGTGGATGAAGAACCGCACCAGGTCTTGCTCAGGTTAGCCCTATCTTCATTTCACTGTCAACTACCGAATCTTAATTTCAGACGGATGTTTTTTACGCCTGCAAACCGCTGGCAACGGGTTTTGATAATTATGTACATAAAGTTTAGACCTTAACAAAGAGATTGGTATATGATATTTGTATAAAAATATTAAATAATTCCTTTTTTCTGACTTTAAAATGAGGCCGGCGCAGAATATAAAAATACTCTTCCCGTCCTTGAGCATCGATCGATAGAACAGGTAGAAATACCTTTCCCGTCCTAAATGTGTTAACTGGTCCATATAAAAGAAAATAATGATTTGTGATAATCAAGGTTTTTAGGATTTTTTTTTGCAAGGGCAGTCTTGATTCTTCATCTCTTTCAGTTATTTTATCTTATTCTTTTTTTTCATTCAAACCCTTACCTGCACCCAATGGTGCATAGGGCACTGCATCATATAAACGCAGTGTTATCTTGATTGTTAACACATGAAGGAAAGGTGTTCACTCTTCCACTTCAGGTACCAATCCAAGGGAATATTGAATAAATATTAGAGTGAAAAAGTCACTTATATTTATTTGACCCCCCTGGTAATCGAACCCGAGGCCTCCAGAACGATAGCCGAGCGTGCTGACCACTACACTACGGAGGCAGACATTTTATATTGACCTATTACTATCAGATTTTTTGGGATTACTATGTTAAAAATACCGCAATTTCAACATGAATAATTCAAAAGTAAAATGTGTCCGATAATTATGAACACCTGGACCATTGTTGAAATAAATCTTTTATTAGATTCGTTCGGCGAGACAAAAATTTGACTTTTAAAAGTGGTTAATAATGATGTTTAAGTTTTATTTTATAAATATGTAATTATTAAATTTTTCTTTACAGATATGAAGATGGTTTCCAATACCAGAATGTGTTTGGTCCGCTGGTGAAGTTGGAAGCGGACTACGACAAAAGGTTGAAGGAGTCCCAGACTCAAGAGAACATTGAAGTCCGCTGGGATGTGGGCCTCAATAAGAAGACAATTGCATATTTCACCCTGGCCAAGACAGACGGTGACATGAAGCTAATGCACGGAGACGAATTACGATTGAGGTGATTATTTAAAATATTAAATAACAATATGGAAAATGAGTAAAAACCAAATTTGTAAAATGAAATGTACACTTACATATAATACAGTTGATTTCTATGTAATTAACATGTTTTGGGATTTTCCGAATAATGGATCCATTTTATTTATACCCCCTAAAAAATTGATCCCTCTATCAGTTGATCTCTAAGACTAATTCTAGTCAATTTATACGTAATAAATTATTTTATAAAAAATATTTTTTGAATGGTAGAACTATTTTGTATAGAAATATATTCATGCATTATACATATACATGTTTGTATAAGATCAACTTGTTTAAGAATAGTCTTGATATTCGAGGTTTTGTTATTTGTAATTTTCTAATGTAAGATAACCTCCGCGAATACCGATGAACTGCTGTGACTTAAAAACAAAATTATGATCACATTCTCTGTAATTTTTGATCACATTCTTTAAAATTTATTCTCCCAATGATTTGTACACACTTAAATTGTTGTGAATAAGGCAACTGTCTAAATAAGTATAATAAAATTAAGTCATATCAGACATTTCATATACATACACAACTTTTAAAAATTCAAGTAATGTGGTTGTCAATCATGGGTAAAATGGTGAATGTCAGAGGGTGTATTGATTCATTACTTAAATCAGCTAATGATAGGTTGTAAGCCCTGTAAGTATCCAGACTTTTATATACATATCACACATCTTATATCAATTAAATCTTGATAAGATTGTGTTCAAATAGAATGACGAAAAGAAAGACAAAGAAAAAAAAAATCCCGGCTTACATATACATATAGAATTTCCATGAATTTTGGATGAAACAAGGTATAAATTTATTTTTACCATGTTTTTTTTTAAAGAAATGTTTGTGTTTTTATTATTTACAAAAATAATTACAATTTCACACTATTTCTGCGAGCCTAAGCAGCTCATTATTAGAAATAGGTATCAAATTGTGGTAGAGTGGGTTCGAACCAAGAAACTCTGACTCGAGAGTCCGCGACACTAACTACGGGACCACAACCCGACGTTTATCAATTTAATTTGTTTTAAAATGATATTTTAGGTATGTGGGAGAGCTCCACAAGCCATGGGCTGGTGTGGGTCATGTGATCAAAGTGCCTGACAACTTTGGGGATGATATTGGACTGGAACTGAAGAGCAACAGTGGCGCCCCCAGCGACTGTACCAACAACTTTGTGGTGGACTTCATCTGGAAGAGTACTTCTTTTGATAGGTAACTTGCTATTTTATCTCGACTATTCGTCTACGGTCAAGATGGAGAAAACGTTCACCATATGAAGAAATAAGAGAATGTTTAAAATCAAATGTAGCCATGTGATAGAACATTTTTAATAATCATCATCATGATTATTAAAAATCATTGTACAATTTTTGTGTTTGACAGTAAAATATTAATTTTCATTCATTCAAATCCTTATCCGCACCCAATGGTGCATAGGGCACTGCATCATACAAACGCAGTGTTATCTTGATCGTTAACACATGAAGGAAAGGTGATCAGCCCTCCGCTTCTGGTACCAGTCCAGGGTAATATGGAATAAATATTACTGTGAAAAAATCACTTATATTTTATTTGACCCCCCTGGGAATCGAACCTGGGACCTCCAGAACGGTAGCCGAGCGTGCTGACCATTACACTACGGAGGCGGACTATTAATATTATTAATAGTCACGCATAATAATTCAATTTTAACTAAACAATTTGTTTTAAATGTATCCTTGTCCTGTCATTTGATAGTTAACTAACGGTCAGTTGACGAGATGTCGTCAAATAATATAATGCAATAATTCATTGAATAAAAAAATAGATTCTTTTTAAGCCTCCACTCGTTTAAGAGTGATTTAAAAAAATTTTAAAAAAAATTCCAAGATACTTTTATATTGCCATAATATTGTAAATTTTATATAATTTTTTTCACATTGATTTTTCCAATTATTTTTGCAATTTATTATTATTTTTAACCGATCACTAACCCATAGCTTGCGTTCCTGTTTTTAACTATTTTTTTTTCAAAATAATTAATTGTACACAATACATTTTTAAGGAAATAAGTATTTTATCAATTCAGGAAAGAAATTATTATTGTAATATATTAATTATTTGAAATATCAGGATGCAATTGGCGCTGCGCAAGTTTGCAGTGGACGACGCGTCTGTGTCGGGATATATCTACCGGCGCCTCCTGGGACACGAAGTGGAGGAAGTTCTGTTCCGTTGTCAGCTTCCCAAACACTTCAGTGCGCCCAATCTGCCAGACTTGAATAGATCGCAGGTAAGAACATAATAATATAATGTAAGCTCTCTCTGAAAGTTCCCGCCACATAGCTGGGCATATATAAAATATATAATTCCCTTAATATTTAGGTCCGTTATAGAAACTCTCGGTTTCCATTCGGACCGATCTATTAAAAAAAATAATGAAAAAATAATAATTAAATATATTTTTATCTTCTTCTTCAAACCCTCATCGCACCTGATGGTGCATAGGGCACTGCATCATATAAACGCAGAGTTATCTGGGTCGTGAATTCATGAAGAAAGGGTGATCAGCCCTCTGCTTCTGGTAATATTGTCCGTAATATACCAGTCCAGGGTAAAATTGAATAAATTTTAGAGTGAAAAAAATCACTTATATTTATTTGGACACCCCTCCCCTGGGAATCGAACCCGGGACTTTCAGTACGGTTGCCGAGTGTGCTGACCATAACACTACGGAGGCGGACCTGCTCTCTATATCTACCCCCAAACCCAATTATAAGCTCCGTGTGAAGCTGGTTCTATCCTCATTGGCAAGTATGTATGCTAGGTGTATGCGGTGAAGCACGCCCTCCAGAGGCCACTGTCGCTGATCCAGGGCCCCCCGGGGACTGGCAAGACGGTGACTTCGGCCACCATCGTGTTCCAGCTGGTGCGCCAGGGCGGGGGGCCCGTGCTCGTGTGCGCCCCCTCCAATACGGCGGTGGACCAGCTCACCGAGAAGATCCACAAAACTGGCTTGAAGGTAAATTTTTTTGCAACATTTTGAGTTTACCTAAATACTCATTGCAAAACAATACAATGTTATTTTTTTTAAACCATTGTTTTGCAATTGATAAAAACGCAGTCAAATACTGTCTATAAACTTTTGTTTTCAAGAAAAAATCGGCTGAGTAGGGCCATGGATAGTATCCATACTCTCATAAAGATATCCACCCGCCTTATGCATACATTATTTAATTTTATTTCCATTTGAAATACGATTTTCTTATCTTTGAATTTTTTATGTATCTGCAGTGCTATCTAAAACAGATACGTGTCCTCTAATAAAAAGCCATGGTGTAGTTAACATACTAAAGATGGAAAAGGTATTTCTACCCGTTCGGTCGATTGATGCTTACAGACGGGAAAGCTATTTTTACCTTCTGCGCTAGCCTCATTTCAATGTCAGAAAATAAGGAATTATTTAATGTTTTAATATGAATATTATGTAATAATCTCTCTGTTGAGGTCTAAACTATATGTACACAATTATCAAATTCCGTCGCCAGGGTGGCGTAAAAAACACCCATCCGAAATGTGTTAAGAAGAAGTTTGTTTACGAAACTAGCATCATGTTTGATTCCTTTTCATTTCATCGTTTTCGGTTGGTCCAGGTGTTTGGGATGTACTTCTCATATTCTATTTCCATATTCTTTATTTCCAACGGCTATCTGTAAACGCTCGGTACATATTTTTTTTACAATCCATTGAGGAATTGAAATACGAAGTGAAGTGCCATTTGTGGAGAATTTTGTCGTGTTGCGCAGGTGGTGCGGCTGTGTGCCAAGTCCCGCGAGGCCATGGAGTCCAACGTGGCCTTCCTGGCTCTGCACCGGCAGGCTAGGGCGCTGGAGCCCGGGGAGCTCCGCAAGCTGCAGCAGCTCAAGGAGGAGGCCGGGGAGCTGGCTGCCGGAGATGAGCGCAGGTATGTTTAGTATACCGCTCCATGTCTGCGTCCTTACTGGCTTTTGTAATACAATGGATGATACAGTAAAAGCTCGTCAACTTGAATTTGAAAAATATTTTAATTTAAATCAGCAAACATTTTTTTTTCTTTGAAAAATCACTTATTTTTTGTCAACAAACTAACATTAATTATATAATTTTTTTCCATATTTTTTAAAAATTTTGGTTGAAGTAGTTAAAAATTATAGGTTCTAAATTTTTTTTAAATCTGCCTCCATAGTGGTTAGCGTGTTTAGCTACCGTACTGGAGGTCCTGGGTCCGATTCCCAGAGGCGTTTGAAATAAATATTAGTGATTTTACAATATAATATTTATTAAATATTACCATGGACTGGTCCTTGAAGCGCAGGAGCGATCACCTTGCCTTCATGTAAGTAATGATCAATATAACACTGCTTCAATATGATGCAGTGTCCCTATGCACCATTGAGTGCGGGTAAGGGTTAGAAGAAGAAATTTAAAAAACAAAATTTTTATTATAATTTTATTTAAAAATTATCGAGCAATAAAATTAATGTTACGTATTTATAATAAATCTTTTGGTAACATAGGTACCGTGCTCTGCGGCGAGCAGCAGAAAGGCGCCTCTTGGAGGCTGCGGACGTGGTGTGCTGCACCTGTGTGGGGGCGGGAGACCCCCGCCTCGCCCGTCTGCGTTTCCACTCTATACTTATAGACGAAGGTAAATATCTATTCTGTCTCCTGCAAATATGGACAAGTAGGGCAGAGTCATTAACAGGTTGGATTGTGTCGCAGGCATGCAGTCTACGGAACCGGAGTGCATGGTGCCCGTGGTGCTGGGAGCCCGACAACTCATCCTTGTGGGAGATCACTGCCAACTGGGCCCCGTGGTGATGTGCAAGAAGGCGGCCAAGGCTGGACTCTCCCAGAGCTTGTTTGAGCGCCTCGTCGTGCTGGGAATCAAGCCTTTCCGTCTCGAAGTGCAGTACCGCATGCATCCTGAGCTGTCTCGCTTCCCTTCCAACTTCTTCTACGAGGGGTCTCTGCAGAATGGAGTCAGCTCCGACGAGAGAAAGCTGCATAAAATTGACTTCCCGTGGCCGATCCCCGAGAAGCCCATGTTCTTCTATGTCACCCAGGGACAAGAGGAGATAGCCGGAAGCGGGACGTCGTATCTCAACAGGACCGAGGCCGCTAACGTGGAGAAGATCACCACTCGCTTCCTGAAGGCGGGAGTCAAACCCGAACAGATCGGAATTATCACTCCCTACGAGGGTCAGAGGGCCTATCTAGTGCAGCACATGCAATACCAAGGCAGCCTGCATTCTAAGTTGTACCAAGAGATAGAAGTGGCCAGCGTGGACGCTTTCCAGGGTCGCGAGAAGGACATCATCATCATGTCGTGCGTCCGCTCCAATGAACATCAAGGAATAGGTTTCCTCAATGATCCTCGACGGTTGAATGTCGCTCTAACTCGAGCCAAGTACGGAATTATAATAGTAGGCAATCCTAAAGTATTATCCAAACAGCCATTGTGGAATCATCTATTGAGTTTTTACAAGGAGCAGAAGGTGCTGGTCGAGGGCCCGCTGACCAATCTGAAGGAATCAATGATCCAGTTCGCCAAGCCCAAGAAGCTGATAAATGCGGCCAACCCGGGCTCCCATTTCATGTCCACGTCCACATACGACGCGCGTGAAGCCATGGCCCCGGGCGGCGCGTACTGCCGCGCGGCCCCGCGGCGCCCGCACGACCCCCTGGCCTACATCGGGCCGGAGCGCGCGCAGGCCGCGCTGCACGCGCCCGCCGTGCCCGTAGCCATGTTCATGAACATGGCGCACGTGCCGCCGCGCTTCTGCCAGCAGCAGCAGCGCCGCCGCCGCGCGCCGCTCGCGCCGCGCCCGCTGTCGCAGGAGCCGCTCTCGCAGGCCGGCCCGGGCCTCTCGCTCTCGCAGGGCCTCAGCCAGCCCGACCTGAGCCAGGAGTCGGTCATGCTGGAGTACCAGTCGCAGGCGGAGGGGCTGCTGTCGCAGGACTCGACGTACCAGGGCACCTACCACCCGGCGCGCTACTCGCAGCCCTACTGAGCCGCCGGCCCGACGGAGCTCCCCACCCGCGCCCCGCTCTGCGTCGGATCACCTCCGGTTTAGTTTGCGCCCGCCCTTCTGCCGTAGCGGAGAGTGTCCCGGAATTGCGGACGCGGAGAGGAGGCGGTGAACTGTTGGCGTCGCACTCGACGGAGCCTAGTCGACTGTAGTACCGAAGGAGACCAGATGCAGTCGCACCGTACCCATTCAATCAGAATCGCTATTACGTGACGCGCGATCACATCCTAGTACTCGAAACTATTACGACGCTCGTAGATTTATGCTACGTTCGAGTTAATTACGAGATGCAATTTATTTTATTTATTATACCGTATACAAAATCTATTAAATTAATTGGTTGTATGCATAAAAGTATATTTTTGTTAAAAATTGAGGTGAAAGTATTTACTTCCAGAAGAATGTTATATTTTCTCTAAAAGGTCGGTAACGTTAGATAATTTTAGTGTTCATAAAGTCACTCAATATTGCATTATCTCTCTATGATGTGTTCAAGATCCATTTCATGCTTATTTTTTATTTCTTCGTATAATTTATTTTATGAAATAATTAAAATTGTCTCATTGAAATAGCACAAATTATCACTTCAAAAGCATGGTTTCTTATTTAGTACGCTCACTTCCAAAACAGAATAGTTACAGATGCGGTTTAGTTGATCATGGTTACAAAAGCATCATAGTCTCTTGTTTACAAAGGAATATGATATATATATATATGTTGTTATTATAAAAATTTCAGAGTAAAATAAATCAAACTTCTGAAATAATAAAAATGTCTATTATTTATCATTCCTACGGGGAAGCGGTGTGATGGTAAGCAAGTTCATTTTTTAAATTATGATCTAAATAAATTAAATATTTTAAAATCCATTTTTAATTAATGTTTTACTTAGTAAATACCACTATTTCTTAAAATCTACTGTGACACGTGTTTCGATGCATTCTGCATCATTTTCAAATACGAAAATGATGCGGAATGCATCGAAACATGTGTCACAGTAGATTTTAAGAAAAAGTAGTATTTACTAAGTAAAACATTAATTAAAAATGGATAGATTTTACCACAAAGTGACTGCCGAACAATAAATGAAATTTTAAAATCTAATGAGGAATTCAAATCAAAATGGCATCAAAACCCTGTTCAAAGATCAAAGTGAATTAAAAATTTAAGCAAGTGTAGTTTGGTCTATTATAGAGTAGTGGTGATAGCACCACTTATATATAACCACTAGTATAGCTATACTTTTATACACATCTCAAGTTGTTTCATATGTCAAAAAATATTGTTGCATTTACAATTTAACAACCATTAGACTGATCCATTTTCTATTTACTTTTGGAATATGGAATAAAAATTTACTGAGTATTGTCGTATACGAAAACTCCCCACCATTCCTTTGAAATGTCATGAGCTGTCTGAAAGAAGTACATCAAAAACTGATCTAAAATACAACCAAGCATTGTAATTTTAAGTTACAAGGCTAAGTTGTATTTTATGCTGCGAAACTTGAGTGAATATTTAATATTCACTCAGGTTTCTGATGGGACTAGTCACTTGATCTCATTTAGGGTTTTCATGTTACCAGATTTGAAAATAGGCGGATAATATTATTTTAGCTTGCTTACAATTAAAACAGGTGTATTTTGAAATTTTATATATTTTTTCAAATGTATTACATTTTTTTACACTTGTACACAAAAAAATATATAAAGAAAATCAGTTTGTTAGATCCAACTGGCGGTAAAAAGCTAACGAATTTCAATTTATGGAGATTATTAGTATTTGAACTCTTCAGTTTGATAAATTCACACAACCCTTCTTGTGGTAATAAGTTGTCATTCTTGAAAAAATTTTAAATGATTTGATATTTTTAAATTAAAATATAAGAAAAAATTATAAATATGTTTTTAATGAGTATTACAAATGAAGTCTTTTTCAAGTATTGAATTTTTACTATGAGTATTATTATAAATGAATTCTTTCTACAAAAATTTAATAAAAGACCTTTTCATACATTGCTGACTGAATTGAAATATTTACGAGTTAAAAACTGATTCCTAAGGAAAAAATGGTTTTAGTCCGGTGTATTTGATTTAAGAGCACATAAGTGCTCTCAGCACATTAAGATAAATACTAGATTGAGATGAATACTTTAAAGGTGAGATATAAAAACATTGAAGTATTAGTAGCCCTTAATTTTATTACATAGTTTAGAAGTTATGTATCTATTTCCAAATTATCGATGAACCATACAAAAAAATGTTAATAAAATCGGATACAACTGTTAACCTCATCGCCACACTCCGACACAAATTATATACATAATATCATTACCCGTGTTTCAAGAGATAATTCAATTCTTAAAAATACTTAACACTTCATTTTCAGTGATAATTTTTAATAACGCAATAGCTTTGTATCAAAAATGTATTAATACTAATGTGATTTAGATATTCATGAACACCAATATTGCAATTTGTAAGTTTTTTTTGGTTTTGTTATTTTTTTGTTGTTTTTTGTTATTTTTTATATTGATTTATTTATTATTGTTATTTATTTATGAAATAGCTAATTTACAGAAAAATAAGATTAAAAAATTTTAAAACATGCACAGTAAACAAAATATACAGAGAAACATTTAATTTATAAAAGTAAACACTTTTCACAAAAGCAAGAAAAACATCAAAATGGAGATATAATTTATTTTATAAATATTGCATACCAAAATATTTGTTTGATTTAAAAAAAGATAATGCAGTAAAAAATGTTTTTAATAAGTTTTTATGCAACATTTTACTAAAGTAACCGTAACCCTTAACAATTGTCACGATTTTTAGGTTCCCAAACTGATCTGATATTGGCAGTGTGAAAATAATTATTTGATAATCTTCTGGTCTACTTATACATAATTTAATTCTATACACGCAGGCAATTTTTATTTGGACAACTGAAATGTGACGAAGAAATATGTTTACAACTTATATCAATCATATTTATTGCTAAATGAATATAGTTAACTAGCGTTTTTGCGTGAAATTGCACTAAACTTATCCTCTTAAGTAACAAGTACAATAACATATTGGCAGGATGACCACATTTGCTGATCCGTGGTTGAACAAATATGTATATATTAATATAGACAAAAGATTTCAAATATGAAATAAACTAAACTCTTACTTTATAAATCTATAATTACGCAACAATATTAAATTCTCTTAAGACACGTACATTCTATAGATTAGTTATATCTATCTATTTATTGCGGGTCAGACTGAATCTTTCCATTGAAGGAATACAATTTTCAATAATAAATTAAATATCAAATAAAACAATACTAAATATAAAGTAAAACATATGAAAATCTATATACATACATATCCAGAACTAATCTCAGTCAAGTCACCCACAAACGTCATCACACTCATTAGAATAAGTGTTTCCTCCGATTTTACATAATTCTGAAGCATAATTGTGCCCTTTTAAAGTGTGCAAAACGAATACAAACATGAAATGTCAATAGTAAAAATAAACTCGGATGACTTTACCCTAAACATCACATGATAGCTCCGAGGCCTAATGCGCAAACTCAATTCCCTAGCATCAATAGTGTATATAACAATTATTATATCAGGCACATACATGATTTAGTTTTAGCATTAATTTAAACATATTTGCAATATATAAATCACAAGACACATTTCTTTAGTATACCATCAACTAGATAGCAGTTTTGTGCCTTTCCCGTGGCATATGAGTCTTTTAGACACTGCATTTGCTTTGCATTAAAACGATGTAAATGTTTGTACTGAAATACCATACTAGTGGTCGTCAAGGAATTACAGTCCGCGTTAAACATATTTAGCAAAGCTTCGATTCACCGAACTTCCCTCTTTCAAGTACGTGCAAAGTTCAGGAAGATGACTTTAAAAAAATAATAATATTAAAAATACAGTCAAAAATCACAGCCTCTTGTATAATATATTTTCTTTCTAAATATGTATTTATGAGATCCAGACTTAATATCAGATACGACTAATATTGGTAATTATTTTGCGCTTACTTATATAGAAAGGAGAATATTATTTAAGACTAGCGACTACTGTATGTATATCGGTATGGCTCCGGTAGAGAATTGTGCACTGGAACGGAGATAATATCACGTCGCTTGTATTATAGGTAATTATTGCCTCGGGTACATTACAATAGTATACAGCTATACATTACAAGTAAAGGATGAACATTCAAGGCGGAAGCAGAGCTGTGATGGTCAAACACTTGTCTAGTGCTCTGCAACTCTTCTCAAACACCTTCAGGATGTGTGTGAATACGTCGGGATCGTAAACTGACCGTGCCGTGTTGCTGAGGTCGAAGGGTTCTGGGAGGGAAAGAAACATTGATTGAATCGTTTCTCAATAGCGACAAGTTACTCAGATTTCAATAAGGGACAACAACCGCTTATTCAATTCCAAAGATTTAAACACACTCAAAATATTCTAAAAGCGAATTGCAATTACATGTCCGAATGTATTTTGGTTGCTCAAATAATTAAAAAACTTTTTTTTTAGTTTTGTAGATTATCTTTTTTTTTCAAACCCTTACCTGCACCCGATGGTGCAAAGGACACTGTATCATAAAAACGCAGTGTTATCTTGACCGAGGAAAGGTGATCAGCCCTTCGCTTCAGGTCCAAGGTAATATTGAATAAATATTAGAGTGAAAAAATCACTTATATTTATTTGATCCCCCCTGGGAATCGAATCCGGGACCTCCAACACGGTAGGCGAGCATGCTGACCATTACACTACAGAGGCGGAATTCTTATAATTTTTTACACACAAAATATTTTATGTATGTAAAGTGAGACATACCTTCAACACAAAGAAGTTTCCACTGATGTGGTTCATTATGGCGAGTGGCCCTACA
Organism: Brachycentrus maculatus; assembly: GCF_059751285.1. Classification (NCBI taxonomy): domain Eukaryota; kingdom Metazoa; phylum Arthropoda; class Insecta; order Trichoptera; family Brachycentridae; genus Brachycentrus; species Brachycentrus maculatus. The sequence goes on from NW_028280781.1 coordinate 572,546, forward strand.
CTCATTTACACTGATGCAGCCCCCAGTTCGCACAGATATGGTGTATTGGCTATACCTGAAATAAATATATAAATTAACATACTTTTAGACATACAACTTGGCCGTGAGCCCTAAACAAAAAGTTATGTTAAACAAAGGGAATTAGAATTACAAAACTAAAAATCCATATCAAGTACAGAAAAAGGAAATAAATACACTAATATAACGAAATGATAAAATAAAAGTGTAAAAAATATTTATTTTTATTTTTATTTGTATACATTTATTTAAATCACAATTTATACATATTTAGAACTTTTTTTTTATGCAGAGACCCACCAAGCCACCTTGTGTCTTGTCGGTGGATAATATAGACACAAAAAAGAGAAAAAAAATAAGAATATAAACATTTTACAATTTTCATAAAATTAACTCTTGATCATTTACCCATTCCTTTATTTTGCCTTTGTTCCATATTTTATTTTGACCTCTAACATCCGTCGGCAACAAATTAAAAATGTTCGGAACGATATATTGCAGTGTTTGACTCCCATATTTATTGTTAATTCTTGTTAAATCTGGCATTATTTTTCAGCAAGTGTTGAAAAGAGGAAAGCCTTGAAATGTAATAATTTTTCTCATGCATGTTGTTTAATGTGAACAAAATTACTATAGACCGAGTACTTAGTATAGACTATAAAATGTTTTTTATAAGAGGGGTCTGTGCAGTGCAACCTTAATATATTTGTAATATCAGTGGTTGGCAAACTTATTAGTTAAATAGCCAAATAAACACAATACAATTTTAAAAAATCTTTAAGAGCCAAATCTATTTGCAATTATAGTACACCTTAATTATAATCTAAGACCTTTTTTGAATTGCGGGAACACTCAATAAAACTTGATTTCACACTCAAAAAGGACTTTATTCATTGATGAAAAAAATCTTTTGGAAGTAAGGTAAAGCAACACTACTTATTGCGAATAATATCTATTGTAGTACATTGTTATTATTAGCACATTTTCAGGTCCTTGTCAATAAGACGATTTCTCAGTTTGCTTTTAATAAGGTTCATTCATGCTCCAAAAATATTGTTCACATGAATACAGAGTCGATGAGCCTTTCCGTGGATATTTGTGCCCGGGCTGCACGTAAATAAAAAAAGCCGAATGCGGGTCCCGAGCCACACTTTGCTGACCTATGGCCTATATGTATGTATTAGGGCAGAGAAATTTAGGATTCATTAGTTGTAGGTACTTACTTAAAATGTGTGTAGTACTCTAAAAACCCGTACAGCAGTTCTCCTAGGGGCTGCTTATTCTTGGAGACATAAGAAGGCATCTGGTCAAACATTTCAATGTTATGAATGTCCTGTTCTGGATCAAACTTGTTTGGGAATTCCGCTTGAAGGCACGGCAACACAGGGGGCGAGACACCATCTGCAGAATACAAATGTCATTGTATTTTTTCTAAAGTTTAAACAATCAGGCCTGTGATGAAAGTCAACTGGCTGGCATAAAAAAATGTGTCATGAGGTGTTTAATAGCCTGGAAAATTGATTATCAACTGGCCTAAACCAGAACTGGTTTTTTTGACTGCCCAATCTTGACATAAAAAATACAGTGATCTATTGAATATTTGCTCATTGACATATCGCTCACTCCTTTCAACGTCATATATCAAAAAACTTTTTTTTTTTTTTTGAGTTTTCATGAGACCGTTTTTAAAGTTTAAGAATATAATGAAATGTATTAAAAGTAAATATCAAGCTACTTATTGAACTTTTTATTGTGCAACACATCCTTATAGGTTTTCCTGAAGGTTTTTTCTCCATTTGAAAAATATTTAGTTTAGTTAAAAAAATAATTAAACGATACCTTTTCTTCAAAATGCAAAAACAACACTTTCTGCCCTGTAGCGGGTAAATATTAAGTTAAAAAAATGCCGCTTTTGCTGGGATATAGTACATTTTTTGGGAATTCCGAAAACATGCACAAAATTGCTGAACATGCTGAAAATTGACAATTTTTGATTTATGACGTTCTTGAAAGGAGTGAGCGATATGAAAACACACCTCAAAGAGCTTTCTTTAATTTAGTTGTCTGCATAATTGTGACTGCAAAATTAATTTTAAGATTGTAAATGAAGAGGAAAAGGAGAAAAGCAGGGCACTCAAGGACATACTCGTAAAGATCTCTAGAGGACGTATTACATACTCACATTGTAAGTAGTGTAGAACCATAAGGACCAATGAAAAGCTAGAAATAGTTTTATTTTTTGGGTCGTTGATGTGATTATGTTGTGCCCAGAGTTTGATAATCAGCACAAGGGGTCGTACACGCCAATCTACTGCAAAAGGCAAATCAATTATAAAACAAATACCACAATATAATATAACTTTTTATCTCTTATATTCTAGAATTAGCATTCAGTATCTTATATCACTTTCTCAATTTTATCTGCCACAAATGTAATAAATACTCAAAATTACCATTTAATTGACGTTTTACTATTTATAAATTAAATTGAATTCGGTTATTAATTATGAAAGATGTATGTATCTACATAAAACAGGGTGCTAAATATAATACTCACACTGTGAATAACAATAGAGTAGATGTGTGTTACGTATTCCCACTACATTATTACAGTTCAGGTCTATTTCTATGGAGAAATAAATATCGCGGAATTTCAATATTGGAACTTTAGCCTTTATCAGCTCAGCATGCGTGAATATGTCTGAAAGGGAAAAATCTATTTGAAATAAATTGTAAGGTTCTATTCAATTTGTTATATAATGGAGCCCCTTTTTGGAAAAATTCACTGCATTTATTTTTAAATATTTAATTAAAATATTACAGTATTACGGGTCAGTTAAAAAAAAATTCCATAACTTTATTGCTTAGGATATTTCATTTGTGCTAGTGAAAGATATGCGAATGAAAGAGAGTACCCCTGAAAGTGAATGACAGAACGATGGTAGGTTGAGGGAATTACATTGATCATGTCCGTTAACAAAGAAGATTGTTACTAATACTTATAATTTGTCCACCCTGGGCTACCATACTGGACGTCCCGGGTTCAATTCCCAGGGGGGGTTCAAATAAATATGAGTGATTTTTCACTACAATATTTATTCAATATTACCCTGGACTGGCTACTGAAGTGAAGGGCTGATCACCTTTCCTTCATGTGTTAATTATCAAGATAACACTGCGTTTATATGATGCAGTGCCCTATGCACCATCGGGTGCGGATATATATATATATATATATATATATATATATATATATATATATATATATATATATATATATGAATGTAGAGGATTCATTGCATTAGAGAAATTGGTGATAATTAAGGAAAATACAAACTTGAACTTCTGATATAGTCTAGCACAATATCTAGATGATGAAGCGCATTGGTTCTGTTGTCCGGCGAGTCCTTGGATCTCACTAGCAGGCAGAGATCCATATCCGAGAAGTTGGAGCCAAATCCCGATACTGTGGATCCGACTAGATACAGGCTGTACTTCGGATGACGGGACTGCTTGACAAATAAATCAATTCGATAAAAATCAGCTTATACGGATTGCTTTCAGCAAATTGGTACAAAATATTGTATACCTTGATCGCAACATACAAACATCGCCATAGAGTCATTTTATCTTTGAAAGTGTCTTCTGTTTGTTGAGAATGCATGAATTTATTCCACACTTCTGATGATAATGTGTCCCACTTTGAACCTGCAAAATAAAAGGAATTGGTTAAAAACAAAATATTATTTTGAATGATTCAATTTGATGCACTCAATTTCATGTCGTCATTATCGAATTGGAATGATTTTGATTGAAATTGGAATAATTAGCGGTATTTCCCAACTTCCCAACCTATTTCCCAACCTATTTTCCACACTTCAAACATAAATATATATTCATACATTGCTCACTCCTTTCAACAACATCTATTAAAAATTGTCAATTTTCAGTTGTGTATGTTTTCGGAATGCCCATAAAATGTACTATATCCCAGCAAAAGCAGTATATATTTAACTTAATATTTACCCGCTACAGGGCAGAAAGTTTTGTTTTAGCATTTTGAAGAAAAGGTAGGTGTTTAATTATTTTTTTTAAATATACAAAATATTTTTCAAATGGAGAAAAAACTTTCAGGTTTTACCTAAAAAGATCTGTTGCACAGTAAAAAGTTCAATAAGCGGCTTGATATTTATTTTTAATACATTTTATTATATTTTTAAACTTTAAAAACGATCTCCTGAAAAATCAAGTTTTTTGATATATGACGTTGTTGAAAGAAGTGAGCGATATGTATTTAGTTTCCAATTTAACAGCATTATCCCTAAAATAATTAATTTACAACATATATTTTTTATTTACATGCAGTTGTGCACTATTATTAAAAAAAAACTTTTTGAACACATTTTGATTGACAGTTTACTCCAAAAAATAAATAAAAAACTTAAGCATGCAGTGCAGCAAAAAATATTTTTTCCTAGTATGCACACAAGTAATTTTATTTAATGTTATTGACATTTTCTATGCTACAAATTTTCTATTTAATAAACTATTTAGACCGGGTTCATATCATAATACGTAAATTCGACTTTGCGTGAAAGTAGAAGAATACAATTTGCAGATAACTTGGTCTAAAAAATCAGGATAAGACCAAACTGATGGTGATTGACAGATTTGAAACTCTGACGAGAAATGATATCCCAAGTAAAGACGACTGTTAAAAAGATCGACTTTCTGGGATTATCAATCAGCGACTTGGGAGGATGCAACATAGAAATAAGGAGGAAGAGTCATGGCAAAAGATACCAAGAGTAAGTGTGGAATGACTATGGTATAATAAAGACAACATAAAGTAGACTTGTGACAGCTCACGTATTTCCAATCATCCTATATGGTGTAAAATCGTGGACCCTCCAAGTCACTGAAAAAAAAAGATTGATGCATTTGAAATGTGGTGCTGGCAAGGCATGTTGCAAATCGCATGGACGGCTAAGAGAACAAATGTGTCTGTTTGGGAAGATTTGGATATACAAGTTTGGCTTTTTGCTATTAGTATCTGGCAAATCAATACTCCAATATTCAGTGTTTGCGAATACGTCATTCGCACCACTGAAGATGTTAATTAGGAGAGACTCGTGATAGTTGGAAAGTAGAGGGTAAAAGGAAAAGAGGTAGAATGCCAAGGTACTGGAGAAATCATTTAGTGGATCTGACTTCCTTTATTCTTTCATTCATGGCTCAGGATAAGTGAGATTGAAAAGAGATGACTAGGTATCCCTTAACTGAGAAAAAGAATCATTTAATATTCCAGTTTATAACATTTTGTCAAAAAGGGATCAATATCATTACATACTGCTTGCGGTTTGAGAAAAACTCGAGTAAAAAATGAAATCACCTGTTACGAGATTCCTAGGGGAATTTTTGACCTGAATGAGATGGCTTTTCATGAGGTATCTGTCAGGGGCTATAGTGAAGTGGTGGTACAGTGCGGGGGGAGGAGGCCGATGGCCACGGAAGGAAGCCCGAGTGCCGTCAAATCGCCGCTTGTTGTGGAAGAATATTGAATCTGGATGGACGGGCTGCACAACCTCGAAGTGTGGGAACCGTGGGCCATACTGGTTATGGTGTAGTCGCAATGGATCATCATATGGACATCTCATTCCTGTAAAATAGAAATCGGAAAGAATATCAATGCTGCAAGAAAACCTTACAAATTTAATTAAAAATCTAATCTACTCATATCAAATATTTCAACAATCTTCATGGATGAGTAGGATCCATGGGCAGTTTTGATAAATGTTTAATAAATATTTTTTATAAGGTTGCACACGTTTGCGAATGAATATAATGATTTTGTAACATTTATTCACCGTATTTTTAAATATTTTAAAAATCTTCCTTTAAGAGTTTATCAATTTATAAAATAATATAAAACAATGTTTTCCTAAACATTTATAAAATAATATTAAATCAATCAGTAAACATGCTTGCCTAATCAAAATCAAATTCCAACCAGATAGTATTCAAATACATTTGTAACAGTTAATTGTAAAATATTGAAATACAGGTTTGTAGTAAAAAAAAAAATTAAGCATTAGGACGCACAAAACAAAAACATATTTAGAAAAAATACTTTGAAACCTTCCTTTTTTTATTAAGAGGTATTTTTGAAACCCTTTTTTTATTACTGAATATGAAAGCTTATGAAAATGACAAACCTAATTTACATACCTTTGGCATCAAAGAAAGGTGGAGGATTGGAGGTTTTACTGGAATTTCCAGAATCATCAGATTCACACTCGGACGGCGCTGGAGACATGGGTCCTTGTCCTCGGAAGGAGCGCTTGGGAGGCCAAGAGTTCTTCTGCAAGTGCACATTGCGAGGCAGGCTGTGGGCTTGGTAGAGCCCCGGCGGCCCCATGCGTTCCTTTCCTGACACATCCGAGTACTGACGACCCGTCTTTATATTTTCATCAAATCCCTCGAAGAGCATTGTGCGATGAACGGGAATCAAGTGACCGTTGAATTGGTAATACAAATAGTGATATAGCTGATATGCCACAGGAGCCCCACTCAGTGTAGAAACTGACATTTGTAAAATAATTCCAACAAAATTGAACAATTTAATACGCCATCATTTGTATCACATACATGCGCGGAATATTCTTATCACAATAAATTTCGGGTGGCGTTAAAAACTATCGAAATACGTAATAAAAATAAGTAAACCGGTATCATAATAATAATTCATAAAAATAAACGTTAGTTAACAGTTGACAATCAACTGGTGAACGCAATCTGAAAAGTGAAAATACAATTAATCAATTAAAAATAGCTGGAAAATAATAAATATCAATGAATTTCCTGAAAATAATTACAAATCCGAAGAAATTATACCCAAATGCGCGTTTATTCTTATTATTTCACGAAAAATGTTTAATACACTGTGTTACACAGAATGGAAATATTACCCACATTTTGGAATTTTAAAATCGAAGATTAAAAACGATGTCATTGAATATTCGAGAAATACTTGTAAAAAATAAACAGCGACTAAATATTTTGAATATTTATATGAATGAATTATCCTTACCAGGAAAGCAGGCACACACTCGCGACATTATCATCCGCGTTCACCAGAAACGTAGAAACGTCCAGTTCGCGGCTCGCGGCTGAAATTTCCTGAAATTCTCAAATTGCAAATCGGAACCATTTCGGGACTGACAACCTTACAAAGTTGAACACCCGTGCCCTACAGGTGCGTTTTAAAACTTAAAACAATCATATCAGTTGGAATGACGTGAAGCTGTTTTTTTTTGTGTATACATATTAGTTATTTAAGAAATGCCTGTATTCTATGAAATAAATTTCACTCTAGATCTAAGAATCCGAGGTGCTTTACAAATTGAATTCTCATTCATAAATTAACCATCAAGTAAACACTATGTTGATTTAAAGTGTTACACTGTCCACTATTGGGGGCGGATAGAAAAAAAAAACATATCGTGTGGTTTTATTTTTAATTTGGTAAGCACAATCAAAACAGTTTAATTCGTTTTAGTTGGAAATTTTGACTTTATTTAAGAATCTGCATTTAAAAATAATTGACCTGCTATTTTGAGGAACTCCATTTGATGCTGAAACATAAAAATCAAAAATGAATACACACATAATAATAAATGATGACTATAAATGTATTTAACGTAGGTTATCATATAATTTGAAAGTGATCACGAGGTAAAAAAAAAACGGCAATTACGTTAAACAATTGGTTTGAAGAAGACTTAATAATTTTCTACAGTTATAATGATAATCCATGTATGCAACACACACCACTTTGTTTTGCATCAGATAATTGGGTGGTCATCTACGATCTTTTAAAATAAAACACGAACGTACTCGTGAAAAACCACCGGGAAAACGCACTGTTGTAAATTTGATATGGCAACTCTCAAATTTGGCTGTCATTTTAGTATTGTCAGGTGGAATTGGATTATAATGTTATTCGTTTGTGAGTGATGTTTAGGGATAAATAATGAGTTTAATTTCTAAACAGATACAAAAGGTAGTTTTCATTTATACAAATAAAGTCCGAAAGTGAACGTGGGTTTTCATGACAGTAAATAAACCGCAGGCAAACAATTTTACGATTTATTTGACCTTTTTTGTAGGATAGACATGTCTCAAAATCATTCCGGTAATTATTTGGATTACATGGATGGTGTTCCTGTCAAAATATCCGAAAAATATAAGCCTCCTCCTATTATAACTCTGCCTTATGGAATTATCGAAAGTACTTCTAAATCCGCCGAACTAGTCGAATCAATAAACTATGACTTTAATCTAGAAAACAATGTCCTTAAGAAGTTAATAGAGTGGCAGAACGCTAGAGAAACTGAAAAAAATGAAAGAAATCACCGGTTACAATTGTTGGAAGAAGCCAGACAAAGAGAGTTGGATCAAAAAGCGGCTGCAGAAAACGAAGAGCGCCTCAAACAGCTCAGTATATCCGAAGTTTCTTATCCCAGCACTGAAGAGATTAGTGAAATATCCCCGGATGATATAGAAGACACTAAGTCTGAGAATTCCTCGAGTATACCCGCAACGCAAAATGCTCCTGTTTCTGAAGGTCACACAGATACCGTTCCCGAGAACACAATACCATACGGAAGCTGTATGCCCAATATTTATTCTTACAACAAATATCTGGAAAATGCCAAATCTGAAGCGGCAGACATTCTGAAGCCCACCCCGGTGTCGCCGCAGAGGGTGGGCGCTCCGACTAACTTACTGGACGACCCCGATCCTATCCAACAATTCCAAATTAACAATCAATCCCAGCAAAAGTTATCTTACATACGACCGTCATTTATGAAAAATAACGTGGATAATTTAACTTTCTCCGATTTTGAAAATGACACATCGAGTCCTTTCGATAATATGGAGTTGAAGACCATCAATGATTTGGAATTGTTGGCCCAAGTTTTAAATTCTAATCCGACTGTCGCAAACAACACGAACCCGCAGGACAATTTAAATAGGCAACCTTCCGTACAGCAGATGAATAATGGCTCGATTACCACTCAGGCATATCCAAATGTGCATTCCACTAACCCTGACGTATATTCTCCCGACTCTGGCTACGCATGCTCGCAAGACTTGAATCCCGGCATGCTACCTTACTCTTACAATCCTTCTTCCATGAATATGATCAACGGCTACTACAGCGACGGTAACAAGCTTTCTTCTTATTCTAATACGGGAATCGCAAACGTTACGCAAACTAACTACTACGCTCCCGATTACGGATACAATGTCTCAAATTCTCTGTTCCCGCAACTACCAAATATTAGCGGATATAATCAGAATAACGATAAAATTATTAGTCACAATAGTCGTACGGAGAGAAATATCGATATCGGAAATGACGCATACCAAAGAGAAAGCGGCAATACTTTTAGTCGAGCGGTGAATAACCCTTACGAGTTTTATAATACAAATAATTATTCGTTTTATACTCCCGCTCCTTTTACTACTTATTCCCCGCCAGTGAACGCTACTATCATTCCAAGTATAGAAGAAACGGAAGACGTTTCGACGGCTAGGAAGACAATCGGTTCTCGGTCGAGAAGCGTTCCGGATATAGTGAGGGAACTGGATGAAGAGATCGCAGAGGCTCGCCAGCGCGCCCGGGAGCGCTCCCACAACTGCAGTCCGGCACTGCAGCCCGCCACCTCCCGGGCGCCGCCCCCTCATCCCCCCCCCGAGGAGCTGCCCGACCCCTTCTCCGACTTGCCTCTCGACCAGCAGTCCATGTGTCGCCACATCAGCGCCATGGGATTCCCTTTACAGAGGGTAGCCCGAGCTAGTGATAAAATTGGAATGGACGACAAAAAGGTAACTCGTCTTTGTTACTATCATATAATTAAATATTCTGGATATAAATACAAGACGACTATTACTAGATTGGTGAAATCAATTTCAAATTGATTTCACCAATCTGGTGGAGTCTTGAATTTTGTACCTTATGTAGCATAGTTTAATTTCACTTTTAATTTTTACTTCTAATTTTTATTTTTATTTTTCTTACTTCATTACTTTTAATTGTTATTACTCTTTTTTTACAACCAAATTTCTATTCTGTATATATGTGTTTGACCTGCACCTTTATTGTGTCTGTAAGGTTGTTGTGTTCTCATCTAATTGATGAAAAACATTCAAACAATTTGTATTGCACTGTATTTCATTTATTGTAATATGTTTTTCATTGTTTGTGAACCATAAATAAATAAAATAAGATTTTAAAATATATATAATCTATAAAGTCTGTATAATCTATTTGTCCGCCTCCGTGGTGTAATGGTTAGCGTATTTAGCTACCGTGCTGGAGGTCCTAGGTTTGATTCCCAGGGAGGGCTGAAAATATATATTAGTGATTTTACACTTGTAATATTACCCTGGACTTGTCCTGAAGTGCAGGAGTGATCACCTTGCCTTCATGTAAGTAATAGTCATGATAACACTGCGTCAATATGATGCATTGCCCCACACATTGGGTGTGGATAAGGGTTAGAAGAGAAATTTACAAAAATACTTCAATTTCACACTATTTCTATGAGCCTAAGCCGCTCATTATTAAAAATAGGTATCGAATTGTGGTAGAGTGGGTTCGAACCCAGGCACTCTGACTCAAGAGTCCGTGACACTAACCACTCGACCACAACCCGACACTGACATATACTCACACTGTCCTTTAAAAACTCACTTTTCGATATGACAAATTACATTGCAATATGTTACCTAACTGTGCTATTGAGATGTCTATTAAACAAAAGAAATCCCAAAGATCTTATATTTAGTAGTAAAAGAGCAGTGATTTGAATGTTATTACATCAAGAGTCTTAAATAGTATTCAAGTAGTTTTAGAGGTGTTTCCAGTAATAAAAAAAATATATAGATAAATGAACGACTAAAAAGGATTGCTTTGAAGAAAAATAAAATGTTTTTTGCATTTTTATAAGTATTTAAAAAAAAAAAAAATCAACATATGTTTAGAAAAATATGTACCGTAGAACGGGGCAACTTGAACTTTATGTGTTACTTAAGCCCAGTACAAAAAAATAAATAAATCTGTATTTGGTGTATAATAATGAACGTATCGACATGATTCATTGTTTCCCTGACAGGTGACACTTATTGTCACGATACTTTGATTGATACCACAATCTAAATATTTATTTTTGTACTGGGCTCAAGTAACACATCAAAGTTCAAGTAGCCCCGTTCTACGGTAGTAAGACATTTTCAATTAATTTTTTTGTCAAATGGAGATGTTTGCTGAAGACAATAAAGTACTGAATATCCATCATATTGGGTGAAGCGCTAAAATAATTCATAGCATAATAAAAACAGTCAAAATACAAGGAGTAATTGTAAAAAATACAATGGAGTAATTGTAAAAAAAATATTTATTTTATTTTGTCTTTTACATTATTGGTTTTATTCTTTGCAGATTGTTGAATACCTTCTTGCTATGGGGCAGTTGATGGACCTGGGTTTTTCGGAGAGCAATGTCTCCGAGGCCTTACTGAAAAACAACTGCAACAGAGACAAGGCCCTGGATGATCTCATTTCCTAGCTGATAGTGGTTCTCAAATTACGTATGAAGATACACCATGTATTTGTGTTTGATTTATTTATGCAAACTATTATACGATTATGTTATTTCACGGTTGATTACAAGCATAGATGCTATTATGTTAACTATTCCACAATAAGTATTTAAAATGTTTAAATATTATTTATATTTGTAAATAAAATGTAGTTTTGCTATGTCCCGAATTTGTACATAAATGCCCTAAAATTTGTATGCAAAAATAAACAATGTATTCCACTCTTTGTTATTATTTCATTATAAAATGTAATTTTATCGTATTGCAATGTTCAGCACACTCAGATAACATACGGGAGTTCGCAGGTTCGATTCCCAGGGGGGGGGGTCAAACAAATATAAGTGATTTTTTCACTCTAATATTTATTCAATATTACCTGAAGCGGAGGGGTGATCACCTTTCCTTCGTGTGTTAACCATCAAGATAACACTGTGTTTATATGATGCAGTGCCCTATGCACCATTTGGGTGCGGATAAGGGTTCGAATGAATGAATGACAATATTATTATTCTACCTATGATTGACAACCACGCTACAAATTTTTTTGGGACTCATATATATTACAATTTACATATAATTACCCTGGACTTTAAGCGGAGAGCTGATCACCTTGCCTTCATATGTTTATGATCAAGATAACACTGCATTTATATAATGCAGTACCCTATGCACCATCGGGTGTGGATGATTGTTTGAAGAAGAATTGTATCACAACTTTGGATTGACCGATATTATTGTAGTTCTGGATCGGTTAGTATTAATTCTTGGTTCAGTTGAATCTTGTATGGAAGTATTGTCAGATCAAGTTTCTGAATCTATTTTAGCGACAACATTTTAAGTGTGTCCAAATAGTTACACGTGTATAAAGTGATCACTTAAACCAGCCTATGACTTTCTATATTCTTCTTCATCTTTGACAAGATGTCAAAAAATACTATTTTAGCGATGTTCTAAAAGTGCCCAAGTCTAGTTTGGCGACAAGTAGACATAGATGGATTATTATTGACACTGTTGTACAGCTTCCTTAAATTCTCCATCAATATGTTGATGAAATTAGCCATATCTGATCAAATACTACACTCCGCTCCTATTTTTTTTTTCACCGGGACCTGCCAAATTATTTGTTCAATCAGTGGGTGTGATTTTCTACTCAATTTGTTTAGCTGCATCACCAGACTGGGCAGTTGGCTGTGTGGCTGATCTGCCTTCAGAGCAGTATATCTTTGTTAAGTCATTAATTTATCTCATCAAATAAAACACTTCATTCATAAACTAATGTGTCTACCGTGTCACAGGAATTTAAGCTTTAATATGTTTGATATGTATATAGTTTAGGGAAATATACTAGAGACATGCCCTATGGTGAAGTTTCATCATGGGTTACGTCCCCGCAAATTTAAAAATGGATTCATGAATAACTTATTTTCAATAGGCCTTGGTATTGTTTTATTTTTCGAACCTCATTGTGCCATCTTTTCCATCCTAAGGAACCATTGATGACCTGGTTAGTACACCTTTTTTAAACAAAATATATGTATTTATACACTAATAATATATCAATGTTGACCACCGAACTCGTGATACTTGGAAGCTGGTAGACAAATGTATATTAGTATTGTGTAGATGGACAATTTTCTTTCTATAAGTCTGAGTACATTCAAAATTATTTTTAATTACTGAATTTATAAAGAAAATAAATTATAATTTATACATACACAATCTATTGATTTAATCAAAATATTTTTTTATTTAAATCTATCATGACACATGTTTCGATGATTTCCGCATTATTTTAATTTGAAATACATATAATTTAATTGATAAAGATATTATGTATTATCTTTCAAAAATATGTGATAAAAATGTTTCATTGTGACGCTTCATAAATATGAATCATTATGTGTATTACACTTGGCAGCATAATTTCACAACTAAATCTGATTTAACTTTATTTAAATTTACTCGTTTTAGTGCAAATTTTAGGAAAAGGTATTTCTACTCGTTCAGTCGATTGATGCTTAAGGACGGGAAGGGTATTTTTACCTTCTGCGCTGGCCTCATTTCAAAGCCAGAAAAGAAGGAATTACATATTTAATGTTTTTCATGAATACTGTATAATGTACCAATCTCTTTGTTATTGCCCCCGAAAAACACTGTTTTGGCATGGTTTTATAAGTTTTTGAAATTTATAAATATGCATTGCATAAAAAACCTGATTTTTACAAGGCTTTAATAAAAAAGCTCAAAACCTCTTTGGTGTGTTGGGTGGTTATAGCGCTATTGGGTGGAATATGTAGAACCTTTATAAATTTAAACTATTTACAGGTGTCTTCTATGAGGTTTAGCAAATGAGCAGGTGCATTATCGGCAGGTAGTTCTCGAGGTGTCACCACCGACTACTGTTCACAATCAATTTTATAAACATAACCTCAACCTACTACAAATCTATCAAATCTCTTTGCACTTTATGTTTTTTGCTTTGACTTTGCGAGGATATTTCCTGAGTAAAACATGGCACGCCTCAGCTTGAAGTTTCCAATGTACATCCAGTGGACGAGATCATTAAGACCCCCTGACTTTTACTTTTTATCTTTTACCTGTATATTTATCTATGTATGTATATTTATATATCTTTCATTTCACATTTAGCATTCTGTTATTTCTTTTAATCATTTACATTGTGTTGTTTTTTAAATTATTGTATTTTGTATAATGTATAATTCCACCATGACATATGGAATCGAAAGTAGAGTGGACACCGTTGGCACAAAAAACGCCTTAGAGTGTCAGAAATGAAGACTCTAAGAAGCATATCAGGCAAGAGTCTTCTATATAGAATAAGAAACGCCAGGATCAGGGAAATATGCGAGATCGAAGATGTCGTTAGGCGGGGAAGGCAACGAGGGAGACAAATGTATGCGCAAGGAGAATGGAACCATCCAGACTCCCACATCGCACTGTACGGCCAACCGCAGGGTAGACGACTTCCGGGCAGACCACCTAAGAGATGGATTGATAGCTGGGAATCAACATCGCAGGAGGCTAATCCCTCTTAAAAATAGGCCACAAGGCCTACACCAAGAAGAAGAGAAGTATAATAAATGTGAACCTTAGAGGGTTGCGCACTTCATATTAATGTTGGAGTAAAAAAAAATCATTTGTGGTTATATTGAATATCTAAATTCAGTTGGTAAAAAGTAATCAAACAATTTAATATACAGAGTTGCAGAAATCAATGTGTATAAAAATCTTTTATCACAAAGAAATAAGTATGTAAACGTCATGCATGTACATTTTCTGTTCTTGGTTTGCCTTCATTAGCAAACTCTGAAAATGGGACTCATCGACCGAAAGTTTGATCCTAATTCATTATTTATTAAAGATTTAAACTTTAACAAATTCTTAATTTTATATAAGTACTTAAGCACTTGAAATATAAAAAAAATTATTTCAAATTTAAAACATTATATTATTTATATTCAACTGTCTATTTTATGTCAAATAATAATAGGAAATTGACTTTTGTATGTATATTTAAATTTTATATCGGACATAATGAGGGTGTTTTGTGGCAAATATTTAACTTAGGATAAACATTGAAAATGATGGGATTAGAGAAAATTAACAAGAAATATTTATTTTGACAAGAAATAACATTTTACAATATTTTAGTGTGTTTTTTAAAACTTAAAAAGATGATAATCTAATGGAAACTTTAAAAATTAAAAAAAATATTATGACATATAATGGATTTTACTGACCCTAAAGCAAAAACTAGGAAATACGCTGTCAGAACTCCTCAGGGACTGGCCAGGATATATACCGTGACATACGCACCTCAGGATAATCAAGATTATTACCAAGAAGCTGATAAATGCTACAGGGGACCGATATCAAGGGACAGTGGTTATTCCAGTTATGACTCCCAATCTCCAGTGACTGGTCCTCAGACTTCGAAGCATACAGGAGGCACTGCGTCCACTAAGTGCGTGCCTTTTTGGAAGAAACCCAAGCCCGTTCCCAACAGTTCAGACGCCTATGTATATATGGATACAGAGCTAGACAAAGTGATAATCCTCGATAATGGGAAACCATTCAATATTCCGGTCAGCATAAGCGGTAAATACAAAATAACTAATACCGCTTCCAGTTTGAACATTAAAATTATTAAGGACAAGTTTGGTGTTAAAAATCGCACTAATATTCCGACAGAACCGAAGACAAGTTGTAATTCTTTGAAAGTAACAAAAAAACGGGAAAAAGTCAAATACGAGGAAAGAGAACAGTTTGAGAAATCTGGATGGTTCCAACCCAAGACGGTGAAGAAGAAAACGGTTGTTCCATGTAAAGTCAAGGGGAAGGAATCTTGTACGTGTAAACATTGTGATAACTAAATTACAGCGTACATTATGGAATATTATTATTCATTCAAAGAAGTACAATTTATTTATTAGTAGGAAAGTCATTTGTAAAACAATTTTTTTCTTTCAAGAGTTTGATGTATGTTTTGTGTAGAAATTCATATAACATGCCATTCATAAAAAATATATAAATAAAACACAGTATTTGATTTCTAATGTTTATTGACCATTAATATTTGATTTCATAGTTAAATAAGATTTTAATAACATATGTGTTACTCTAAAATAGTAAGTGTTTATAATGAATATATGCTTGGAATACAAAGGTAGGTATATTTAGGTGCAACTTCTACAAAAAAAAAACACTTATTTTTTAGTCAATCACACCATTTCTTCCATCCAATGACAATGTGAAATCTCCAATGTTAACTATTATCACCTAATAATATTAACATTACGTTATAAGAAAAAAATTAAACCAGTACTAATCTAGTCGGAATTCTACCGACACTGAATTAACAAAATAAAGTGACACATGTTTTGGTTATATAGGTGCAAATACGTTAAGTGTTAAGAAATTTAAAAAAAACTTTCTGACACCAAATCTTAAAATAATAAGAATATAGAAGTCTTATACTCGCAGGCGCAAATATTATCACAATGAAAATAAAACATGTCAACAAAAAATAAAATAAGTTTTAGTAAAACATACTATTCATGTTGCCACTTTAAATTAGATATAAAAAAATATTATTTCTTCTACCCCGTATTGTTCCCTTCGGTGGTATCCATTTCCTGACCTTCAGTCTTCACCATCTTCCCGTCCACTAAAAAGGATACAAAATATTAAAAAAATGTCATCACACTAATGGGTAATACAGTAAGTACAGTAAAAGCTCTGAATTGAATGGATAAAAAAAAATTAAAAGTAAAAAAAAAATGGTTTAAATGTAATTTAGATTTTTTGTTGAAACAATAGATATAAAAGGAAATTAATTATAAACAAATAGTTTTTATTCATCTTCAAAATATGTTTGTATATTGTCTGCCTGCGTAGTGTTGTGGTTAGCGCATTTGGGCACCATGCCGTATATCCCAGGTTCGATTCCCAGGGGGGTCACAGTATAAATATAAGTAATTTTTACCTCTTATATCTATTTAATATCACCCTAGAGTGGTATCTGAAGTGCAGGACTGATCATCTTGCCTTCAAGTTATTAACGGTCAATGTAACATTGCATCGATGTGATGCAGTGCCCTACGCACCATTTGGTGCGGGTAAGGATTAGAAGAAGATAATTTAAAAAACCTTTTTTAATGTAGTGCGCTATATGCTAAATATAAGTTTTGTAGTGGGATACTAATGTTTGGACAATTTTAGTTATCATTTTGATTAAATTATTTTTTAAAGTAATTTTCTCAAATTATGGGCAAAATATTTTTTCCAATACCAATTTTTTTAATTTCGAAATTCGAAATTTACAAATATTTTTAAGATTAAGGAAAATTTAAAATTACTGACTTTCATTAAGTGACAAACATTTACTGTGCTGTCGGATCAAAATTTTCGAAAATTTTTAAGATTAAAGGAAAATTATAAATTGTTGCCTTTCAAATTGGCAAACGTTTACTGTGCTGTCGGTGATACAACAGTGAAAAAAATTACAAAAGGGGTTTTTATTTTTCGAAGTTGAGGAATCAAGCAACTATGTAGTAAATAAAGGTACGAAATGTTACTGACCTTCACCTTCAGTCTGTGATCGCCTTCTCTTCCGAGATAACCACGGACGCGGCAAGGGTTCCATGTCCAATACCTGTGGTGATGTATTCACGTATTAGAATTTTAAAGGTCGTTTCAAATATTTAGGTGGAAATGTGCAGAGGCAGAATCCTTTACCTTGTGAATTTGCTTGAATGCAATTTGCCTCAGGAACTGTTGGGCTGAAGCTGTTAGGTCCTCACGCTTCTGAGAAGTGAGCGCCGCCGCACCATCCTGAAAAACAGACCTCCGTTAGACATATTCACCAGAGCGCTGAATCTGATTACATACGAAGATTCATTTTTAGCATAAGACGGTATGATAAAACAAGGTGTATTTAACAAACAGTACAGAATCAATGCATGTACATCTTCTTCTGTTCATGTCATGTCAGGTCCCCCTGATGTCAACTATCAGAGTAATTGTCCTTGTCTTGGGCAGCTCTAAACAGCGCCTCCACAGTCTTGATCTCCGTCCAATCTTGTATATTCCGGAACAAGAAGATCTGTTTTCTACCCACACCTCGTCAACATTCTATTTTGCCTTTTATGATAAGACGCAATAGTTCATAATCGTACATCTCTCCTCTTAGTGCATGTCTCAGATAGGACACCTTCCGGACCTTGATATCAGTCAGCAACTGTTTCCCCGCGCTTGCTCTTTGGAGCACATTTGCGTCGCTGACCATATCGGTCTATGGAATGTAGCATTCTGGGTTCAAAGGATTTTTATAAAGATATGATTGTCACAAGTGGATATTGATACAGGATTGTAATAATATTGTGGGGCAGTACTCACAATGTGTTCCTTCTCGCAGGGATCCAGCAGGCCGGGACCTGACTCCAGCAGGATCCCGCCGGCCACCACCTCCATGGCGCGGCGCAGGCAGTCCCCGGGCGACAGCGGCACGCCCGCGCTGCTCGTGGACTTCTCCACCAGCAGCTCCATGGCCTGCGAGCAGAGAGAGCGGGTGACACACGGCCGCCGAGAGACAGATAGCGGGCAGAGATAGAGATAGAGGAAGGGAGACTCACCCACGAGCAGAGCGGCGTCCAGGTGGGGATGCGACGGCACAGGTCGCGCAAGATGCGGATGGTCATCACGCAAGACTGCAGGTTGGCCGCCCTAGCCTGCACACACAACGCACATTAAGCCGCGCGCAGCGGAGAGACCTTCCCGGCGCGCCCGCCAGACGACCGCCTTAATGAATGCTACTAATTGAGATGCGAGCGAGCGGACGGCCGGGAAGGCGGAGCAATAAGAATGGCGCAACAAGTTGCGTGAATAGTTTTGGATTGGTGTTAAATGTCTGTCTGTACCTGGAACCACTTGGCGTGCCTTAGGGAAGCCAGAGCGTCGAGACACTTCTGTCTGGGTAGGACGTCCTTGTCATCTCGCTTGGGCGTATCAGCACTTCCGCCCACATCTAACGGTAAAAGGGTGTTTGACCATTTATATGTAACGGGGCAAACATCAGAATTAGGTAGAATCAACTAATTTATCTTGACAATTTTTAACTTCTTTTTATTTTAATTCTACGGTTGAAAAAAAGAAAAAAAAAGTAAATTGCGATTGAAAGAATATGAAGAATAATGATGCGAGTCTAATAGAAATGATAACGATCACATCCTATAGCTAGTGGGAGGCTACACGCTACGCAAGGCGGTGTTGGATGTTTGCCCCACTACTGTGGTATATCACAAGACGCACGTGTCTCCGCTCGACAGTCGAGGGAGACAGAGACCGCACTCGCCCGCACGTGATATAGATGATCAAAAATCCTTTCTTCTCTGGGACATGAATACATAACCTAAACAGAGCGGCACATTAACAAACAGGCTAAATGAAATCACGAACAAAGTATCTCAAGGTGCGACGGCGTAGTTACGCAGGGTGCGTGTCTGCTGATACAGCGCTCCGCAGTCTGCGGCGGCAGGAGCGAGGCCGAGAAGTTACAGTTACTAGGGGGGACAATAGCTTCGTCAGATAGTTTGTTCTTGTTCGTGTAGCCTTCATCTGCCCCCAAACTCGAGACAACCGATTTCGAATACCAATTTCAATCAGATCGCATCATAGTACTGAAACACAGTAACATATGGTGAATGGCTATTACTTAGGTGACTATAGTATATATGTATGTAAATTATTTCCTAAAACTAAGTAAGATGAAATTGGTGTATCGAAAATCGCTGGGGTGCGTAACGCGGGGGACCTTACCGTTGGGCTCACGCATCACGGGGGACGTGAGGCTCACCAGCACGGCCACGTTGCCGTCCGTGACGTTGACGGCGCCCTCGGCGGGGCACAGCTCCACCTTGTACTTGCAGTCCTCGGCCACCTGCGCAGAAAGGAGGTTAGTGGGGGGCCGTGCAGAGTGGAGGTGTAAAGTGCGCTGCGGAGCGGAGCGTACCTTGAGCAGGTGCTGCGGCAGGTCCTGCGCCACGCGCTTGAGCAGCGTCATGGTGGGCTTGTCGGCGCACAGCACCACGAGGCGCACGGAGCGGTCCCCCTTGAGCAGCAGCCCCTTGGCCAGCAGCCCCACGCGCATCACCCCCTTCAGCACGCGCACCACGCCCCCGCTGCCCTCTCCCTCCTGCAGGAACGAGAACCTGCACAAACAAAACACATTCATTACAGGAATTACTCATATTATCTTACTTATATTAACCCTTACCGGTCCAATGTCGAATGAGATTCGACATTGATTTTTTGCTCTTAGGTCCCATGTCGGATGTTATTCCACATTTTTTTCATCATTAGTATTATTTATTTAAATTCCAAGCTTACATTTTTGTCACTCGTATCTATTACAACAGTATGTGGAGCAGTGGATTTTTTTTCCAATTGGAATGTAACTGTCTACCTAGATTACTTTTTTTAATTTTGGGGGACCTCCGTAGTGAAATGGTCAACACGCTCGGCTACCGTTTTGGAGGTCCCGGGTTTGATTCCCAGGGGGGGTCAAACAAATATAAGTGATTTTTTCACAGTAATATTTATTCCATATTGCCCTGGACTGGTACCTGAAGCGGAGGGCTGATCACCTTTCCTTCATGTGTTAACGATCAAGATAACACTGCATTTATATGATGGAGTGCCCTATGCACCATTGGGGTGCGGATAAGGGTTTGAATGAATGAATGGAGATTTCACCACAAAGTGACTGCCGAATCAATTAATAAAATACATACAGCTGGTTATCACGGCCATCCTCTTTGGCCGGATTTTCCTTGGTCTCCACTTCCTCCTTCTTCTCTCCGTTGAGATTCACCTTTTCAGCGGGCTTAGCCGGTTCAGTTTTAGCAGCGACGGCCTTCTTAAACAAAGTCAAATATTAAGAAATGAAATATTCAGTTTTATCGGCTGATTTTTGTTCATATTATTTTTTGACATCTATTCAAAGATGGAGAAGAGTATGGAATTAAGGGCATTTACTGGGCTGACAGACGTCATAGACTGGTTTAAGTGATCACTTTACACACGTATAACATTCACCAATTCTACTCATTATTGACAACCACACTAGTCAAATTCTTGGAAGTTCTATATATATGAACCAATTTATGAAACATTATTCTTGAATCATTAGAACATCACTAGAGACATCTATTGGTGAGATGAAAAGAAGCTTTTTATTGAGCAAAAACTCTTTTATTAGTATGTGAGGTCCGAATCCTGGATTATAATCACACACATGAGAGACGAATCATCATTTAAACCAGCCTATGACGGTCGTCAGCCCCGTAAATGCCCAGACATCCATATTCTTCTTCTTCTTTGATGAGATGTCAAAAAATAATATGAAAATAACTCCTGTAATTGGAGATAATCCAGATTTTGTGAACAAGTATTTGGACACACTCAAAATGTTGTAGGTTTTTGTTCAGTCGCAATGTGCCTCGCTGCATACCTTGGGCTGCTTGTTGAGGGCCTGCTCCGTGAGATTGTCGGACAGGGACTTGAGAGCGCGCTCCGTGTGGGAGACGACTCGCTGGATGACCTCCAGCTCCTCCTCTGCAGGATAGATTTCGTTGTGTCGTGCCACCATGTGACGGTCTTCCGCAGACTCTATTCCTCGCCTTGCATTCTGTTAAATATAATAGAAGAACAAGGGTTACAGAATTTTCAATATAAACATTTCACATATTAAATATTAACCTGTTAACCGGGCGGGACGCATAAATACGTCCTTGAAATATATGTTTATTATATTATATATATGTATATATATATATATATATATATATATATATATATATATATATATATATATATATATATATTTTTTTTAAAGTATATTTTTCAAACAACAAAGGTATTAGTCATCCATACATGTCTCGACATGAATTTAAGACACGGAGTGAATCAGTTACAAGTTGCGTAATTGGACAGCGGACCGCCCGGTTAACAGGTTAAAATTAAACACAAATTTTTAGAGCCTACTAAATTGCATTTTATTATAACACAGTAGTTTGAAAATGCCAAGTCACAATTTTTTTGTTTTTAATAATAATAAAATACAATTTAGTAGACTCTAAAAATCAATGTTTGACTTTAACACAAGGACGGGAAAGGTATTTTTACTTTCAGCACCGGCCTTATTTCAAAGTCAGAAAAGGAGTTTTTAAATGTTTTTATATGAATATTATGAACCAATATCTTTTTTAAGTTCTTAACTATATGTACTCAATTATCAAATCCCATCGCCAGCGGTCCGCATGTGTAAACAACACCCATCCAAAATGTGTTAATATTTAATACATAAATTAAAATGGAGTTATAGTTAAAAGTATATAAAAAATACTTTTATAATTTTTTTCTCGTTTCCTTTCAACAACTCTTTGTAATTATTTGGAAGAAAAACTTATTTTTTCAATGTAAAAATGGTGTTTTAGAAAAAAATTTATTACGTAAAATGTTACCTGGATTTAAGAGAAAATCAAGTTGCAACTTAACAAATACTAGGCCATAACATTTGTTTCGGTTGGTAATTTTTCTACCTACATAAGTAAAATTACAATAATTGTATTGTTTACACCACAGGTGGCCAATCCGTGGCCTGCGGGCCGCATGCAGCCCGCGACGCCCTTAGGTGCGGCCCACGGTGATGTATCACAAATATATTTTTTTAAATATCGGGTCCTTCAAAATATATTTAAAATCATATTTAAGTTATTAAAACCAATCAAGTTTCTGTAATTACATGGAGTGCATATATTCTGGTGAAAATAAACTCAAATCTCGCACTGAGTGGCCATTGATAAATTCATTTTATTTAAAATAAAACAGGTAATATTGTTTGATTTGTGTCCTAATTAATAATTTTGGTTGTTAATATTGATAACAATGTTCATAGATACATTTTTGTGGTTTAATGTGTGTTCTCACATCTGGTCGTCGTAATTACTTTATTTTTCACAATTACCCTGATTGTACTTTCTAATTACCTCTGCATTGACATTATTTATAATACTTCAAAAAATCATAAAAATCAATAGGTATGAAATTCGTTGTACTTAAAAAAATATTTCTGTCTGTATGCGGCCCTTAGGAAAAAATTAGGTTACGATGCGGCCCGGGCGCAATTTGGGTTGGCCAGGCCTGGTTTACACGAATGATACGGTTGTTTGGCATGAAGTACAGTCGCTGGTTATATAAGGGGTGGACTCACGTGCGAGTTGGGGTGGTGCGGCCCAAAGGGGTGCATGAGAGGGGGCGGGCGCGACGGGGTGTTGGGGCCGCTGCGACGCCACCAGTCCATGTAGTCGCACTCCGAGTTGAAGCGGCGCCTCTCCTCCCAGTACATTCGCTCCTCATCCTCCAGATCGCACTACAAACACAACACATTACTACTTATGCCATTCCCAATCAATATTAATTCAAATCTTATTTAAAAAAAAAAAATGTATTTTCAGAATGAGTTCCTTAACACACTATCTGCGGGCGGATTCGCGCTCATAATAGAGATAAATATCTCTGAAAAGAAGTGATAACATTTAACCATATCACTATCTGCGGGAAGGGTAACTTTACCGTTTCGCTTGACTGGTGGTGTTGGGCGGGAAGGGTAATTTTATCTTTTCACTCGACTCATCGTGAATTGCGTGTAAGTTATTGTATTTTGTACACCATATGAAAATGTGGTTTTTTAACCAGAAAATGTGAATATTCCTAAATATTACTTTTATTGACCATAGTCGAAGTTGAAATATAAAAATTTTGTTATGTTAGCTCTGAAAAGTATCTAAAAATGAGAAAAAAAATACATCGCAAGTAGCTCTAATAGCTGGCGTAGCGACACGACCGCCGCAGAGGACGACCTGTGCACTACTAGACACGCTATAACGGGCGCGTGTAAGCAAACCACGGCACGAACACACGCACACACTGAGAAACATTTGTGTATTGGTGATTTTATCTCCGATTTTCTCACAAATTAATTATTTCCGTCGCTTTATATTATAATATTTTTATGTAATACGTAATTATATTACAGAGAAATGCAAAAATTCTGAGCCCCTATGTACTATATTTTATATTGATATTCTCATTTTTAAAGTCGAGTTGTAGTAAATATATATCACCGGGAGGGAAAGGTTAATGCAAAAAAGAATCCTATTGGAATATAGCTCTTTTGATTTCATACATCTTATAAACAAGGTGATGTTTTTAAATGTTTTTTTTTATTTCATTGCAAAATAACAAAAGCTGAAAATGGAATGATATTTAGGTTTTTTGCTCATGTCTTATCATATTTTCAAAAATCATCAAATGTTTGGCAAGATAAAATAATCGGCGTGAACAGAATTTTACGATACTTAGAATCATAGACTTGTTGGAATTCGTAGACTTATATTGTATTATTAATACACTAAAATGGGATTAGTTGCGGACAGAAGTTATATATATGTTCAAGAAATACCTTGTGCATGCGGCGGCGAGCCCACAGCTCGTCCAGCATCCTCTGCATCTTCTGCCCGGGCAGTTTCCTCTGGCGCAGAGAAGGCTTGACGTCCACCACTAGATCCGGCTGAACCTGGACATACAAACATATACCGCATTTAATTATTTCCTTTCATATTGAAATTTAAGCCTTCCTTAATCTTGAGTGCCATCATACAAATTCAAATCATTCGAAAAATGGAACTCTTGACAAAAAAAATGCCAGGCTCGACAGATTCCTCAAACCTTTTACTACTAATCATGAGACCAAGTGAATTGGTGTTCATCAGTCGGGGAAAAAACATACTGCTACTTATTATGAGACAATAAGCCAAATTAGTTGGTTATATAATAAAATAACAACTATGTAATTTTTTCCACATGAATTTTATTTGACCAGCAAACGGACAGATAAATTGGTGTTGATCAATTTGAAAAAAAATATTGGTGATGTTTTCGTTTAAAAAAAACTTATTTTGAAATTCATTCCTTAAAATACGAATAAGAGCTGCAGGTCAAATAATTGCACCATAAAGAGAAAAAATTAAATGAATAAGTAGTTAAGAAATTTCTCGTTATTTACAGGGACTCTACAAGTACGGAAATATTGGGTTGATGCAAAAGTAATGACCGTTTTTTATGATCCGAGGTAAAAATTTTTTTTTTCATAAATTATGAATAGTATCTTCTTTTTTTATGATTCCATTGTATAAAGGATGCTTTCCCTCTACTTTCTATTCAGTTTTGGCTTGGCCAGAGTACAGTAATAACCCCTTGTATTTTTTCAAAATGTCGTTCGATAAAGTGCATTTACGTCATTGTTTACTTTATGAATTCCGTAAAGACAATACCGCGAGTGTGGCAACCAAAAACATTTGTGAAGTGTACGGAGCAGATGTCATCAAAGTTCGACAGGTACGAAGATGGTTTGCAAAATTCCGATCTGGAGATTTTTCACTCATTGATAAACCACGTACCGGGCGGCCATTGAAGTCTGATGAAGACGAATTAAAAGTCATAATTGACACCAATCCACGTCTAACCATCAGAGAGATTGTGTCAATGATGGGAGTCAACCAAACAATCGCATTAAGACATTTGAAGCGTATGGAAATGGTTTCGCGGTACGACGTTTGGATACCTCATCAATTGTCGGCTGCCAATTTATTGGATCGTGTTTCAACGCGCGTTGCTTTGAGTGTGAGACAAAAACATGAACCTTTTTTGCATCGTTTGGTGACGGGAAATGAGAAATGGGTCGTGTACAACAACGTGACAAGAAAAAGACATTGGACTATACCTGGACAAGCCCCATTAACAACTTCGAAGGCCGAAATCCATAAAAAAGTTATACTTTGTGTTTGGTGGAATAATAAGGGTATTGTGTAATTTGAACTCTTGGAACACGATAAGACAAGTACAGCAGAACGATAATGTCAGCAATTATCCAAATTGAACATGGCCCTTCAAAAGGATAGACCAGAATTGGTAAACAGAAAAGGGGCAGTGTTTCATCACGACAACGCGCGACCACATGTGGCTATGATGACCCAACACAAGCTAAATGAGTTAAATTGGGATGTTATCAAGCATCCACTGTATTCTCCAGATCTTGCTCTTTCTGAATTTTATTTATTCCGATCACTGCAAAAAAATTTAAATGATGAAAAAAATTATTCAATAGAGCAGGTAAAAACATCCCTTACTTCATTTTTTGCATCAAAATCCGCGGAATTTTATACTACTGGTATTAATAAGTTGATAGAAAGATGGGAGAAGGTTATAAGAACTGATGGAAATTATATAATTTATTAAATAAATAATACACAAGAAAAAAAAAATTTAAAAAAATATATGTAAAAAACGGTCAAAACTTTTGCATCAACCCAATAATAGTACTATTCCAACTCAGTTAACGGGTCACCTATCCACAAACCCTTTGAATGACATGCCCATAGAATTCCACCCGAGAGCATTAATCCCTCATGTCTCTTCTTCCAACCCCAAAGGCTGCTGACGACCATTCACCGACTATACTCAGCGGAACTTCCAGATGCCGGACTGACCTGGGAGGGAAGCCAAGGAGATGGCGCGTGTCAGAGTGACTTGGACATTTGCACCATAAGGAACGAAAAAAGAAAAAAAAAGAAGAAAGAATAATATGGCTATCTTAGGTGACTCCGTAGTGTAATGGTTAGCACGTTCGGCGACCGTTCTGGAGGTCCCGGGTCCGATTCCCAGGGGAGGACAAATAAATATAAGTGGTTTTTTCACTCTAATATTTATTCAATATTACTCTGGACTGGTACCTGAAGCGGAGGGCTGATCACCTTTCCTTCGTGCGTTAACAATCAAGATAACACTGTGTTTGTATAATGCAGTGCCCTATGCACCATTGGGGTGTGGATAAGGGTTTGTTGAAGTGACTGACCTTCTTCTTGTACTGCAGGCGGTGGCGCCGGCCCTTCATGTGCATCTCCTTGGCGTTGGGGTCGTTGAAGCGGCAGTCGCACAGCTTGCAGTTGAAGCTCAGCACCTTGCCGTCGTCCCCCTTGATCTCCTCGATGTAGTCCTGCCCCACGGGCTGCACCTCGGGCTCCGGCTCGCACTCGGCCGCATCCCCCTCCCCCTCTCCGCCCTCCCCGGCGCCCGCAGCCCCGCCCGCCCCCACAGTGCTCAGTCCGCCGGACGAGACAAAGTTGATCT